>NW_024884364.1:9984304-10093898 GCF_019232065.1 Centrocercus urophasianus | reverse complement strand
GTGGGTGCTTTCCTAGCCGTTCCAAGCTTTTCAGGTTTGACTCGGTCCCGGGAACTCTCTCTCATCTTGTCTGATTTATTAATCTCAATTTCAATTAGATTGTATTATATTGTGTTATCTTGTATTCCTGTATCATAGTAAAATAAATTTTCCTCCATAGATTGTTGCCGCTGTTCTTTTCCTTCCTTCCTTCCTTCCCATTTTGTGGGACTGGGGTGGGGGGGAAAGGGCAGGGCCTACCGCCGCCCATCACAGGCATAGATTGATTTAGTCAACTCCATGACGGAAGGATATTTTTTAGTTTTATTTTTTTTAGTGAAGGATAAACACAAACACGTGCAAAGGGATTATGATACCAAAAAAAGAAACAGTACTCTTAGAAGACGTTTTTTATAAGGATCCAGAATAAGAAGATCTCAAGAACATAATTAGGAGAACTGAAGGCCAATAAGACTATCTAAATAGATTTAATTTTGAACTATAAAAGAATTGTAAAGCTCGTCTCACACTTTTATGTTAGCTAAAATATATCTGTGTATGTAAAGACTACAGCAAGTTATTTTTATCTTTTCATACATATACTCAAAAAACAAAATAACTTGAGTTTTTGTTCTATTTATGAAGAGGACTGGAAACATTTCATTAGTGGTTTTGCTTGCATTACACTGGAAATTTACATCTGCTAAAATCCAGTCTTCTGTAAAAGTACTTGGCAAACTGGTCTAACTGTAATGTCATGAGCACCAAGTGCTGACACTTGCAGCAACTCAAAGAGATTTTTTAGAGCCTCTATGTTAAATATTCCTTATGAAAAAGCACAGTAAAAAGCAGTACAGTTAGAAAGCAGTTGGGTGGCCTTGCAAATTAAACATACCAGCTTTTCTCACAATTGTCCTGAAGCTTCAGAAGCAATTGTTTTGAAAATTCCTTCTCTGAATCCTCAGATGGAAAAAATACCAGATTTCTAATATACAATTTTAAACCCATAATACAAAACTCTCCAACCAAAACAAAAGGCAATAGATTTATTTTTTTGCCAAGAGCTTTTAGTTGGCTGAACAGCAAAAATAAATCCTCTGCCATATTTTTCAATTAAATTCACAATTCAGTTTGAAGGTCTCACTCTAAGACAGTTGATAGGCATGACTGGTTGACAAATTATGCTGATGAATTGACCAGAAGCTACGGGTGTCATGCCAAAACAATAACTTTTATATCAGAAAATGCTCTTCTGAAAAATCCGACTCCTATGTAACTATAAGACTTTACTCCTAGTGAAGTCCAAGCAAAAATATTGAAAATCATGTGACATTATTACTGTTAAACACTTTTTAGACACAAACAACTACAAGGTCCCTAATTACACAAATCTATACTCTTATAAACAACAATTTGATACCAGCAGCATTTGAAGTCTTTGGTCCAGCACTGTGTGGAGCCAAACCTCCCCCTTCCCATTAGTGTCTTTGCCTTCCCCATGATGACTTTTGTGATTCTCTTTATGTCTTTCCAGGCATATCTCCTCATATCCTCCTTGGCATCTTGCCTCAGCAATTTGCTGTGGAAAAGCAAGGAGACAGCTGGCTGTTGGATTAAGAGAACCTCCTTCTACAGTTAAAGAAAATAACTGTTCTTCTCTAAAAGCACATTTTTCTAATAGAAACCTACAGCTTTCAAAATGACCTTACCTTCTGCAGCCAAACAAGATTTTAGAAATGACCACTGCCAGGGAATAGCTTGAATTTGTACCAAACGGTGCCCATAGATTTCTGACACAGCGCAATAACCCAAATTCTCACTCAGGTCTCAAGCAAACATAACGTTCATACTGTGATGGATTATTGCCTGCAATTGATCATAGTTTGTAGTGCTCAATATGCCACATAACTACTCCTTGCTTTTATGCTGTACTTGACATACATTTTATTGGGAATATCCTGATGGCATCTCATTAAATTCTCAGCTGCCTGCTCACACATGTGGCTTGGCAGAGTGTGAAGGAATGAGGTTGCTCTATTTCTAATTTCATCTAGGGTGCAGAAGAAATTATATCAGAATGTATCTCCTTCTCTCACTCTTTTGCTGTATCAGGAAGGCAACATGTACTAGCATCTATTCAGAATAGCAACAGTCATGAATAGGTCAATCGCCAGCATTCGGGGAGGTAAAAAATGCACACACTCTGAGTTGAGATTATTTGCATCTTATCTTGTGCCTTCAGTGGCCCCTGACAACGTTTTTCTTAATTATATATATATATTTTTAAGCTATCTGTGTTTTGCAAGCTGTGGATTACAAACTGCAAGCTCTGTCCTCCACTGCAGATAGGTTGCTGACAGGAGGCTGTGCTGGTAAGGTGCGACATGGAAGCAGCACACACAAAGTAGCACTGAGTCAAAGGAGAACAAGGAAGAGGAGACAGACAGAGAAACTGCACAGAGCAAGGAAGATACTAGAGAGAAAACAGCGTGTAGGGCAGAGGGTAGAAAGAAACAAAAGAGAAAGTAAAGAACATATTTCTATTGCAAGAGCAATGTATTATCACAATTAATAAAGAATCTTTTCACACACAGCATCCAGGTCAAAATAATTCTATTAACGTTGGCAGTTCATCTCCTTCAAAAGTACACATTACAACATCATCTCTAATTATCAGGTACCACATTTTCTATCCAGAACACATGGCAGGCTTGTAATTGCCCAAATGTTAATGAACTTCTATAGTTCAAGATCAAAAATTAAAAGCACATATCTGGTGCATGGTCAAATTTCTCTGCTGAATGTCAAGTACCTATGCTGTTAAAGTATCAAAGTGCCATAACTTGTAAGTGAAATATTTACATATTTATTATTTTTCTTTAACAAGCACAAAGCAATGCACTTTCCTCTAACCTTGTTACAGAAAATGATTGAATCGTGTTATCTGAAATTTGCACACAGCAAACACACGTACAAACAGCCTCAGGCAGACGCTCAGCCTGGGAAATTTCCTTGCTGATTTAAGTTTGGCAAAGTTATAAGCAATTGAAAATGGACTTTCAGCCTGGAAAACACCATCTTTCCTTAAATGTAGGCACTGCTGCTCTCTGTCTAGCATATTTGACTTTTTTCTGAGTGAATATCATGGCTAGTTCTCTCAGTGTCTGCTTATCCGTTCAGGCACTTCAAACAGCTCTAGACAGAAGAAGCCCTGGCTTACACAATTAGAGAATGGATCTGTGGATTGTCTATGTGAAAACTTCACTGGCAGTACAGGCTTTAAGTATTGCCAATGGACTTCCGCTCTCAAAACAGGTCTTCTAAAAAAAGAGGTGCTTTTTGGTCATGATAAAGTTTCAGCTGGCTCTATTGCCAACAATTTGGGAAGAAGAGAAATATTACCAGACCAGGAAAAAAAAATTGCATAATTACAGCTTCCAGATATTTCAGAGCTTGGTATCTCTGCATGAGATACCTCTGCCTCCCCCTCAAGCATCTGACTGAGGCAGCTGTGGTATGGCACTATGACAGCAGGCGTTCAATCTCACACCCAGTGGCACTGCCTGTCGGTTTCACAACAAACCTTCCTAATCCCAAACAGGGACCCTCCATTAGGCCAAGCTGCATAAGATGCTCATGGTCTTCAGATGGCTTTGTTATGGCTGTTTTCCTCCCACCACTTGTGTCAGTGGCATTATGAATTCCAGACAGCAAAATACTTTCATATTTCACAAAAGAAAAAGAAAACAAAAAATACTGAAAAATAAGAGCAGAAACTGTGTGCTTTATTCTCAAATCCAGTAACCTAATTTATATGCAGAGCAGAGATAATAAACCTAAATTGTGCAAAATAATAGCACAGATTAAATTTAAAGTTCAGAGGATGTATAGGTCTTGTGTACACACATTTCCTCTTGTATATTTAAGCTAGCTCTAAAAAGAAATTATTTCTCTATTAGTAGCATTACTAATGGAGTTTGAAATGTCATCTTCTTTTCTGTACAGTGAAATATTTCCAACACAGAGTGCAGTGGGACTTTACACAGCTTTTTTAAGGAAATTGCATTATTTAAGGAAACAGAATTTCTTTGCAGTACGTAACAGATATCTAACTATGACTTTCACCTTTTTTTTTCTTTTTTCTTTTTTCTTTTTTTGAATCTTTGAGGCAAAGCCTGAAGGGAAGAGAATTTGGCCTGGTGCATTTCCGAGAATCCCATTTCTTTATGCTCTCTTGCCCAAATAAATTCACCAAAAAAGTGACAGTGCAGTCAGCTATAGTCATGGTTCTGCATGGTTACAGTTCACAATGCCCTTATTCCTCACTATCTGGAAAAAAAAAAGTCCAGCAGAAATGTCAAAACAGCAACTGAGTAATAGGGAGTACAAGCTGCTGTAATACTTCCTGTCTATAACAGAGTTTGCTGAATAATATGGGCAAATGAAAAAGGAAAATACCCTAAAAACACTTGAGACCCAAGAAAAGGAAGATTTGGAGTAGCTGTCTGCCTTTTGTGTTTCAGAAGCTGATGCTCCTGTGCTTTAGTGATGGAAATAAACGTATGGGATACTTAATACTAGGAATAAACAGATATTAATATACCTGAGTATATTTGCAGTGTTATCACATCTCTGCTTTTGCAATTTTGCTGACATGTCATCTCGGGGTGGCAAACTCCTTATTGGTATCGACCTATCTTACTTTTCTATCTTCCATTTTTCAGTAATGGGCACATTCTGTACCTGAAAGACTTTCATTATAATAATAGGTAACCATTAGCATGTAGCTTAAGCAATGACATGAAATAAAGTTAATATTTTCTTGCCTTCTGAAGATAAAAATACTTTGGTTAGGATTTAACAGTTAATGAACTGTTCTATAAAAATATTGCTCTATGGCATCTTGGTGGATTCATTTTCTGCGTACTAATTACTGGGGATGAAATCCTGGCCTTGTTGACACACACCAAAACTCCCACTAATTTCAGTAGAGCAAGGATTATGTCTGAATAGTTTTACAGACTCTATTCATGAATACACTCTCATGAATGCAATGGATTTTGTACCTCAATCCACAAAAGGAAGAGGGAAATCTAGCTGGAATGGACCTAATTTTTCAGAAAACAAATCAAATAAGGTAGCAACAGGAAAATAAGTAGAAAAGCAGGAAAGAGAAAATGGGAAAGACAGATTCTCTGTAGCAACAGGGCTAAGTACTGGATTTTAAACATCGCTACACTAAGCATGTTGATACCTCACTTTTAGATATTGCATGCCCTAGAAGATTTGTCGTCTTCAATCAGGCACTCAGGCACCCTATAAACAGCTGCAAGCTCACAGTCACCCAGCTGGGCTGCCTCACAATCTTTGTCTGGAGTACACATTTCCCATCATATTCACAGCAGATATTTCTTCCTTCAGTAGAAGCTCAGGTTTCTTCCTGTGAGTTTATTAGATATTCCCAGACTCATAAAAACAGAAGAGACATCATACCTTGGAGCACAGTACATCCACAAAAGAAGCAAATGAACCACTCAGTATGCTTAAAAACAGCTAAATACTTTATGCTAATTGAAATTGCTTTCACAGCAGAAACTGAAAGAAGTCTTACTGCTTGAAAGTGTCCTTGTGGTAAGGGAACTTGTCTGGGACAAAGGGAGACACAGATGCCTGATCGAGTATCCCAGGGAAATTTTCTAGTTGGGTTTTCCAGCTACTAGCTGAGCATTATAGTCTGTAATACTGGCTACTTCCACCACCTCCTCCTCTCTTGCTTTGTGTTTACCTCTTTACCACTGCTATGTCTGGCATGCACGTCCGCTTTCAGATCACAAAGTCTTCAGTGCAGCCAGTCACAAAACTGTAGGTGCCCTTCTACGTCCCACAGAAGAAAGTGGGTTGGGGCCAAGCATTTACAGTGCTAGCTACCCACTAAATACCACGGAGTTTCCTACATGGCAGCAGTACTAGACAAGGAGCCGTTTCCTCTCCCTGGTGGCTTGTGTTTACCCTTGCTGCTCACAGCACAGTGCCAGGGTCTTTCTGCATAGTGAAGTGTAGGGCAGAGCTCAACCAGGTGAAAAACAATCTTTTATGCTTTTATTTTCAATCTAGAGGAGGCAACATGGACACATGAATGAGCTACCAAGGGTATAGAAAGCAAAAACTTGGCAGAAACTGACCAAGTTAGTACCATTGCTGAAAACTATCTACAAAATCACATCCAAAGGAAATGGTTTTTATGACCAGCTGCTTCAATGCCACACCATCACCAAAGGGGACATACCAACACCCTCTGCCTTGACTGTACTAGCAGACACTGCGACATATAGGAAGCTGGACAGAATTACTCTACAAACCCACCAGGGAGGTGTCAGAACACATCCTCTCAGTGAGGATTTAGATTAGCTTAAATCAGCCATGATATATTATCCCAAATCCTTTTCTGGACTTTGTCTATCCTTACCTGTCTCCTTGCAGCTGTGCTGAAATATCAATGGAGCTCCAGGCCTAAGACAAGTGGCAGAAACAGAATTTGGCTTATATACCACAGCTTATACAATTTAATAAATAAATATCCGAAATCTTCTATAATTACTTTTCTGGCTGGAATAAAAAAAAATAGAAATAATTGATCTCTATACCTTCATTTTTTTAAAAACATTTTTCATAATTGATTCTAGACCAGTTGTAATATAAATAATATTTTGAAAATTCCTCAGAACCTGAATACCAAACAAGGCATGTTAACTGCCAGAAATGGACTGTCACTTTTTACCTGGCTTTTTTCCAGGCATTTCATCTTTTATTTTCTAATAATGATAATTAATACTTGTATGCAATTGCCTACATTCACAAATAAACAGACAATTTTGAATGATCATTTTTAAAGACAACACCTACAATGTTTAAACTTATCCCTAAGGGCTCTGTAACTTCCACTGTCATTTTCCACAGTTTATGTACTGCATTGCCTTCGTAGCCCTGCTAACTTACATATTATGCTGAGACTTAAAAAAACCAACTTTTTCTAGTACCTTCAGGGAAGAGGCACAAAGCCCACATCTCAAACCAGCATTTCACTGGAGGTGCACCTGCATCTTTTTTTCTCCACTCTTCCTGAGATTGCTCTTTCTCAGCATTTGGCAGGAAGCTCTTCCATTTTCTCTTCCTTCCTCCCTAGCTGTGACACATCTTTTTGAGCCCTTATTTTACCCCTTTCTTCACTAGACACAGTTCAACTCTTTGAGAGGCAATCCCTGCTCTGCAAGTCTTATTCCTTAACAGATTTCACTATGAAACAGCTTCTATGCTCAGCTCTGGAGAGCCTTGAGGTCACAAGTGAATTGCTACTGAGGTGTTTGCTGTCAAGTGCAAAAAATTCACAGGTTTTCCTGACAAGGGGCAGTTTGCATAACTTTCAAAAGGGACTCAAGGATCAAGACTTGAAACAGGTGAGTCTCCAAGCCACTACTTTAAATGGAATGCTATTTTTGTACTTCTGTACCATCAAAAAATTGCTAGTATTTTCCTTCTTTCTGTTTCCAGGAGGCAACCTTAATAGTCACACCTGCCACGCTTATTTTATGCCACAAATTCTATGCCCATTACTATCTCAATATTTGCAGTGTCCAGGTCAAGAGGCAGATTAAGGAACTCAAACACAGCCAACACCAGAGAAAAGCATTCTTGAGTGCCTGGAGATCATCTGCTCCTCTGGCTTTCCTGTAACTCCACTAGAAGCTGTGGGAGAACACACTGGGTCATTTTCTAGGAGCTAAGATCTGTTGTACCCAAAACCACTGAGTCTGCTTCCTACCATCCCTCTCTCTAATTAAAAAAAAAAACAAAAAAAAACCACAAACAAACCATGAAATAAAAAATAATTCATAACAATGGTGAGCATCAAATACATTGCAGCACTTCAGCACTTTGAGTTATCACAGAAGAGTCTTTTTAGGTAAGAGAGTATTATTTAGAAAATGTAAGGGCAGAGACGTTGACCCGTTTCTCCAGAATATCTTAATCTCAATCTGGAAGGCAGAAAAGTGGTTGGACAGTGCGGAAAGGGCAGGATTTTGAGAAACTGTGTGCTACCTCATCACCCTGTTCTGATGCCCTTTCCTAAACATGAGCTCTGGATCACTACCATGAACAGGACACTAAGTTAAGTGGAAATCAGACTAACTGAATTACACATTTATGTTTTCAAACCGTACTCAGATTAGAAATAATTCATCATGTCAGATTTTTTTTTGTATATTTACGTCTGTTTTGAAAGGAGATATCATCTACTCTGATTTTACAAGGATATGAGAGACAAGGAGGATAAGGATTATCCGAAGATTGCCCCAAAGGTCTGTTGCAGACCAATCTTACAGTCTACAGTCCTAACCTACAGCCACTGTTAGCTAACTCTGCCATAACAAGGGTGCACCTTCCTCACTGTAGGAAGAAAAATATTTTTATGACAGGATTTTTTTAACAAAATACAATCATGTCAATAAAGAGTAAGAAAGACTCTCATGCTCTCCATACTGCATCCTTAATGGCTTCCAGAAGGGAGAAGAAGTTGAATTTGAGAAGTTGAGGAAAAGCAACATTCAGCCCAGCCAGAACCATCACCATCTTCCTTGTTCTGTAAATGGCAAATATCCATGAATCCTTTTGAACGAGCATATCTGCCATCAACCCACCTACAGGATAACAGCAGAAATTATTCAGCTATATCAAATGGCAGCAGCCATCCTCACAGTTACACATAGCAGCCTGTAAAGTCAATGTTCATATTAAATATCAAGATAAGTCTAAGAAATGCATCACTTTAAGGAATTTGATCTTGGTATACTTTCCTTAGTAGCACTCCATTACTTCAGCCCAACTACTTTGGCGAAGTCACTCACCCCACTTTGAGGTAAAGTCAGAAGGAAGATGCATTGTTACTTTTAATCTCGCCTCCTCTTCAAGAAGCATTATAATATAGTCCAACTATGGAGTCAGAGCCAGTTTGCAATGAACTTGCATTGCCGTTTGGTGTTCCCATTCCACAACCAGTCAAACTGTACAGCAGGCATGTCCAACTCACAGCCCACTGGCCACATGTGGCCCAAGACAGTCAGTAATGCGGTCCCACTGCGTTGTAAACTTTTAACAATAATTTAGTGATATTTTTCATGAGACAATTGTTCACAGTTCATAGGCAACAACAGAACACTGTGCAGTGCTTGCTCTGTGTGTGTGCCTGTGAAGACATGCATATATCAGTATATATTTCAAAATGTTAGAATTAATATATATTTTGAAATGAGAAATAATTTGAAAACGTTCTCATGTAAGCCTAGCTCTATAGTAATGAAAGGGTTAGCAAAATTGCCAAATTGATTGACAAGAATTCTTAATGCAGACAAATAGAGTATCATCTACTGATAAGAAATTAAACATGTGGTGTGTAGTGTGGGAATTTTTAAATGTAGATCTTGGAAGGGTAAAGGTGGCCACAACATCTCCTTGGCACAGGAAAAAACAGAGTTGCAAACCAGATTTCAACTGAAACAAAAATTTCATTATGTCTCTTCACTAGAATTTTATAAAACCTAGCTTAACAGAGGAAAATAACCCCACCTTCACAATCATGCCTTACACGTCATCACTTTTTGACAGTATGTACATTTGTAAACACCTATTATCAAGGATGAAGCAATAGGAAGAATAAAATTAGATCAAAAATATCTGACAAACACCTTGAGAACTCACTGAGAATTGCAACCACTACCACTGAAAAAGATATTGACATAGATTTCACAAAAACAAGGTCAAATATCTCACTAGCTTTGTATTTTTGTTGTCTTCTTTCTTTAATGCTTGAATTAAAAATATTTTTTTAAAAACGAATTTTTGTTACTTACATATATTAACTGCATTATGAATGCTATATGCAACCCATGAAAATTCTTCTTCACTCAAAGCAGCCCAGCCAAGCCAAATGACTGAATGCCCATGCTGTACAGCAAGAATAATTTTTTTCTGTTTGTTCTGAAGACTCATGTATTATTTGCCATGGAAGCTGGAAAAGTGCACATACAAGTGCACATTCTCACTTAAGGACCATTAAAATGCACTTGAAGACCATTAACACATTCCTCTGAGAGCTGAGGGCTGACCCAAGAAAAGAATGATAATTCATATGTCTCTGTTAGGATGACAATGACCCAAAAATAGAATATAGACACAGAAGGAAGGTGGATATTCGTGTGACAGAAAGCACTGACAATACCTCACCACAAATACGGTAATAGAGTTTAGTACCAACCTTATGTAACTGAAACTCCAATAAACACAGAGAAGGAGGGCTGTTAGACATTTGAGGAATGAGATCATATTTAGGAAAAAAAAAAAAAAAAGGACCTAAAGGCAGGGGGTTCTGTAAATTCAGCAGAATGAAGTCTAAGAGGAAAAATAATTGCCTTCTGCAAATAAATCATAGAAGCAAATACTAAGAGGAAAAGAGCTACTTAGTCCAAAGGACAGAATCAGTACAAGGATAGATATAAATACATTTGGCCATAAATAAATTCAAATTTGAAATTAGGAAAAGATCTTCAATCACCAAAATAATTAGGTTCTGTAGCAACTTTCAAAAAGGCCCAGTGCAATCTGTCTAGTTTTGTAAAAGGACATGATTCATTTATTAAGGAGATGATATTATTTGTCTACACATGATAGGAGGGAACAGCAATTAATGATGACGTTATTTTTTTATGACAGTCTCAAAGTTTATGTAGTTGGGTTCAGGATTCAGTCCTTAATACAATCGGGATATTCCTTTAGTATGTGAAACAAAACAGTCTAACCAAGCCTTTCAGTTTTCTTTCTTTCTTTTTTTTCTAACCAGAGTTCACAAATTACACTCACAGGTTTCTTCTTCCTTTTTTGGGATTGCAGGTTCTAAATTGCAGCTGTGATGAGCAATTACAACTGCAAGTGAATTCACCAGAAATATGTTCAAAGCCCACTTTGAACACACAAAATAGACTCCAATGCTAAGAACTCAAAAAATATAGGCCCTAATTACCTGAAGAGTGGTAACCAAAACAAGAGACCGTACCTAGTTTCATACTTGTGCATCTGAGTTCCACATTACTACAAAACAGATGAGCCCAAACACTTTAAAAATACTATGACAATACTTGCACAGCGCACAAAGAAAGTGATGGCTAGAAAAAGTCTAGGATAAAAATGAATAATGTCTTTGGGAGATCAGACTTTGCACAGCATGCAGTGATTCAGGCTTGAATCTGCACACTGAATAGCAAAAACAAGCAAATAAATAAATAAAGCTACTTTTTTTTTTTTTTTTTTTTTTTTTTTTTTTGCGGTGTGCACAACTCCTCTGTGCACTGAACAAGGCAGAATCCAAGGAGGAGGGGGCCCGGTACGTGATCATGTAATTAAAGACTATCTTGTGATGATGATTAAATACCAACATGAATGAGCAGGCTGCTGTTAGTGTAGGACTGAATGCAAATTATCTTTCTTTTCAAATTCTGCCTTGGCTTACTGGGGAAAAGAATGGGACACACCAGTTCCATCTCTTCTGTATTCCACATGGCTTTGATTTCCCTTTGTAACTCTTCTATTCCCTTCTCTTTTACTGTCCTTGGCTATCTTATCTTTCTGTTTTTGAGAAATAATGCCTTCAAGAGATGTAGCTCAAACTCTATCTTGTAATTGTGTGCCTAGCGTTGTAACAAAGTAAAAAATAAAAGGGTTCGTACGCTGTGTGAGTGTTGTTGCTCTCACCAAAGTAACTGTGGAGGCATACTGCTAACATTTGTTCTCTTTAACCTTAATTTAAAACAAACAAACAAACAAACAAAAATAAATCTATATAAAAACCATTTTCACTGTGTGCGTTTCAAAGAGCATTTAGTTCAATTTACCTCACAACTGGGTAACCTGCAGGATGGACAAATAGCGTACAGGTTTTATTTTATTTATAAATTCTTTAACAACTACTGCGTGTGTCTGAAAAATCTCCCTGAAAAGTGATTCTTATTTAACATAATCAGTGTTGGCAGGGAGGGAAGATCCTGCATGGTGACATTTTGTCAACATACATGATCACACATACAAACATACAGAGATAGAGAGAAATGCACAGACGAAAGGCCAGATCTAGGCCACTTACTCCTTCCAAAGCTATTGTAATGGGAGATGTTTATTTTAAACCCTTCAATTTGTTTTTAAATCAGTTCAAATCTGAGTGAAAAAGTAATGATCTTACTTTCCAAGATGCTGAACACATGATTCTTGATGAACTCAGTGCCAGCTGTTGACACTCAGTATCCTCTCAAAAATCAGCACAAAATACCAATCCACTGATTTCATGTACGAAACGTTCATCTGGAGAAACACAAATACCACTTTTTATTCAGTTAGTTAATTTGAAAGATGATGTGGTTTTGTCTTGCCATGTATTTGGGCTTTAAAAAAAAAAATAAAGACTAAAAAAGACTTAATTTCACCCCAATTTTTAGTCATGACTATCTGTTTTTGATTAGATTTCTCTGAACAGGCTTCTCAGATATAGTGGAAACATTTCCAATATTTGCTTATTTTTATAGTGTGAATTATTCAGTGACAAAGCAAAGGTTTCTTAAAAAAAGAAAATAATCTGTCATAGAAATGGTTCAGGTTTTAATTAAAAATCCATTTTTCAAGCCCCTAGCTCAAGAAAACCTGAGTTAGAGAAAAATAAATGGAGGGAAGCATACAGACAAACCTCAACAAAAAACAAACAAACAAAAAACCTCCTAACTACACCAGAACAGCTGAGATCACTCCTCAGGGAGTGAATTGCAAGGAATTGCAGGTACTTTTCAGAAGGATGCAGGATACACAGATCAGGAAAGGTATGCTTGATCAGGAGACACAAAATAGATGACAAAAATAATAAAGTGTCTTTGTCAAGCTATCAGAGAGGAATTGCTGCTTTGGATGTTGGTACCGCATCATAACTGAGAGAGCAAAGTAAGAATGAGCATTAATTTTTTGCTCTCTGTATCAAAACCAGTACAAATCAAGCCTAATGAAAGAGAAATGAGCTGTATAGAGAAGAGGAGGGAAGTCAAGGGAAAGGAGTAACCTTCAAATCTCAGAGCATTTCATAGAGAGTGCTCCTGGCTAGTTTCTTTTCTTCCCCTTAGTACAAGGGGAAAAAACAGCTAACATGAACAGCAAGCAGATACACACTGACTAGAACAGTCATTTATCAGACACAAGGCAAGTTGTGAGCTAGCAATTAAGCTCATCCCACTAGCTTATATGTCTCATAACACTGGAAAATGAAACCCTTTTTCTTTGTTTTCCCTTCTCTAGCTTTGTTTACTCATTTGTCTTGCACCTTGCTCAAGATCTTTTTCTTTGGCAATCACAAATATGCTTCCACTACTCCCCATTTCACAGCACCTGCTACAGACCATAAAGATATCTGGGCAACAAATTGACAAATCTGTCCATTCAGTGATCACTGCTTCTGCCTGGTGAGTTGGAGTAATAAATCATTTTAGCAGATGAATTTGTCATCCAATACTGTTACAGTGTGAGAGCAGCAGAGGCAACAAGCCTCCAGGCAAAGGAACAGCAGCAAAACCTAAATTAAAGTCTAAAAGGTAAAATTGCAACAATAAGGATGCTATTAGACAAAAGCAAGTTACATGTAATCAGCTATAATCCCTAGACATGGTATGGCCGCAATTCAATTGACCCACATATTTTGGCGCATTCCAACCAGCTCCATCCATACGTGGAATGAGCTAAAACCAAAGCTGATATGAGAGTGTAATGCATTTGCCCCCTCTTACTGCCATTCTGTGGTCATTGCTTGTTTCTATCTCTATGAGTTCACTGTGAAATACCACTGAGAGTCTGTCATGTTTCTGTTCACATATGTCAAGCAGATGGGGCATGTTCTGTTCCATAACTCTGGCAGGTGTGTCCTACAGTGGTTTGGCTTTACTTCCCACTTTACAATAGCCATTCAGTCCTCCAGCTGTTGCAACCCAACTGGAATTCCGTACTGTGCTATATACTCCCTGTGTGTTTCACTTATGTAACAAAGTGATAAGAGCAGTTACAGATGACACTGCTCAAGCATGAGAGTTCCAGAAGAAATCCTTGAAAAACTTTTCCCCTCCTTAATTCTTTGTAGCACAGAAGCAGCCAGTAACCAACTCCTAATGAAAAAAATCATCCAAAATTTAATATGTATGCAAATCCCAAAACAACAGAAGTTTCTCTAAACCCAAACTTCCAATGCAAAAACATACTATGAGTTTGCTACAATCACTCAGCATGTGAATGGACAAGCCAGGAAAAGGGCAAATTTAATAGTACTAAGCTGATTTGTCAAAGCCAGGAACACAGTGGGTTACAAGTGAATTTCATCGGGAAATGTCATCTTGCCAATTGCCATTGTCACATTTCTTACTGTCCTTCCTAGGGTTTTAATACTCCATCATGCAAAAACAAACAAACAAACAAAAACCGTCAAACCCTAAGACAGGAGGTGGATTCAATTTTTTTTTTGAGTACTAGAAAGCATCCCAAGTTTTCCCTTACACAGCTCTAAGCTACAGCTGACCTTGGCATATACAAGAAAAAAAAAAGTTTTTTCTCTAGGTATGCAACATGGCATCAAGTCTACAGAACAACCGTCTGGTGACCCATGTCTGACTTCAATCTGTGTGACAAGGCTCAGCTGCAAAAGCTGTTCCAGAAGTGTTGCAATGAAGAAGAGGCTACAAACACATCAGACACCTATCTGAATGTTAACAGTGTGGAAACATCCGTGCAAATGCACTTGTCATCAGTACTGCCTACAGCTGTAGGACAAAATGAAAAAATGCACGGCAAACACACACACAGGAAATAAAGAGCCTGTGACCACATGGAAGTCTCCTAGGCAACATCAGTCCCTGCCTCTCAAGGACTGGGATACACGCTGATTTTACAGCGGTGATTTTTCCCTTTGTGAACATGACGTCAACAATACGACCATCAGCCCCGGCAGAAGGATGTGTGATCAAGGGATATCACTGGAGACTGGCTGACGGGCCAGTTGGTCAGCCATATCGATTGCTTCATGGTCGTTTTTGTAGGTAGTCTTCAAAGAAAAACAGAGCCAACTGCTCTGACTAAATTCCACTTAGCTTTACTTGATTGGTCTTTACTGACTTCACAAGAGGACTCAGAACAACCAACACCAATCCAGGAGCATTGTACTCAACAAGAAACTATCCACATGAAATGCATTACGTAAGAACATGAATGTTGTTTTTGGAAAGAGAAATATAGCTATATAGGTGATTTTCTGCTTTTTCTGAATTAAAGTTTTTGTGGTGGAAAAAAACTTGCAAAAAAACCACAAGCAACTCAGGCCTTACAGAAATGGCTTTCCTTGAAAAATGAGCCATACAGCACATGACAAACATCATCTCTCTAATCCAGACTTACCGCAGAAGGACAATAAACAAATGAAAAAGCTTTACTACTCAGACCTACCACAGATTAGCATAGGAATCTGCAAGAGGACTCAGACATGTAAGTACCACACACCAGCTACATGGTTGCAGAGTTATTCCTGTAGATCTGGAGGAACCTAAGGTAACGTGTTAAATCAAAAAAACTCAATCACAGGTATGAGCCCAAAGGTCTGGCCCAGATTGCAACTTCTTCTCTGAAGGAACTTTGTGTGTACATATACAAACAAGTTTTTATCTGCTCACTGAGTAGTAGTGACAGCATTAATTGCCTTATCAAACTTCTTGCACAACTTTTGCAGGTAGATGAAGACTGATCTTTCAGTTCCCCAGCTTTTGATATGTGATTTTGTTAATTCTGACCTTCTGAATATGCTGCAATCATAGAAGTGAGAGGAGTTCAGATAAGCCCTCAGCTTCCGTGAAAGAGCAATAAGCTAATCTTTGCCCAGGTTTATTAAATGCTTTGAAACCCCAAAAATTGGAAAACTATCTGATCTTGTTCCTTAAGATTACAGTTCTGGCAGTGAAGTTGTTGCTAAGCACTAAAATACATTATAACTCATTAACAGAGATGAGAAACACAATTGTAAAAGAAATATGCAAACAGGCCTGACTGTATATGGACTGCTTGGATACAAAAAAAAGAAACAACTAACAAAACAGAACAAATACCCACTACAGTTCTCTACCCTCCTTCCATCACTGAAATCCATTATAATATTTTCCACAAAGCATCCATCATATTCAAGCACTGAAGGCTATCACAAAAAAAAAAATCAAGGAAAATCACCAAAAGAGCTACCAGGCTATATAAATGAGCAGTAGCATAATTTCTTCAAATGACTACCCACTAATGATAGCTTTGAGGAGATAAAGCACTAAGACGGTGCCAGTTAACATGATAATATTTCCTCTACCTAGGCAACTGGAACAATCATAGCATTTATGATAATGACAATATAAACAACCTTATGTCCCTAGACTAAATATTCCCTATAGCTAGAAAAAATACTTTCATTCCACTTGCAGAAAGGCTGAAAACATATGCAAGGTATATCTGTGCTCTTGGTTTTACTCATCTAAAAAAATAATATGCAATATTTTACATGATATTGACAGATACCAGACCACATCACTGCCTGATCATGTGATGATCAAACTGTGTTACCCTTTAGATTTCACAAAGCAAGACAGCTGTGAGCATCTCTATCTTGCAGGAATCATATACACATAAAAGGTAATAGCAGCTTTTATTTCTTTACTTGTTTTTAGTTTTCTATCCATTTTTCTGTCAAAAAACTTT
This sequence comes from Centrocercus urophasianus, assembly GCF_019232065.1. Classification (NCBI taxonomy): domain Eukaryota; kingdom Metazoa; phylum Chordata; class Aves; order Galliformes; family Phasianidae; genus Centrocercus; species Centrocercus urophasianus. The sequence continues at coordinate 10,077,074 of NW_024884364.1, read as the reverse complement.
GAAAATGTAAATGAAGTAAATTGACAGACAGTTTGCTAGGTTTGTGAAACGACTGAGAGCAACGTTCAATTTCAACAGAAAGCTGGAAGTGAGAAACCTGAAAATACTCTTCCCCTTCCAAACAACTCGATAAAACTTGAGTTATGTCAAAAAAAAACAGGCACAAAACTCAATTCTTCCTTCACAGATTACAAAAGGAGGAAAAGAAAGGAGGGAGGTTCCTCAGCTGGCTTAATGGAAACAAAACTGCTTCTACTAGTAGCTGAAGATCAAGTTGTCTCATGGGGAGGAGAGTGGAACACAGAAATCTTATTTTAGCAAGAGAGGATCAGACAAGAAGTTATCTTGCAGGCCCCTCCCAATCTCATCTCCTGGATCCTTGAAAATTTGCTCTGTTTTCTTGGCACCATCCAGATAAATATTTCCCTTTGTCTTCAAGTTTTATTGTCTTGGAGAAAAGTGGGGAGAGTGACATCTTCAAGTACATAAAGCAATGTTATAAAAAGAACAGGAATTAATTATTCCCTTTAAGTAATGAGGACAGAAGAGAAAGTAATGAACTTAAGCAGCATCAGGGGAAATTTAGGTCAAATACAGTTACTGTTTTAATTTTCACACTGTAAGAAGAAAAGTTAGGCAATGAACCAACTGTCAAGGGAAGGTAAAGAGTCCTTCTCAATAATATACAGCCAAGGTTAGAAATGTCCCTGGAGAAGGACTGAGGACTAAATAAAACCATTCCTATTCACTCAGAGGAAGAATGGACAAGAGGTTAAACTCAAGTCCTCTTTGAACATTAACAGTTCTTTATTTCTCTTTTGTTCTTCTTTCTTTTTTATCAATATCTTCTTCTATTTCTTTTCATGTCTTGTGAAGTGTTCTGCATGGGATAGCCAATGTTCTATCAGAAAGCAAAACGGAAAGGTCAAAATAATATTTATTATAAAAAGTGTTTCTTGTCCACGTCCCCATGGCCTTCTGTTACGTCTCAATTTCTACTACCAAAGACATCCAAAAATCTACAGCATCTTCCCTTTGCCAATTCACATTCCAAGAGACAAACTCAAGACAACAAGATATTCTAGCACGGTTCTTTGTTAAAATCACACCTCATTCTCCTCCTCCTTCTTCATATAACTAAGAGGATATGCTATCTAGCAACAAACATATGAAAGAAAATTTTTCATCTCAACTTGAATTTTTGTTTTGAAAGGAAAATCCCATTTTTTTTTAAACCTTTGTTATTATTACTTATGAGAACAGCAAAATAAACCAAACTGAAGCTGAGTGAGAAGTCACACACTATTTAATTTGTACTGAAAATTCTAAGCAGATCTCATTTCTGTTAGTTCTTCTTGCTCAAGATTAAATTGAAAACAAACAAACTAACTAAAAAACAGTTTAAGAGCAAAAGCACTAGAAATTACTCTCAAAAACAGGGTCCCTTTCAATTTTAGGCATTGCTCTTGCATCTATATTCCATCTGACTTTAACTTACGAAGTTCTGACAAAATTAATGTAACATCCATGTCTTTGCTTAATTGTTTCCCATTTTTATAAATGAAAAAACAAAACATTTCTACACAAGATAAATAAAAGAAAAAATAGAAATTTTTGCAGATTCCTCCGAAATTACGTACATCTTTTCCCACAGAATCACATAAAGAGGCTTTTTACAAATTTATGCAAATAGAGATGAAGAGATACAAGTAAACAGCATATTTTCTTTTGGACAAGAGCCACCAAAGGAAGAAAATGACCTCTAATCATTGTAATCATTGTTTGAATTTAGTATTCAAAACACCCTACTGGCATTTCTCAAGCTGTCAAGCACATTTCAGCATTCTGCAGCATACAGAGTAGAGAGGGCTTGCGCTGAATTTTCCCAATTTGCTCTGGAACTATTAATCACATTAAAGAAAGGAATGATTCACTTCACCATAATGTGCATATCTTCCGATGTCGATTAGGGCCTCGGCCATCTTGTTCACAATATACCTTCACTTTAACATAGGTTAACATTCAGATCCCTCAATCCACTTCTGCCCATAAGATGGAATCCAGGCAGTAACTGGAATCATTAAGATTTCTGATGGTAAAAAGAAAAAATAAATTATTTTTCTCCAAGTTCTGAATAACTTTTGGACACCACAGCTTAAATCTAACAAGCACAATCTGTGAGGAAATGATTTGACCTAGGGAGCTTACTACCTAGACAGCTGAACAAAGGAATACAGTGTGACGGTGTGATTTAAAGAAATCAAGTCAGAGCAATGACAATGGGACAAGTAGTCCACTCAGTTCTGTCTCTGTTGTCTTGGAGCAAACCAGTGCACGTAACAAAGATGCTTTTATCCTTCTTCCTTCCATCCTGTAATCTGCAGGTCTAAATACTACAAACATACTAAACATGTTTCATTGGATTATTCTATGTATAATCTACAATTATATAGTCATGATCTCAGCAACTTTGCTAGCAATTATTTTCTTTTCCCACTTTAGTTTACTTGGGGTAAAGAGCAGCAAATGGGCAGAAATCCACTAATCAAGAGACATACTAACACAGACCACATTGAAACTGTCCCTGTTACGTTTGCACTAATATTGTTGTAAATATCATCAAGGTTAGGCTATCCATCACTCCATTCATGATGACATTACGCACTCAATTGGAACTCAGACGTACTTATGCAGATATAACTATCTTCCCTTTATTAGGACAAGATTAAAAAGGCAGTTTAGTGACTGAAATACAATAGAATTCTGACATGGCAGTCTGTCTCATTCCTGGAGGTGAAGAGAAACACAGGTGAAGAGATGAGGAAATGACTTAGAACACAACACTTCATTCGTTCCATTGTAATAGTCTTCTTGTAGAATGTCTTGCCTCCAGCAAGACCAACGCAAACAAAAAATAAGTGATAATACCAAATTCAGTGTGAACTTGTCATCAAGCACTAGACAATGTACTGTCTAGTAAATGCCATAGAGTCATATACATGATTGGTACTCCACTCGAGGAAAGGCTATGCTACTAAATCTCACTTTTCCCTATGGATAGAAATTGTAAAAGTGGTCATATATTTTATGATCTTTGTGACAGTTCTCTTCTCTTGGCCTGGTACTGTAAAAATCCATGTCCATATCTGGCAGAGCAAAGGAGCTATAAACACGAAGATTTCCATTAAGTCTGGGAAAATACTTGGAACTGTATCCCCAGATCTCCAAATTGCATTTAAAAATCTAAGTCCAAATTCCTAAGAAGTTTTGATGTGCTGTTGTATTCCCACCAACTATTTTATTCCAGTAAGATTCTCCTTTCTTCTTACAGATGACCCCCAAAACAACTAATACTGTTACAACAAGGCACTGTGCACAAACTTTCATTGTTTTTGTTCAGTTTTATTTCCCTTAAGATTATTTCAATTTTACTTCCAGAAATTGTCAGTATTCATTATAATTTTCTAAAAATAAAATATCCCAGTTCATTTGAGCTAATTCCTTCAAATATTTCCCCCAGAGCATATTCTTTTAGCTTTACTATTGATAGGAGCTGCTATACAAAACTTGTAGTTAATAATAAACAACTCACAGGTTGCAGGCTGTTTTTATTTGTCTTGTTTTACAAAACATAAGCTCTAGCAAGGCTTAATATAATAGTCATATCCCAGAAACAACACATTTTAACTCTGTTTAGACTGCTTTTGATCTAAGACTCTAGATGCGTCCTCCCATCAATTTCATGTGAAGTTAATTTTCTCTCTACTCACAGATTTCTCTCTGGAACTCACTCAACAATACAGTTGGACATTCAAAGTCCTGCTTTAAAAGTCTAAACATATACTCAAGCAGAAGAAAGATAATAAGGACTACTTCAGGGCTCTTTTTATTTGTCCGTTGCTGAAAGAGAAGCTTAAAATCTGGGATTCTTTACATAAAGTTCTGTTCTGTAAAAGTACTAGATATCTGTTATAAAAGAAAAAGTGTTATGTATAGTTATAGGAATCCTGTAGGTGGACAATTTCAGAAATTCGATTTCTTCTTATGAAACCTGTGGAAGCACAGTGAGACTGATAGTCTAGTCACAAACACTGACAATTCCAAACTCAGGGAAAGGGCTCCCTCTGTCTCCCAGCTTATGAGGTTAGAAACAGGGGATATAAGTCAAAGAGCACTGGTAAAAAAAAAAAAAAATTCCCACTGAGAGGAAAATTTTTCCAATGTTCACCTTGATACTAGGAAAGGCTAGCTTAATAAAACACAAATTAGTGGCTCAGAAGCTCTGTATCAAAGGCTCTATGCATTGGAAAGATTAGAAAGCATGCACACCAAGTGGTATCACATTATCCATTCAGGTAAGGAACGTGGAAAAGGACAAGTTTTCAATAAGGATGAAAACCTGGGAAATTTACAGTAGATCTAGGAAGGAGTTATTGGAAAGATAGATGGAACATAACCACAAATAGAAGGATATTCCCCAGGGAGGAAAAGAAGGAGCACAGACAGTTGAAAACTGCTGTAAGTTAGCGGATAGCAGAGAAGTACCAACAGGAGAAATCCACATCAGCAGCAACAGATCTCCCTGTCAGTCACAAAGGAGAAACGGTGCCTTGAGAAAAGCCAATTTAGGCATCAGGAAGTGTCAGGAGCGTCAGGCGAGATCAAATTACCCAAAGGAGTTTGAAAATAAAGGTGAAGGGATGAGCGGGCTGGACGGTCCTCGTCACAGTAATAAGCGCTGTACTACCAGGAAAGAAATCCAAGTCCGTTTCTGTGCTACTTATTGCTTTCTTAGAACAAAAGGGGAATGGTGCAAAGGAAGAAGGGACTGCTGAAACTCTGAAAAACAGAAATCAAGTCCTACATCTGGGGAAAATATAAATAATAATCAGCATTCTTGAAATTTTGAACCATGTGGAAACATGATTGAAAGAAAAAGATTCCAGGGCCTAACCCTGCTCTGAAAAATTATTATGTCAGGGAACAATAGTATCTTCTTATAATTGTGTGAATTCATCTGTTCCACTTAAGAGGTTTATTGTTTTAATTAATTTAATTAAATTAATTTAATTAAAATAATTCATGTGATATCACAACTAGTGGCCTCAGAGATGATTGCAATACCACAAAAAGACTAATTCATGCTGTCCAAAAGTGGAAATTGAGTCAATGCTTTTGAAAACAAATCAATGAGTCATTTTTTTTTTTGCAAATATTCTTAATGCAATTTGCATTCCCACTTTTGTTTCAAAATTCAGTGTGATGCAATACAGAAGATGGGCCCAGTTTGCTCTGAGAGAACCAGACTGGGTGCTGGACATAACACAGATCACAGAGGATGAGGCTAACCAGCCCTGGAAGAAGGAAGATGATTTGTTCCAAGGCAGGATGTTTGCACTAACACTGCTGCAACTTCTCCACTATTTGCTCCAACCCAGTTAAAGCTATACAAGCTTGGGTATCTCTAAAAGAAAGGCCCCTTAAGTCAAGCTCAGGCATGAATTAAAGGCTAGCAAAGAACTAGTGTGCCCAAAGGAAATAATTTTCTATGAAGCTTTTCAAAGGAGGCAGCAAGAATATATGCACATTTGAATTTGCAGCTTAATTCCTTCATATGGTATGCAGGAAAGTTGCCATTTGGAAATCTTACACTGAAGGCTTTTTTTCCAGTTATTGCAGAAGAATGATAACAACCCCTTTTAAACCAATGGAGCTATATAGCTGAAGATAGTCCTATATTTTAGATATAATAATGTGTCTTATAGTTATATATGTATTTCCAGATTTATGTCAACTATAGTTAAAATAATTGATTCAACATGTTCTGTTTTAAGGCCCTCCTGTCTACAAATTCTACACTGCAGATTCCACTCTGTTACTTTAATAGACTCTGCAATACATCCTGTCTTCATCTCACTTGATTTCTGTCACAAGTTTGTGTAAACAACAAAAAACCCACAACAAACAGTTGCAGTCGTTTTCACTCATGGAATTAAAAGTGTTTAATACAAAACATATGGTTCATCAGCCTCAAACAACAAAAGCTCAATTTTATAACCAGAAATTACCATCAGTGTAGTTCCACCTCTATTCCACAATGAACATAAGTTTTCTCGTATGTAGTACTGTCATACAAAACTGTTTCCAACTTACTGAAATAGGAAGTCAAAATTTCTCAGCAGTTTCAAAACCAGTGACATTAAGAGTTCAGATGCTGTTGGGTTTTTTGCCTTTTTTTTGTCCTGAATTTCTTGGGTCTGTCTAGCTTTGATTTTGGCTCCTGTTTTCTGAAGATAATTTTTGTATGGCAAACAAAATTCCTAGTGAGGCGATGTTCTTTCTTCAAGACTAGAAAACAAGTTGTCTACCTCACCTTCAGTAAGATTGTTATAAATTATGAATTTGTGCTATAAAGTAGAAGGAAGAACTATCAAAAGACATCTGGGATGTGAACAATGATGATACTTACTTTACCTCATTTAAAATTGTACCTTTAAAATTCACAATTTGTTCTAAGAACAATATAAAATATTTAACGTGCACTTTGTGCTACCATGAGATCCAAAAAGAACAAGAGAACACTCTATCAGACACCATAACCCCCATTAATATTTTTTCCCCTGATTCTAAAGACACATTTTGTATCACTCAGTGGATGGAAAAACAGTGATGGAAAGTGCTGTCAGTCTGCCAAAAGCACATACAGAAGAAGACAAGTGAGAGCAATTAAATTTCTGATCAGTATAATAACTTAACTGCAGATCTGGAGACTATAATCATCTGGAACGTTTGAGCGCTATAAAATATTGCAAGGACTGTGTTTCATAAGGTATCATACATGGCTTATCACTTGAAAGCACTTCACCTGGAGGTGTGGAGTGGCTTCCTATCACCCCCTATCACATATAAGAGATGTTATGTCTTTAACAGCAAAGACCACGAAAAAATAGAAATGTTGCAAACCAGATAAAGAACTGTGTGTGCATTCATTCAGAGCAATATCGATACAATTCCCAAACATGGGGTTGTCATCATTACAAGCTGCTTTTACCAGCATTATGCCTCTGCTGGCAAGACACATGATATATCAAAAGAAAAAGTAATCTGATTTTTTCCAGCCACATACAGAGTGTGCTAGATCTTGGCCTCCATGCTAGACATTGAATTTATAATTTATCACAATGTAGGTAAGGTAAAACGTCCCTTTGTTGTCACTATACAGTGTCACACTCCTAACTACTTGAAAATTCAGCATATTATTCAAGAACACCCACTTAAGGCCAGTCCTTGAGAATTAAAAAGGACCTTTTTACTGACAATCCTATATGCTACAGATCTTTCTGCTTGCAAAACGGATAAGAAACTATTCCTTCAGCTGAGAGAGAAAAAGCACAGCCACTTACTGATGCATCAGGTGCAGCTGCTTTATCACAGCCATTCTGAGGCAAATAATTTGGGGTGACATTCATCTCGCTTCATTTTAGCAGTTTTAAAGTCAGGTGTATAATCTAATCTACTTGTTTAGTTCCACTTAAATGTCAGTGAAGAAAAAGAGGCCCCTCCAGCAGAGAAAGAGCCAGGCCCTCACTACATCCTAAAGCAGCTGGATGGATTGTCCTCCACTGGCAAAGGAGAGCTACTTCACCTGTTCAGGCATAACCTCTAAAACTAAAATACAGGTGACCTAGTTGAATCCAGCTATCAGAAGTGCATTTTTTGAAGGTACTTATACTCTATACTGTCATGGCTGGGCCTTGCTGTTTGATCTGAGAGGAACAAGGGAAATTAAGGGATCCACATTTGTTCTCAAAGCTGTCTCAGTGCACTGACTATCCACCAACAAAACGAAGTGAATTTCTCTATCACTTTGCAGAGACACACGGACAAGAATAAGGCCACTGTAGACTCCATCAGTCTTAACACGTGAAAGCACTCTTAATACAAAGACAAACTGTACGCCTTAGAACTGCAATCACACATTGGGTATTTTACTCATACCACCACACAGACAAGCATGTGTGGCATAACCTGACAGCCAAGCTGTGCAAATACCCGAAGCCTGTCGCAGTCCACTCAAGCAGGAGGTAAAATCCATATGCCAAAACCACCTCTTCAGAAGTGGAGTGTAGACTGAGCTCACAAGGAGCCTGTTAATGGAGCTCAGCAGTAGTAAGTGGATTGCAGCCGCTCAGCCACCTATCAGACTGCAGTAACCAAACTGCTTGGCATCACGTGGCCAAACAGCCAGTGCCCTAACAGTTTTAAAGGACATCATCTCTGGATGATACAAACAGCAATGCTGCCACAGCAGGTAGACAGCTCATAATTTGAGCTTGAGAACTTCTGGCGTTTTTGTCAGAAAAGCTAACCAAGCACACAGTGGAGAAAGTGATGTCCCTTATTTTGATCTGTTATAGGAAGAAGCTTTAAATTAAATTAAATAGCATTTTTTGAAGCCTGGATACTTACTCCTTACAAAAACAATTTCTCCAAGATTGTGTGGGCAAGATTTCCACCAGATTTTAGCAGAATTGTGATGTTTTTCTGTTACAACATAGCTCACGTGGACTGCAATCCAAAATCCAGTGGAAGGCAGCATGTCACTACATTTTTCATCTTAATGTCGTGTGACAAACGTTCTTATCTTGGTTTCTGAATAACAATGCTTATTCCAAATTTAAAAAAAATTACTGTCACTACAATTTACATTTAACAATGTCTTTCCTGGCTAGCACTGGGATAATACTGCAAGGAGAATTCACGAACATTAATTTGACTAAGAGCATACATTTGCTTTGACAGCATTCACCAGGGTCACTGCTTGCCTTGCATGAATATGTGTTCAATTTTTCTCTTCATGAAGTTGCCTGTAGGAAAGCTATACCTGGGCAAACAGATAGAAAGGTTTGTGAAGGAATGCTTCATGTGGCCATGAAGTCTCTTCATGCCCTCCCTGCTTTCAAAAGATTCAGACGTCGCATCAGCAAATACAAACAATCCTACACGACAAGAATAAAGATTATTGAGTAGTTACACAAGCTTGTAGGAAAAAATAGAATAATAACCACCCTCATAAAGCACTTTTCAGCAATTTGTCTGAGAAGGCTTTAAAATAAAGTTCCAATCTGCTTTAGTTAAGCACAAATTATTGGACTTGGTATGGGAGAAATTAGATGAATTCCTTCTATATCTGCATCATAAAAGAGATTAGAGTAGATGATCTAATAGTCCCTTCTGGCCTGAAACCCTATGAATAAAAAGAAAAGCTGCTGCACTATTCACATTTTCAGCAAATATAGCAAATAACCCATAGAAAATGGGTTATTTTCACCTTCGTCAAAAGCACAATAAAAGAGAACATTCAGATTTCTTGAATCCCACTGTAAAAACTCTACTTATATAACAACCACTTTCCAAAGATATAGTGAAGATAAAAAAAAAGCACTCACAAAAAGCATTTGCTGAGCAATTTTGAATAACGAATTAGTGAGGAAAAAACCTGTTTGTGGATAATTCATGAACAGAAAGGGGGATGACATTGATCAAAGAAATTATTCTCTGTAAATAGTTCATTCAACTCTGGCTTCAACACACATTACCAATCAGATAAAATAGAGCCCAATCCTCTAGCAGTTATTTAGGAAGTACAATGTGGCCACTTGAAAGCAAGTCCAGATTGCTTAAATCTTCTTTTTCTCTTCTGTTTTCCTCATTTTGTCAACATGTGACTTTTTGCTCTCTCTGAGTTAGAACATACTTGACTACCTGCAATACCACTCCACATTTTTCAGCTTTTTTAACATATTTCCAAGTTAGTAAAACTTTATGTTTCTCCAACTACAGCTGCCCTCAGTTAAAATTTATCATGTTCTTCATTAATACTTGTATTGGAAATAGCTCTCACAAGATAAAAATCTTAATGTTATAGGTAAAACCATTCCAATTTCTAGCTTGACTTTCTGGTTATTTTTGCCTAAAATTATGAGCTGTAGATTCAAATCCTATAAATTAGGCCTACCTTTTCTTCTCCAAAATTCAAGCATTTATTTTATTAATTAATGTTGGGTTTCACTTCATTATTTTGAGTCCAATAAATTCTAAATAATAATTTGTACTAGATTCATTTGTCTTCAAGTTAAAGACTGATTAATTCACAGCCAAGTGCTGCTCTTTGTCCCGAGTCCTATTATATATATTTTATAGCTCAGGTCTCTTCACAAACAAAATTCATCTGGTTTGCAGCCTACTTCTGTCAAAAAGCACAAGCCATTTCACTTGTTACCCCTTCTACACAGTTAAATGAGATGGCAACCATTGTAATCTATTCTTGTGGATATCACCATGGAAGTCTTCACAGCCTTGGATAAGAGACAGTTCTGGATTGCCAGAAGAAAAAACAACAACAAAAAACAACAAACAAATAAACAAGAACAAAACAAACAGTTTCAGTGTGCATTCATCCCACTAAAGCGAGTCCCACTGAAGTCCCAGTGAAACTCTGCAAACTACTGAAAACTGTGTCAGGCTCTAGGACAAGTTATGTCCAAGCTTAAGCACCAATGACCTCCACCAGAAAGTTTTTACAGCTGTACAGATCCCATATAATCTTCACAGGGTTCCCTGGAGATGCTTAAAGTTCCTTCAGCTTCAGGGACTGCCTTTATTCTTTAAGCTACTACTAAAAAATACGAAATACTGAAAAGTTAGCAAGTCAGAGATCTAGAAGATACTTTTCTCAGTTCTAGTCTGTCATTTTGACAACATTGATAGCTTTGTACTTCATGGTGGAAGGCCAGCTTCTTGGTTATCCATACAACCTCCACAAAAATTCACAGCTGGCTGAGGCCCAGAAGCAGTCGTGGACAAAAATTTTGTCCATACCACTATCCTGAGCCAGTAGATAGCAAGGACAGAATTAATTCAAGATAGTTGTCTATAAGACCTCCACTACAGGCAGCAAAAGCAAACCCAGTTGTCAGTGCTGTTAGTACATGGCAGGGTAACAGTTTTGGAATGCAACAGTACATGTACATGCTTGTATTTTTCCCAGAATACAACCAACATTTTTTAGCCAAAACTATGCAGTGTGTCAGCCTTATTAAAACATAAGCCATACTAGCCTTATTAAAATACAAGGACTCTCTATACCCTTAGTTGTATCAAAATAATAATTATAATAATAATAATAATAAAAAGAACAAAGAAGCAGTAGCTTGTAAAGACACTGGTTTCAGGTTATGCTGTAATCATCCATTTGGCAAGCTTACGTATCTCCTTGCTCTGTCACTGTGGAATGATAAGCAAAATATTTCGTAGCTGAATAATTTTTACCATGAATTCTCGTAAACATTTTGTGGAATCATAGAAAGGCTTGGGTTGGAAGGGACCTTGAAGACCATTTGGTTCCAACTCCCTGTCATGGGCAAAGACATCTGTAACCAAACCAGGTTGCCCAATGCCCCATTTGACTTGCCATGGAACACTTCCAGGGATGGAGCATCCACAGCTTCTCACATTCTGCCAGCTAGGCTTCTCAATCTTGCTGGATACTTCCGAATTCACCTCCCTTCCTACACCCAGATATTTGCTGTCTTTCTTTTATTCCATTGCAGGTGAATGCCCATCTTTTTGAGGCGTCATTCTACATCATCATTGTACAATCAAACTGCTTGCACTCTTGGATGAAAATCTTCCTGGAGTATTATTATTCTGCATAAGAATGCTGCATTACTACAGGATGCATGATGTGATTCGGGCTAGTTATTCTGCATTAAAAATATTTTTTCTATGCCACATTCAGCATTTAAAAAAAAATGTATTCAGTGTATTATATTTTAAAATAAACCTTTACAAGATTTCTTCTACTGGTTAAATTTTAGTAAAAGTTCAAGTGCACACACACACACAAACAGAAATGTTTAAAAAAAACAAAGTAACGGAACTTGGAAAGTAATTCTTTCTTTTACTCTGCTTGCTAACAGAAAACTCCAGATTCTCCAGTGCTCCAGAGGGAATTGAAGATGATTACTGTATTAATTCTAAGACTGCTTTCTCTTATGCTACAACTTGTTGGGCTTGAAGAAATTTTGAAAGTCATACACAAAAAAATAATAATAATAATTAGGTTCCCACTATACTAGTAAATAAGTAGGTCAGCAGAAGGGAAGTGAGAAAGTGCAGTTGCTCTACTGTAGTAATAGCTACATCCAACTAAACAACAGCACAGATATCAGGTAGACAAGTGCAAGGACCTAACCACAGATTTTCCAGTCAAGATTTAAGAGCTAAAGCTTACAGTAGGTTGAACACCTCACTGCTGATCCATGAAATACTTTTAGCACATGAATAACTCAGAAATCAGTGCAACAATTCCCATGCTTAGCTCTTTGGTGGGTTTTACAGACAGTGACATAACGTTTCCTGAACTGAACCCCAGCAGAGGATAAAGAGTGGAGGATAGCAGGGACAAGCTGCAGTGTGCAGGGGGGAATTCCACAGCATTCTTCCAAAGTACGAGGCATAGCATAACAGAATGAAAAATGCTTGCAGGCTCAAGCGTGCTCATTCTCAGCACAGAGAGTTGACTGTTTTTTTGTCATACAAAATTAAACCTAAAAGGTTAGTGAGACTCAGTAGTTACAGGGTGACAATAAAGACGCCTGTGGTTAATGCAGTGGAGAAAGTAAGGGCAGTAAAGGAGTGAAGAATATGGGCAGAAAACAGGGCAACAATCAGGCAGAAGCGCAGCAAGCAAACATGAGATGACAAGGTTAGGAAACAGCAAAAGGAGACGGCTGTAATCAATTTGCACATAGATAAGGACACAGACAAGTGCCTTGATAGTGCAGGCTGAAAGGTCAGATCAGTGGATCTCAAAGCATATTACCAACTCATTAATTAAGCCAGCTCCATACCCCTGGGAGCTAGGGACTGTAACTTGATATTCATTGCAGACGTCATGACGCCATAGCACAGAGAGTTTGGGTGACTTTGCTCAAGGTCACCAAATTGGGAACAGAACACAGGCAGCCTAAGTCCTCCGATAGCTGCTCCAGCAACAGCCCATCTTCTCTGCTTCTGGGACACGGGAATTCATTTTGTGAATCAAATGTTACTCATGATCTTTCCGAGTTGCAAAATAAATAAATAAATAAAGAATATAAGCAGTATTTTAATGTTCAGCTCCAACAAGCATGAGACAAAATGGCATTTTTAAGCAGCTAATTCTCAGCAAAGAACACATTCCAGCTTTTCCCATATAAAGGGACAGAGTTGTGAGAAACAGTCGCTGGCGTCGTTTTTAAGCGAGACAAATGCTAACTTAATTAAGAGGCAGATCCTGTAACATGTTCAGCACTCTCAAAGCCATTGATCTCAGAGGATCAAGCATTAGCACTTGAAGAAAAGCCTCTCATTTGTTCAATATGATCCTTAAATAGGACTTAATAAAATTAACAGCTTTTAGTTAACAAGCTTTCATCATTTCCCAAAGTATGGAACAAAGCAAACCTTCTGTTCTGTAAGAATGAGATAGTAACTAATTACGTAGCAACTTTTCCAATCAGATCATTTAGATCAACAGAGCCTTTAAAAGATATAGTCAAAGTCTTGATCAAAAGCACACATATCCACTTATAGCTCAGACATGAAGAATGGTCATTTGCACACAGGTACTACAAGGGCTGAAGTGGACTCACAAGTTTGCATTTATCCAAGAAATAACCTGAAATGACAAATGCAAAATAAAATGGATTAATATATGAAATAATGAGCATGGAAATAATTCAGGTGAAATCATCCATTTTCTTCCAGGCTAATGTTGATTAATAATTTAAATAAATAAGTAAAATAAAATGACACCCTTATATGAAACTTTTAATCACAAAAACTAAATTCTCTTGCCAGGTTTTCTCTTTACTTTTTAGTTAATCATGAAAGTTCCTGCAAGTTACACGGTACCGTGAAGAAATCATCTGACATCTCTACATAGGGCAACGGTTCCTGTCCTCAAGAACAGCTGGGTTGGGACTTTTCATTGGTTTTTGTTTGCTTGACAGGAGATGGAATATTTTATGTAAACATTACAGTTTACAACTCACCCAAATTATTATCATTTTTTTCTTAATTCTCATCCTTAACATCACAGTAATGCATATGATGTTTTATGTAAATAGCCCAAACACAAGACTGGACTTTTTTGTTTTTTTTTTTTTAGTATTATTTTGCCTTTGCCCATCTCCAACCACATAGAATAGCAGTTCTTTTTGGGCAGCGATAGTTTTTAACATTTTTAAGCAGAAAACTCAGAAATAATTTACCTTCTTTACAATATACATAATTTTGAAGCAGTTAAAGGCTTAATTTCTCTCCTTTCCAGAAAAAAAAAAAAAAAAAAAAAAGTGTGTTGATCAAAAACATTAAAATAAATCACGGACTTTGAATACATTTTTGAGGAAATCTTCAAAAAACAGCATTCAGATCTGGCCCCATTTCCAATCTTTCATGGTTTTAAAAAGATGAATTTATTTTTAAGGCGTCTGTGAAGCTGAAAGGCAGCATTGCTTTTGCTTGTAGGACTTAAAAAATGATTAGCACATCGAGTTCTGATGGCCAGACCTATGTAGAACAATATACTACGGAAGCTTGGCTGCGGAAGAAGACTTCTCTCATATTGCACAGAACTACGCAAATAGAATGAAACCACAAACTCGAAATCATGTAGAACTGTGTTTTGCAGGGCCAAGTGAACTGCTCGTATACAAGTAATCTTAACTGCTATGTTGTCATGCAGGGACTATTTTTTTTTAATTATTTTTTGCATGATATATTTGACAGTTTTCTGGCAGAATACATCAAATAGTTTAGAAAAGACATCAGGCAAATTCAGTAGTTTTCTAGTTGCATCAGTATTTCACCGGCTGTGGGTCTTGGAAGCCATGACAGCATCCAGTAGATAAGCATATTCAAAGTAAAAAGTGAAAGAGGACAAAATATTTCCTATTTAGGGTTTTTTGGTCTGTAAAGCAGCACAGTGTAGTTTATCAAAATGTGGGAGGACTTTCAATCCATAAGTCTCAATATAAGTAAAAAAATTTTGTTATCTATATATGGTTATTTGGTAATACATAAAGTACTCATTCATAATCTAATTCTTCAAAAGCCAATTAAAAAACAATCTCAAAAAGAATTAAACAAATACCCAACATTTAAGCAAAGATTTTAAATCCCTTACTAAGTCAGGCTTTGCATAGCATACTATAACATACTGTATCCAACATCAACAGATATTCTCTAGACTGGACATATACCTTATTTTTTTCCTATTCAAATATATAGTACAAAATTCAAAGAAAGCATTCCTCCCCAAATAATGCTGGAATACAGCTTGTCCCGAATTCTTTTTTTCTCTCAAAATCACTATTCAGGCATTCTGCTCTTCTTCAACCTATCTAAATATATTAATCAATCTGTCAGATTTATTTCAGCACTTTTGCCAGAACACTTTTGATCTTAATTCTGGCTTGCAATATTTTTAAAGGTGTCCAATACAACATGCAGAGCTTTTTAAATCACTGCTGGTTTATAGTTTCGTACCTTTCATGGTGTTACAAACAACAGCCCATTAATCACTTCAATTGAGTTTGTATATATCATCCTCATATCTTTTCTCCAACTTATTTGCTAACAGTTTCAGCATTTATTAGCAAGGAGAACAAATATAAGTGATTTAAAGTGTCTGTGCACCAGGAGAGCTCAACCTTTCTGCTTGTGATTTTGCCCCAAAACAGGGAGAAAAAAATGATAGGGGATGAAAATCTATTGCCTCTTATCAGTGAGTCTGAAAATCAGGCCAAATAAACTGAGTTTTCAATGTAGGGGTGGGAACCCAGGTGCCCCTATCTTTCTGCTTTGGTTCTGAATCTTTGCCTGTTCCATGCCATCCCAGAAGAGGCACAGGCAAGAAGCATTACCTGGGAAGGAGCAAGAACTAGGAGCCATGAACTCATTTCTCTCCTTGCCCAGCACAGAGACACCACAAGCACTGCTCCAAGTGGTGGAACATCCAAGTAGGAAAATTTGTTTTCAATAAAAAGAATGAAAAAAAAAATCTATTCAAATTAAATACAGCACGAAGAACATTTTTTTTTAGTTTTCCTAAAAGCTCTAAAAAGATCTAATTGCTCCTCACATGGAGGATTATTACAGTGGAGGTTGCAAAGCATCCATATCACCTACAGATAACACAACACAGGGCAAAATTTTGCATCAGTGGGTATCTCCCAATAGCCCCAAATGCTCTTCTTACTTTTATTATGAGAAAAAAGACAAAAAAAAAAAAAAAAAAAAAAAAAGCGCTAAAATCTTCCATAAAATCAAAGACTAAATACCGAGCATCCAACACACCATAATCGTTCCTAAAAACCCTGACCCAAGACATCCACCAGAAACTATTTCCTAAGGTACTCACATATGGCTAACTAAACAAGATAGCAGAAATCTACTACAGACTCCAAAAGACTTTATATTTGAACATTTTGCACAAGAGGGCAAGAGAGACAGGAGGAAGGAAGTGTCACACAAGCTCAGTGATACCAATGACATCAGGTTGTAATACGCTTACACCAAGCCAATTTTCTGTATTAGTTCTGACCTTAAAGAAAACTGACAACCCAGGAACTAAGATGCAAAAAAAATGCCTGTGATGCAAGATTTTTCATTTTGAATTTCACCCATCTTTATTTTTTATTATTCACTCGCTTACAATATGCTTGTTGTTGTATCTGGACACACTACATTTATATTCAGCCTAACCTTTATTTTATGTTCTCACCCTTCATTTCAAATTGCATGCTGAATAAATCCTGAATTGTGTGAGAACTCTGAAAGAAGTACTATTCTTTATATATAAGAAATATAAGAAGTACTTGAAAGACTTTTTTTTTCCTGAGAGATGCAAAGTATAAAGGTAAAAATACCAGCTTTCCTGCATGTTACCAAGAGAAGGAATTGATCTTTACTAATGCAGCAGTTAAGGGTAGTTCAGATCAGGCCACCAAGTCTCCAGAGATGCAGGTCCTGAATTGGAGGGACAACTGGTTCAGACAGAGTGAAAAATTAGTCATGCTTATGCTTCAGTAATTCCCAGTTTCATGCATACTTTGTTCAAGGTTTTGTGAGTGCTTTGTAGGGATAACAACATATTTGCCTTTATCCTTTTCCAGAGGCACACTACAGGCACCTCTTTCCAACAGCTCTGCTGTGTTCAATTTGGCTGTGCTGCTCAAGACACGTTACCCACTGAACTGTTTCCAGGAGCTGTTACCCAGAGTCTGGTACAAGCCTGTTGCTGCTTGTGGTCAACATGGAAACACAGAAGCCCTGGTAAGGACCAGCTGATGTACAGCCAGTGTACATGAAAGGGCCAGTATGGGCATTTGACATTCTGGGAGATGTCAGTATCATTTACAGTCTCAGTTTGGCTCCTGCTTTTAGGTCAGCGATACCTTTGAATACATAGTGAAACACCAGTGAAATGAACACCAACAAACAAATGCTGGCACTGCACTAAGAGCTACCATCATGCTGTTAAGCCAAAGCTTATTTAAGCAAGCTGAGGGTTGTTAAGTGCAGCGTAAGTGGCTTCACAGTGAGGACTGCTCAAGTGTCTAACAGTTAAAGCCCATATTGCTGCAGTTTCCCCGTTGTCATGACCCAGCTCATAAATAGCTCAGCTGTACATATATGAGGTTTAATCAAAACTCTATTCTACAAGTGGACACATCTCTGAGTATCTGGAGACAGATGTCTGAACCATGCTCCACCCTCATCCTCCTCCCAACCACGCCAATTTTACACTATCCATACATCTGGGTTCTTGCTGCTCCATCCTAAAAGATAATCTCAGAATTAACAACAAAATGCACTAATGCTCAGAAGCCTACAGTGAATTATAGACATCTCTCAATATAAGTACTAGAAATGCAGATCTTAATGTGGGCAAAGCAAATTTTATGACAGATAAGATGTCTGTAGTTTGCTTAATGCACGCATGATTTTATTGGCCTATGCAGATGTCCTTACAGTCACACTCCCGTCTGCTCTGGAATTTGCTTTTCATATCTGTCTCCTTTTCTCCAATTTTTCCTTGCAAGAAGATGTTATGCCATAGAGGAAGTGCAATCAGTTTTAGCAGGAGTATTCAGACATGTGGCAGAACATACAGATTAAGACACAGATTCCGTGGGATTGTTGTGGTCTCTTCAATCATTTTCTGAGCAACAGCAGTTGGCAACAGCTTGCCTAGTCTAAATCCTATAAAGCCTAGAAACGTATGGATAATTCTATGGTTAACTAGTGGATACGTATCAACTGTTTTGTCACCTGTACTAATATCTATACATTGATAGTTTACCAATGTCACCAAACATTGACAAATTCAATGTGTTCACCCATGGAAAGGTATATTCTATCATAATGAATTATGAATTAAATTCAGTCGAATTTAAATTAGTCCATTCTGCCTATCTCATTAATTAACAATGAAGTACAGAATAAATTCTGTGGAATAGAAAAACATTCTAATAGAACATACACTGCATACAGAATACTTTTATACTTCAAGTCATGGAAGCCTGAGTTTTGCAAGTCTTCAATAATTCATTGAATGAGTGGAGCTTTGTCTTTAATTCAAATAGAAATGTACTAAAATGTTTTAGGAGCAAGGGCTAGTATTGTCAAACTCAATGTAGATTTACTCATTTTTTGAATTATGATACCACTCAAAAGCCTCAGCCGACCATCTTACTACATTTTGTTAGGGACTATGCAAAGAAAAAAAAGGACACTGTTGACACAAATGTATATATGCGGGAGCTAGTACTTTCTCTGGAAGAGAGACAGTCACATTTCAGAGTACATACATTCAGATGCTCAAGCTGGCTCCTAAGCATTCGTGCAACATGCTGAAATTCTGGCCTGAAGCCAACAAAATCTACAAAAAAAAAAAAAAAAAAAAAAAAAAAAAGACTGGAAGCACAACAAAAGCAGAATCTCATCCTTTTTTGATACTAATTCTACTTTTCCCTTCAAACATAGCTCCAGACTATCTTACAGGGGCACCTAGGGTCAGGAGATTAAGGTTGTTGAATTTTCTAAATCACAGAACATACCCTAGATTTAAGCCACGAGAAAGCACTAAAATGACATCTGCAGAGTCTACAGAAAGACTTCTTTGAACAACAAGTGCAACAATTGCCTCTTCAATAGACTGCTAGCCACATTAGTGAACAGGGGAAAAGAAAGACTTCATCCCCCAGCATTTAAAGGAACCTGACAAAGGCTGGATGATGGATAAAAGCCATGCCACAGACAGTTCAGATGTATCCCACCTCGCACGCTTCATTGTAACTGGGTTTAGTGTACTTCAGAAACAGCAAATCTGGAATGGGCTCCAGAAGACAGACTGCAGTTTACTACAGAACACTGTCTGCAGTTACCAAGAGTGACCAGAAGAAAATATAGACCACATTTTTGTGCTTGTTTACATTCATCATGTCAATTCATTCCTGTTTTGCCAGAGCTGACCGGACTATGCCATTTTGTTTTTCCAACTCCGGATTCAGTTTCCCATCTTTCGTTCATTTTATTCCATAATGGCACTTGATTATTGTGTTATAATTCCAACCCAGAAAAAGATTTTTGAAGATATATAGATAACAAGAATGAAAAAGTGACATAGAAGTTTTTTCCAGTGGTATTTAAGGAAGGCAAAATTCCTAATTTAACTGGGATTAGGACATATCTGTGTGATCCTCAAGAATGTGTTACATACCCAAACAAGTTTACAGCTGTCAAGACTTGCTCTGTACATGAAAATTCAAGAACAGCCACTTTACCAGCATAAGACACCAACATTAATTACCCCTGGGTTATTTTCAAGAGTCTGCAATCCAAACAGGAATCTATCTGGACCTTCAAACAGCTCTATATTTTTAAAATTCTACCTCTTAGAGATTGAGGAATGGAAGGTTTGGTATTTTAGTTCGTACATTTGAAAATTACATGTATTTGGTGTTTACACGGCCCTGCTATAGACACTGTCTCAAAATTCTGTTAATAACTTCCCCAGTTTGAGATTTTTAAAAGGCAATTATGAAAAAATATAGCACAATTAATTGAGATGTTATAAAACCCAATTGAAAATATTTTTCATTTGCTATTTTAGTTACTTTAGCCTCACATTTTAACTTGCTAAGAACTTCAGTCTTTGCCAAAATAAGTTATTTTAGTTGTAAATTTTGAAAAGTCAAAAGAAAGTACTAAGTAAAATATGATTAATCAAGCCAAAGTAGAAGTCCCTCTCTAAATAGCTACCTATACTAATATTTATAGAAATGCTGGTCAAACCGCAAACATAAGCCTCGTAATTTAGTCTCTTTACTTTAGTAAATTGATATGCAGACAGAGAGAGACCTGGTATAATAGCAACACACACACACGCAGACTTGGAAATAAATTATATAGGGACTTTAATTACTTATTTAACGGTTTATATGATATTAGTAGTAGTAATAATAATAATAATAAAGGAAGGAAAGAAAGAGAGGAAGAAAGAAAAAGATTTATTGGATCCAAACTTTGATGAAGAAAGTAGCCGTAATGAAGAGCAATAAGTGCAATAACTTAAAACTTGTAGTCCTAATGCTGCACATCTGCTGGCCCCATGCTGAACTCCTTTGGGGAGGAGATAACAAGGATACACATGATCTTGAACAATGATACTCCCAGGGAGCCAAATATCTTTACTTAAAGGATTTTAAACTCATACCCTACATCAATAAATAGCAAGATTCTTCAAAAAGCCTGTACAATTGTCAGAAATGCAGTTTTGTGGAACTGCCAGGATGTATACTTTGAAAGAACTGAGATCCAAGTTTATGCTTCTAATCCTTCTCCTCTTTGCATCAGTTCTGTGTTATCTGGGGCTTCTCAGTTCCTCTAAAAATTAGTTCATTTACAATTCAGTGCCTACACATGAATTTAGAAGCACAACATTAGCCCCACAGATGTGAACATTCTGGCTAGCATCCCAATAAATGTCCTTTGAATTCTCCTTTGTGCTTGACGTAACATATTGCAGGGAATCCATTTCAAATCAGTTGGTGTAAAATATTCAGTGCAGAGGCCAACTCTTAACACATGTTACTCAGTCTGTTTTTTCTCGTACAGATTCCAAGCTCACTCTGAGGTCAAAATAAGGATTGCTGACATAACCTGGATCCCCAGGTGTGGGGAGACACTGGATGAATCCTCATTTCACATAGTTAAGAAACAGATAGATTGCAGTGGCCTCAGACCCAGACACAAACTTTGCAAAGTCCAGCAGCAGAAAGCCCACACCTCTGTGGTATTTTCAAGACAACAATAGGCTCAAGAATCTCAATATTTCCTATTTTAGCAATAGAGAATACAGTTGTCTTTCATAGAATCACAATCATTGAAATGTTCAGGTTGGAAAAGATCTCAAAGATCAAGTCCAACCCCAACCTAACCATACTACCCTAACTCTAACAACCCGACACTAAATCACGTCCCTGAGCACCACATTGAAACTGATTTTAAACACATCCAGGGACGGTGACTAAAGTACCTCCCTGGGGAGCCTATTCCAGTGCTTAACAGCCCTTTATGTAAAGAAGGTTTTCCTGATATCCAACCTAAGCTTACCCTGGCACAAGTTGAGGCCATTTCCCCTTGTGCTGTCATCTGTCACCAGTGAGAACAGACCAGCCCCAGTAAGCACCTTTCAGGTATTTGAGATATTTGAAGAGAGCAAGTTGTAGCTTTGTAGCTACAATTATAGTTGCTCTGCAACAGTACTCCTTTGGCAACCATCAACCTGAAGGAATGAAGGGATGATGTTAAAGAGCATCTTCACACATCAAGGCTAATGCTAGTAGTTTCAAACTCCACACCTCATCCATCAGTCTTGTTTGATATAACTGCTGTCATTTGCTTCCAAATCCCTTCAACTCTACAAAAGTAGTCAGCAGCACTTCTAGCCTTGGTAATTCATGAATACAACTCTATATTACTGACAGCAGCCAATAATACTATTCAATGGCAATACGTTGCCATGGTAAAGCAAGAGTATCCAAATATCTTATGCACAATAAACACATTAATATGCAGCTATTGCAGCTTCTACCTCCTAATCCTGATGGGAAAAAGCAAGACTGCTAAAAGCAATTATGCCTCATTCCAAAACAGTGACAGATATTTTAAAGAATAGGAATGCCAGAACAGTACCTGGGACTCCAGTAACATGTGGCATATATCTATATCTATATATATGCACACTTTACTGAAACTGCTAAATCTCGGAGTTAAAATCCTTATTCTCTCTCATATGTATATAAACACACATATATAAGCACACACCAACACACATATACAAATAAACACACACAATATGTATAGTATCTAGTGTATATATATTCAGTATATAAAAATACAGTCCACCCTTTTTTAATCCCATGTAATTAACCAATAAATCAATAAATACTATCAACATGAGACACTGAATTTTTTAGTTGATTATTAAGCATTTTTTCATATTTCAGTGGTGGTGCATAACAAGGTCTTAGCAGGTAGTACAACACTTCATAAATTAAAAAAATAATTCAATGTTGAAATTCCATTCAAACCATATAATCAAGCGGAGGATTCTTTTACCTCCTCTGTGCCATTTTCTTTCTCTACTCAAAGCATGCATTAAAAAAAAATAAATCTGTTTCAAATGTTTTGTTCCTCAGATGGTTTAAAAAAAAAAAAAAAAAAAAAAAAAAAAGAAAAACCACAAAACACAAACAGCACATACAGAAACAGCATTAAGGAAAAATATTAAATTCAGGCATTAATAGCAGCTGCTTCTACTTCAACTTGCAGTAATTCTTTTTACTCTGACATTCAAAGCCAGCAGTTTGCCCTATTGCACTGCCTCAATAACAAGACTCTTGCAAAGATAATTACATATACTTAATACATTACTTTAAACACCACTAATCTTTCCTTTATTTATCTGCCATGACTTGATTTTATTAGAACCTTTTATCCCACATTACTGTAACTGTAACTTTCTCTAACATAGTAAAACCTTCTCCTGAGAACTCTCAGTTTTACAACTTGTCAACAAACTGACTTATTCAGGGATAAGCATGGTTCAGAAAAAAAAAGTATGATTCAGAAGTACAGGGGGATTCTCTTACTCTACTCAAGAATCCATCTGAAATCAGACTGAACTACTCTGGAGCAAAGAACTGGCACTTCGTGTTTCACAGTGTTACTCTCTTATTCTTAAAAATTGGAGTAGAAGAGACCATCCAAAATAATTATTTGGTTTTCTATTCATATTCTTCACAGTTAGAGCCTTTTCAACATCTTTGTTTAATGACAACAACAACAAAAAAGTAATAATAAATTTAAAAAATGATGGCGGAGGGAGAGTAAAAATAAAAATTAAGCATG
The DNA here is from genome assembly GCF_019232065.1 of Centrocercus urophasianus. Taxonomy (NCBI): domain Eukaryota; kingdom Metazoa; phylum Chordata; class Aves; order Galliformes; family Phasianidae; genus Centrocercus; species Centrocercus urophasianus. The sequence continues at coordinate 10,053,548 of NW_024884364.1, read as the reverse complement.
ACGTTTAATGTGATACGTCTTTCAAATTTAATACTATTGGGAAAGTATGAAATATGGCTTTTATAATACGATGCAAAGAAGGAATGCAAATAAAAACCACAGGTAGCTGAAAACAAGTGCCTCAGCAAAATAATGCGATGCCTCAAAATCATCTCTCTTTTGCCTTGTACAAAGAATTTTTTCATTTGACAATTTTTTTCTCCCTCAAACTGGTTAAAGTGTATTTTGTAAGCTTAGTTAAAAATCCTACCCCCATATTTAAACCCAAACATGAAGACCAGACCTGGAATACTTCAAAAGCTATTAATATCAATAACGGTAAGTTTTTTGAAAGTTTTCGAAGAAAATCTATACACCCTTAATTTTAGTTACAGTTATATATACGGAAGACATTTTAAAACCATATTAAAATGTTCTATTTACAGTATAACCTTTATTATATTTTACCCAAGAGAACATCCTGATAAGCTGTACTTTTCTGACGACAGCAATAGTGGCTAAATAATCCTTTTATTTCCAAGTTTTTCTAGAAGTGAAAACTGACTGAAACAGTACATACATATATTAATTCCTCTCACTAGTTGTACAGCCAGTTTTTCTAAATGCATTTACACCAGAAATCAACATGTTACTGACCAGTACTCAGCAATTGTTATTACTGTCAATATTGAAACTGAAATACTGAATATTGAAAAATACTTTAATTTTGGATTTAGACTGAATGACTTTCAATTATTCCAACTCCATGCCAACTCTTTTGTTCTCAAAAGATATATCAAGAGGGGGAAGGTACTAATACTATTATTATAGAATAAAAAACAAATTTGATTGATCTGAAAAAGTAAGACTTTTTGTACCTGTCTTCTAGAGATTCATTTTTAATATTTTATTCACACATACCAAATTCTTAAACAACATGGGTGAAATATGTACAAGTGCTATGGTTTTTCAGACTTTTGCTGTGTCATTAACATTAGCTGTAAAACTTTGTTGGTGCTGGGTTGCTTTTTTTTTTCCCCTTGAAAACTGATACTAGATCTGGCAATCTTAATCCACAGTATATCAATTCTGTATGTTAGACCTTGGTCCCAGCAAGTATTAATAGAACACTTACATAAAGATAAGTAGCCTGAAAATTATATTTTCTTGTTTTGTTGAACTGGCAATGCAGCTGATCCTAAAAATTAAAAGAAAATTAGGATTCAATCAAGTTGAAGACTGTGATAAAGTGCCTCGTGCATGGCGCTCAAGAACAAAAATGAGCACATTATGTACTCCAGTCTCCACACTCACCTCTTCTTTGTGTGAGACAACACAGGCTGTTGCAGCTGTTTGTATCAGTGCTTTAAGTTTAATCAAAATTGATGCATCCATATGGATAAAACACTGGCTGACTTTCAAGAACAAGACTAGATGTGTTGATGTTGCTTTTTTCTTAAAAACACCCTAGATTCCTTGATTCCTTTTTTCCAGAACAATAACTCCTCTCCCCCTCCCCCCCCCCATTCTCCCCCAGTCCCCTTCCTATAGGATTTTGGTGCTGGAGCCAATGTGTGTTGGCCTGGGAATTCCAAGCAGCTCGGTCCCCCACAGCTAAATGCAGCACCCAAGACCCAACCTGGGATATGGACAGCAACAGGGTCCCTCCATGGCCCTAAGGTGACAGCCCTGGGAGCCCAGACATCCCTGATTCTGCTTAGTGCAGGCCTGTGGCTCTGGTGGACTCAAAGTGGCACCCCCAGACTTCGAGATGGGGCTCCCAGCCTGCCCATGTCCTCAGGGCCCGACCAACTGGAAGACCAAATCTATTTAAGAACAGATCTGGGTTACCTGTGCTGGGAAACTAGGTTGCATATTGGCAAATTTCAGCAGCCCAAGATGGCTTTCCTGAAAGGACCCAGCCTGATCACACAGCTACAGAAGGGCTTTCCTCCTTCTCTAAAGCCGCAATTGAGCTGTGGAGGTGGAAGCTGTGAAGCACTTGCCAGGAACCATGTCCATCATGCTGCAGCGTATTCAGCTCTCAGTTTCCCTGCTCAGCTCCCGTTCTCACTCAATTTGCTCCATCTGAGAAGGCATTTGTAAAAATGAACACTCATCAGGCCTTGCTGCCAAGGCTACCCAGACCATTCCTCCATCTACCAAATGTCTCCACACAATCCAGGAGGGGCTGAGAGTACAATGCGCAGCAGCCAGATTCTAGCCAGGTCTCTTCCCTGGAAGGCAACACACAGACAAATGGAAACATGCTGCAGTGATTTTTGGGAACGCTGTCACGTCCTACACATATGGTCAGCGTTTCCAAAATAGTTTATCTTAAAAAGTACCTGCTTTCACTGATTATTCCTCAAAAGGCCAGTCACTGAAATCAGAAGTCTTTTAAATCAGAAGACTTTTAAATGCCACCCAGATGTTTCTGCAGAAATTAGTTTTGAATACTTCCTGCCACCATTCACGTTGCTAATGGACTTCATTTTCTGCCATTAACTGCAGATAGATGATCATTTTTAATGGGAGAAAGATGAGCCGCCACTCATGGGCTGGAAAGTCCATTCACAGACTCTGCTACAGAGAGGAGTGGTTGAAGAATTACAAAAAATGTGATATGGATCTGATATTTCACTGGCCTGTAACTCCATTATCATTCAAAAGCGCATAAAAAGTAGGATTTTTTAATGCTCTGCCATGTTTTTCTCGCTTTATCACAAGAAACATCTGTTTTATTTACGTGGCTGAATTGGCTGCGGTCTCAAATTTTCATGCAATTTTGTTGTTGTATTTTAATGAAAATTACCTTTTTCATTTCCCTTTCAAGACACTAGCGTTCCTCTGAGATTGCCAATAACAAATGTCTCCTGCAGTGACAAGAAAATGAACTGGAGTGCTTGGGAACTACACTTGCAGGTATTACAACATTTCAAAATTATATTTGCTCTAAATCAGAACAGATGCACAAAGTTTAGATGTTACCTGAAACAAAAATACTCTTAAAAATCTGCTATAAGCCCATTATTTCACATTTTACATTCTGTGTCATTACAGTAAACTTTAAAGAATGTTGCTGTATAAAAATTTAACACATGAAATAGTGAATTTATGAACACAGAGTATTTAGTCATTAATATTTACTGATCATCTGCACAGCTTTCTCCTAATACTACCATATAAAACAGCAATCATCAGAATGTTAACACCCGACCATAAAAATTAGAATATATGCAGTTAGAAGCTATAACATGAAAGTTCAAAGATATTTAGTTTTATCTGGTTCCTTAAAAAAAAAAATTCCTAGCTATGTTTTTTTATTTTCCTCTGTTCTCTTTTTTTGACCATCAAAATGAGATTTTTTTCTGACCTCATTGCACTGCTTTATCTCCTCTTCATCTTTTGAACCTGACTATGTAAGTCCCAGGTCATACATGTTTACTACTAATCATATTATTATTTGTACTAAAAAGTCAAATGAAGTAAAAAAAAAAGTCAAAAGTCTAAACAATGATCTTAACAATTCTTCATCAGCAACTAGAAGAGAGATGCATGCCTAAAAGTCTTTTCTTTTTTTTTTTCTGAAGACAAATATTTAATTAGGACAAGTTAGCTCAATTTTAACTACTGTGAAAACAGAAATAACTCTTCCCTCTGTTTCGTGGTCAGAAATTGTTTTCCCAATTTGATCAGTTAATGCTTGCAGAATGAAAAATGTGACCTTATGTTTATCTTTCCCTACTTAATAAATGGCGTTTGATATTTTCAAAGCCATGTTGGGGATTATAATATGCATTAATTCTGGTTTTAAATATAGCCTATAGCTCCTCATCAGCTTTGAAAACATCACTATTTTCTTTGAGAAAATGCAAAATGGTGTCTGTTACTACGTGTACATATTCATATCCACACAGTGCAATTTAAATTTTGCCTTTGAAAGCAAAGAATTTCTTCTAAAAAATAAATCGGCACATACTGGATATTTCTTTTGTAACTAAAATCTTAATGTAGCCTTTTGGTTTTTTATGAACTTCATTCTGGCATCACTTAATTCACTCAATTTGTATATATCTTTGTTCTTGTAAGTGACCAACATTTGCTCCATTAAAAAGTGTGCATGTGTGTGTATTTTCATCCCAAGTGAGGATGTCTTTCCAATCTAGATTTAATCACCATACTATCTTCAAAAGAAAAAAACATAGCAGTAATTACTAACACAGCACTTGTAAAACACTAAATGCCATATCTCAGAAAGAATATCAAGAAGACTAGAGAAGTTTAGTCATTACATTGACAGCATCCCTGCATTTTTTTTTTTTAGAAATAAAGCTGCAAGATTACTGCAACATTATATATTTTAAGTGTAATCAGAGTTGCACTGCTTCACCTTAGCATAAAGTAAGGAAACATTCTAATTTCCAGCTCAGGGAGATGCAATCTGAGAAGCCTGTTAGAACAATTTTGGCCCATCTATTCTGAGTGGTTGACACTTAAATTATGAGGGAATTGGCTATGTTGCAAACTCAGAATGAACAATTTTTTACAAATGTCATTGCCCACACTCATGCCTCACAGTAAATTTGCTATAATATACACTGGCCCATTAGCGCATTAAAGAGGACTTCTGCAGTCTTATTGCAGGTAAGGGTAGATAAGAACTGCACAGGATACTGATATTTTCCTTACATTATTATTTTCCTGGATTTTCAGATGTCTCATGTAAAGCTCTGAATTTAACCTACAGTGATGAATTTCAGAAGTCATGGTGTTTTGTGCTCCCCTGGTGGCCTCCAGCACGCTTGCAGAGATGCAGGGACCATCAGCCTTGCAAGGCTAATACATAATCAGATTCCCTAGAGATGCATCTATGCAAGCGTAGGTTTTGGTGGATGCTGCTTTCTAATTAGAACTTTTCATGTAACGAACATGAAACAGTAGTTACACTGATTTCCAAAAACAATCATATTTTAATGTAATTCTGTAGCATAAAGAATGAGGAAAGGGAAACAAAGCTTCCTAACTGATTGCAGAAAACAAAAAACTAAATACTTTTGAATAACTGCTAACACTTTGATGATAATCTCACCAAATACATAAATGAGCATATTTTCAGCAAAGAAGCTCCCTGCAAAATCTAGGCTTTGTAGGCTAGGGCCCAATTCTACTTAGTTTACACAACATGAAGCAATCAGTGACCAAAATAGTGAGACAATAAACTGGAGCTGGTCCACAGCTAACATTTTTTCCACTACAAATTCAAACATCATATATAATTTTTTTATTGTGTGGAAAACAAAACTGAAATGCTAGAGTAGACCACTTGCGGAGACAATGGACTTCAGAACTTTCAGAGTGGATTGGGCAACAACCATCACGAATTCAAAACTTAGTTAACCTTGTCTTAAAGCAAAGAAAAAAGAACAAGATGAACACAAGTTAAATGCAAATTCCATGTGCATATGATTTTAAGAATACCAACAGTTAATATTAAAATTTCAAGAGAAAAGAAAATGAATCAATGTTGTCAAAATTTAATATTTCAACTTTTTCTATCAAAGTGTGTTGGAATCAACACATTTCCTCCAACATTTCAACTTCAGTAACAGTATATTTTTGATGAAAAACTGTCAAAAGAATCAGACATCTTATAAAAATTTTTACACAGCACACTTCACATCTGTAATATTTTCCCTACCAGTCATAGCGCAAATTTCCTCACCAGAACACTTTCAGTAATACCATAGCAATTTATAAAAAGAAAGTAATTATAATCAGAAGAAAAGGACATATGGCTGATCTCATCAAAGGAATTAACATCTTCCATCTCAAAAATGACATTACCAAGAGATCCCAGATGAAGAAAAATGGAGAAAAGTTAATAACTAAGGAAGCTGTGTATTTCAAATATTTGCATGCAAAGTCAAAATGCATTCAAATCACGCATTCTTTTAGGTAAAGCTTACCACAACAAAGTAACCACAAGCACACTGTAAGAATCTGACACTCGGGGAAAGAAAGAATTTCAAAGTTTGCCGTCTTCAAAGTTAAACATTTGAAAAATTAGTTTCAAGGAAGATTGCATCCTGGTGCAAGGCCAATCATACTTTGCATGAACCATAAAGACACCAGTGGGAAAGCAGCATCTGTGGCTACCTTGAATGTGCATGTATTCAGACAGAGAGAAGCTAACAGCAAAAAATAAGACCTGATGGTCAGGATGGAGTTGTTGGTGCTACAGGATACTCATTGCAAAGTGCGAACAAGTTGATCTTCACTGAATGTACTCACAAAGGGAATTAATGGGTTCTAGATAGTATGTTGTAAGCATCCACCCCAACTTGCTGTACAGTATCCTCCCAACATGGAAATACGTCAAAACACTATTAAAGGCTAAAGGTCACTAAATTACTGAGTCAGTAAGGACAATTTGTTTACAAAAGTGTAGCTTAGCTCACTCTTGCAATATCCATGCTGGTCTCTACTCCCAGCATTCCTCCTGTCTCTGCCTATGTACAGCCTGTTCTTGGCCTCGTCAGTCTAAAAGATAATTATCCTATGATAGGATTTTAAATAGTGGGCCAAGTATTTCCAAAATATTTTCTCATTGTATAACAAGTATCACTATTATTAGCCAATAATCAGTCATTACAGTCTTTGCTAAGATTCAAAATATTTTTGATTCCATTTTTAAGTTTGCAGGCATCTTTTACTTCAATAGACATAGGACCAATCTTTTTTCTTTTAATAGAGCAAATTCACTAAAGAATATGGATGCACGCATATATTTCAAAGGTAATTCTGGATACAGATGGCACAGATGAGAATCTTCTTAGATTTCTGAGACAAACAAGGTGTTCCCTTGCCTGTGCTGGGGAATTCTGATCTACAGTTCCCAGGCCCCATTTCGCATCAATAGCAATCTTCTTTTCTGCAAAGTTCACTCTTTCTCCCTAGTATTTGTTTTAGTTTCCCTTTTGCCCTTTTAGTGGTTAAAGCTGACTTTATAGTATTGTTTTCTTACAGTTGAATTGACTGTTTCAGAGAAGCTTCAGAATGGCTAGAGGCTGTACAAGGAAGAAGATTCTTCTTTTCAGCTTAGTATGGGTGCTATTTCTATGATAACACCATTAAAACAAACAAAGGAAAAACATCATTATATACTAGTTGCTTTACACAGGGAGAGTCTGATTTTGTCCTTTGAAAACAACTTCAGAGAACTCATAATTTGGTATAAGCCATCTGTTGAATACTGACAATAGATTTTTTAAGATTCTCTTTGTTAGATCAGAATATGAAAATTCTTTTGTCACATATGATAACCACTGAATGTCTGCTCCAGTACTGGACCCTAAGCCAAACCTTTAATATCCACAATGTCAAAATCAATCTGAATAAATTAAGAGGCTAATTGGTCTTGTTAAATTCTCCCAGTCTAAGCAGAGTGGCTGTCATTGTCAATACTTAGTTACAGGGCACTTTCAGATACCAAGTACGTGTTCCTTTGAATCTAGGATTATCGCAAGCCCTTTACTTCACTCTCCTAAGTGCTTCTGTACTAGTTATGCACAGATGTGGATAAGAGGAGTAAGACATGGGGTATAGTTCACAATTTAGAGGGAGCTAGTACTTACTCATCCAGTTGTGAGAGACCAGTTCCTCATTTTCTCCTGAAAAGTCTTGTTTTCTATGGCCATACAAGGCTACTCAATACTACTCTATCACGTCGTTGCTGTAAGATTATTCCTAATGTTAGAATTCAGTGTGTTGAAGTGATATAAAGTGCTGCAAAATTGATTGAATTCAGTTTTTTCTCTCAAGGAAGAAATGACTTAGATTACTCCAACAAGCAGCAGACATTGGCAACAAAGAGTTAATACATTTTCTTTCTGAGACTTTGATGAGATGAAGAAAAGACTCAGCAGAAAGGGTCGAAGAAGGTTTTTAATATATTCTGAAAATATACTCAGAACTTGGTAAATATAGATGAGAGTCCACATGTAAGAAAGAGGGAAGGATAAAAATAGATTGTTGAGTTGGAGCGCTCAAGTGATTCAGAATAGGATGATCAAAAAAAGAGCAGAAATTCAACTAACCCCTTTATAAGTGACATTTTACACTGAAGACCAGAATTCAGAATGATGTTTTCTTTTAATTCTAGAATTTATTTTTTTCCATATTTCAAAGCTGGACATTTTAAAGTCACTTTAAATACCGACGTATACAGAGATAGGTGATTTGCATGCATGTATAGATGATATAGGTTGATCATGCCAGAAGTGTTTTCAAAATGGTAGAATTTAATTTAATGGCAATAGCAAGAAATGCTCATTGAAACTAATTTACTGAACTGATAGAAAGTTGCTGTTCTCTACTAGCTATATTAAGCCTGTAATAATGAAGACACTGAATAGGAAAATCCAGACAATATCTTTCAGTAAATCTTAGACTGTAGTCACATCATAAGAATAGATATGATCTGCACAAAAGCAAGCATTTGGAGAGATGTATCAATATCTCATCTTTTCAAATACCCACCTAAATGTGATCTGGAGAGATAATGGAGAGTACTGGCATTTAACTTGAGATAATGTCATTAAAAAAAATAGGGAAAAAAAAAATCAGAGTGCCATCTGACAGGCACAAACCAGGTGGAGTCATTTTACACACAATAACGAGAAAGGAAAGAAATGTCACTTCTCCTTTCCCTGCCCCCACACAACAAATCTATCATCAAGGAAAACAATCAATCTGTGCAGTCTCCCATGTGAGTTGCAGAAAACAAAATGAACTCACAGTTTTATCCACGTTAGTGCCATACTGTGGCCTAGTTCAGAAGGAGTTGTAATTTTTCAGGTGAACAGGGAATGAGAAGACGACAGTGAGAATATGAGAACCACAAAAAATACATGATTTTAACCTAAAAAAAATCTGTAAGAGAGAAAAATTCCTAACAATGTAATGAAACGGCTTCTGGCCACATTTGGAGGTATTTTGACATTCAAGAAGTAGGGTTGTGCACAATGTTTCCATCTTTTGGTGTCTTTTTTTTTTTTTTTTTTTTTTTCTAAACAAGTAACGTGCATCCTTTGCGATTGTTATTTCCAGTTCTTAGCTAAAAAATTTTGAAGAGTCAACAAAACGTGCCTTTGACAACAACCTTCTAAAAACGCACATCAAACATCCAGTTTAGTTTCCGTATCAGTCAGGATCAACTGCCCCAAGTGTCCACAGGAAGAATCAAGAAGAATGAATGGAGTCGAAAGAAAGTGATGTGAAAGCTCAAGTAAATATTCTGCATAATGTCATTAGAACCAGCAGAGGAGGGCAAGACAAGTAATTCTCAGCTTCCCAGTTCTGCTGGACTATCATTTTCACTTCTGAAAGCAGCTGACAGCAAGTAGTAGAAAATGCTTTGATTAATAAAAGATATGATAATAGTGAATGTTCTTACACTCTGTCAGGCTTGTCTAGGTGAAGAAGAAGATGCAGAATGAAACAGGCATCATAGGGTGCTAGAAAATTTACACAAGAGTCTTTTAACTGGACCACAAACACCAACCATTAACACGCGCTTCAAGTCTAGAATAGTTTGTAATAGCATTCTTTGAAGTTAAAACAGCTGAGCCCATTTCTATATAGGTAACAAATGCTAATCACTGTAAGCTTATTTATACTAATTTTGGTTGAAGGCAAAAGCTCTCATCTGTACTCCAATGTCTAACAGGGAGGTAGGATTGATGGATATATTTAGGATATATTTCAGGAAGTGAAAATTTCTTTATGCTCATCTAGGAAACGTTTTCACACAAATACTCCCACTACTTTCAAAGAAATCCCTTGTAAAATATTAGCAGTACCTCTGCTGGAAAGAAAAAAAAAGAACTAGAAGAGATCCCTGCATGCATAATGTTGTCTGCATTGGTAGAAAGGACTGAGTTCTTCTTGATGAGTTATGTCTATGGATCATGTATTTCATGGCGGAGACACATAAGTGCCACCGTTTTCCCTTAAACACTAAGCTTATGGAATTTCATCTTTGAAGGATGGAAAAGTTAGATGGATAAATAACTACAGTCTATTTTTCTATCCTTTCTGCAATGATTCACACAAGTCTTACAATCTTACCTGCTCTGTAGGGAATTCCTGCTGGGCAAATTCCTTTTTTACTTGATTTGCTTGTTGTTCTATTCTTATTTGGCCCCATAACATGTAACTTATGGCAGCTCAGAATGTGCCTCTGCATGTCAATGCAAGCTGACAATTTACGCAACTTGACTCACTCAGGAACCCATAATTTGTCTTGCTACATGCACCCTTAAATTGCAGTTCGAAAAACATTAGTGATGTGATTTAATTCTCCAGTTTATTTATGTTTGAAAGGCTAATGTATACACTATTTGAATGTGAAATTATTACTGAATGGAAAAAGAACTTATCTGCAATAAGCAAAGACTCAAATATGATGTGCTAACAATACATTTCATGGGAGAAAATGAATGAAAATAAACACTATGGATTTACAGCCAGTGTTGAGTTTAGCACATTTGAATTAAGGATGAGGTGTAATACAATCAAAATTAATAGGAAGCTGGTACAAAACTATTTTTCTTTTAATAACACTTAGAATTTTATTGCCTTTCCAAATTCCCAGAGTCTTTTCGGCTTGAAAAGTCACTCAAATAATTGTTTTATTCTGAGTAAACCAGTGTGGTTTGAGGCTACAAATATGACTGCTTAGACGCATCGTCTGATTCTGCCAAGTCTTCTGCACGTGTCTATGCTCTACAGCCAAGTAGCTGTAAAACATAATTGACTCTGTAGACTTCAGAAATTCAGCACTTGTCTATGTAGAGACATTGAGCCATACAATGTTTTTAGTTTTAGGAATGGTTTTAGGAAGAGGCCTTAAAGATCATCTAGTCATCTTTGCAGAACTCAGTACAGCAATTTATTATTACACATTTTCACACTCTTAGTGAGATGCAAATGACACAAATGGGCTTTGAGCATATGTACTTAATTTTATACAAATAATGCAGTTGACTTCATTGTTAATATTCATGTACATAAAGTACACAGATATTTGCCAGGTGAGGACTTCTCTGACTGTCTTTTCTCTTGATCCATTTTTACCTAATTTCTATACATTTGCACCAGTGTGAAATTCATCTCAAAAGGCTGCAATGTTTACTGGTTCAAAGAAGAAAGATGTATTTTTTAGAGATAATTAATATATCTCCCAATATAGTAATTTATTTTTATAAAACACACGGTTCAAGTAATGACAAGACTGATCAGTGTATGAAGACCAACTTTGAATTAGTCTTTTACTTTCATAAAGAAAACAATTCCTACATAATGCTAATTCAAATCTGCCTAAAGTTCAATCATTTAACACATATCCTTAACTTCTATATAGTTAAGTCTAGCAAAGCATCAATGCAGTACAAACTTCATCACAACCGATCTACTGGCCAAAAGATTTCTCAACATTACCTTTTTTTATTAAAAAAAAAACAATTTTTTTTTTTTTTTTTTCATTCAAGCCTAGGAACATTGTCTTTGACAAGAAAATTCAAACCTTTTTGCTACATAAGCAACTAAATTATGCACAAGCTTCAGCTAAGAATGAAAAAAGGACCCAAAACCCTCACTCCATCTCATAGAAGCAATTTAGTTTGCTCAACACTCTGTCAAACCCATTTGACGTGAAATTCCAGACTACTTAAAAGTGCTTTTCCTCTAATTTATTTCTGTTTATTTTTACAGTACTTACTGTTTTGATCCCTCTTTAATGTACCTGGGAGGTAAGCTCCTTCACTTTATAGTTAAAGGAAAAATAACTTTGAGAAGCATTTTAATGACTCACATATATCGCTGAAAGAAAACATTTTTGTCTTCTGTATTTCATGCATGCACAAAATCTCTAGATTACTTCCCTCTCATAAACTTCCTATAATATAAGATCTAAACCTGGCCACGCAATGCAGCTATAACGTTTTCCTCATTTTAAAACATTTCTTAGAGGCTGAAAACCTACCAAAAAGCAACCAACCCAAAAAAGGGCAGATTTATTTTTCAATACTAAAGACAAGAATATAGTCAAATAGAACAAATCTTTAGAACAAGTGAGACACCTGTGATGGAGGAAGAGCATTTTTGTCAGTGTAAAGACAGCAAGAGCAGAAAACTTAAATGCCCCAGGTCAAAGCTTTTGTCCTACAACAATATTGTGATCTTGTGGTTTGCTGATGGCTGACTGCAAGTGAAAATGAAAACAATCATCATAGAAGAAGATGCTTCTTACCTGCAGCCAACTTAAGACAAACACACAGAGACAAGAAACCTGAAAGTTATATGTTCATATTACTACTGTTTGTTTCCTAGTAAGTACTAGCCTTTCCTGTTACAAAGTCATGTTGTTCTTCCTCCCCATCCTCAAAATGATCTCAGAGATCTCGTAAATGTTGCAAGAAAAAATGGTTCAAGAATTCCGAACCTATTAAGCCTTTTGCTTCCCTCGTTTGCCTTTCTCAGCATATTAAAAATAACAGTATATGAACGTCATTAGCCCAAGTTCATGCTGCTGCGAGAGCAGCAATACATTCTCTACTAGGAAAGCATGAGAAATCCCAGAGGACCAATAACAAGTCTGCGATGCTTGGACAGAGCGAAAAGCTTAGGCTGGCTGCAAAAGCCTTTTTGCCCTTTAAGAGCTACATAGAATAAAACTAGTTATTAGAGTTTTCTTGTGAACCCTACTAGTTATATAATCTCATATCTCTTCCTCGCATACAAAATGGCGCAGAGAAGAATGCCTATGCTGTGTCTTAAATTTCAGGGCTGTCATAGAATCATAGAATGGCTTGGGTTGGAAGATACCTCAAGGATCATCAAGTTACAACCCCCCTGCCACAGGCAGGGACATCAACCTACAGATCTGGTACTAGACCAGGCTGCCCAGGGCCCCATCCAACCTGGCCAGGAACACCTTCAGGGATGGGACATCCACAGCCTCTCTGAGCAGACTGTTCCAGCACCTCACCTCTCAGTAAAGAATTTCCCCCTGACATCCAATCTAAGCCTTCCCTCCTTGAGATTAAAATCATTCCACCTTGTCCTATCACTGTCTACCCTTAAAAAAACTGATTTCCCTCCTTTTTATAATCTCTTTTGAAATACTGGAAGGCTGCAATGAAGTCTCCCCACAGCCTTTTCTTCTCCAGGCTGAACTAGCCCAGCTACCTCAGCCTGTCTTTATAGGGGAGATGCTCCAGCCCTCATTTTACAGAAAACTTCCTAAGTATGTGTATATGTATAGTTATGCATATAATAATTTAGCCCAAGAAGACAAATGTTTAAAAGAAGAGAAAAACAAAATTTGTACTCACAATCACTGTAAACCTGTTTCACGTTGGCTGAAAAATGCAGTCCTCAGAGACGAGTCCTAAAATGTGCTTGAAAATCCAAGGCAGTCTTTCATTGCCAACATGATTTTGTGTGTGTGTGTGTGTGAAACATTTTTTTTTAAACCAAAAATTTCTTGACAGAAGTGTTTTATGAATTAACCGTAATGCATTATTGAATTTTCTGGAAAAAAATTGTGTACACAAAAGAAAATTGAATATAAAATATGTCAAATTCCTCATTCATAAATTTTCACAAAAACACAGAGGGTTTTTTTTTGTTTTTTTTTTTTTTCTTCACTTTTCTAACATCAAACACACACCAAGGCAAAAATTCTCAAACTTGGCCAGGCTACATAAGTACTTCAAAGAAGAAAAGAGAGAAATGGAAACATCTGGGCATTTTAAAAATAGAACAGCACATCCATTTTGAAACTGACCTCATCTTTTTAACACCCCCTAAGAATAATCACTTTAGTTTTGTACTGAGTGTTTTGTGCAGCCTTATCATTTGTAACTGAACAGAGAGACATTCTTCAGATCTCATTTTCTCTTAAAAAACACACTCAAAAAAAAACAAAACAAAACAATCCACCCAACATATAAACAAAAAACCTAACTGGCAAGCTTTCAGAACTTTACACTCTTAATCAACATGAGACTCTCTCTGCCACACGTTCACAGTGTTTAAACTTGGACACTAGACTCAGAAACCCATTACTTGCACAGCTCTAAATTTTACTCCTTGCAACACCATGCACCGTAGTTTCTTCAAGACTACCTGGATGCATTCCTAGTAAGTTATGCACCGTGTCTAAGTTTTGCTCTTTGTTATCACTGATCTGTTCTCACATATTATCTATTGCTAGCTATTGGCATTAGGATGTTGGATGCTTCATAGTAATTCTGTATTTCTTCTTTTATTGCTCAGAATAATTCTGTCTCAGAATTATTAATAAGTAGGTCTATCAGGTAAGAAACTAGAACAAACCTTGTGAAAAGGTTTTTGTTTCCAGTAGCTGCATAAGAGCTCATTTGAGAAGTACTGCCAGTAGCAGAAAAAAGGTTGCAGTTACCTCAGGCTTAGAAAGATCGGGAGAAAAATCAAACTCAAGGATCCAAACCAATATTAATTGAGAGTCAAAGAAATGCCCAGTAAACAAGTTGCATGGAAGTAAGATTGAGAAAGAAACAGACAACAGACTTGACTTTTTGTCTAAGTGGCGCTGCCAATGTGCCCCTCTTTAAGTTTCTCAATCACACTCTCTGTGCTGTGGTTGCCACTTCAGTTCTGTTAAAATATACAAGGCTGAGTATTTTGCAGAAGCAGAGGAAAGACGTTTTAGAAAGCAAACCTTATGCTCAGCAGGCACTTATTCAGTATTTACTCTTTGCCACTGAGTAAAAATTCCAAAGGTTTTGAAATTACTTTTTAAGGTCATTTGTCATGAAGTTGGACAAGGCACTGAAGATAACTTAATGTTTGTTTACACTTTAACAGTATCCATTCTTTGTAATTGGAATCGGAAAGAGCAAATGTAACAAATGCAAAGTAAATCTTTCTATTATTACAATTGTCATGCTTCTCTGGATATAACAGTCAGGCAAGACACAGAGTTTTCAAGAATATTTTATTAAGAAAGTAACAATTTCAGCCATAACTTGTAACGTAGAATAGTTGCAGATAACTGTGACCACAAGCACTTGAAAAGTGAGAGGTCACCGAGAAGGTAAACTCTCAATTTAGGTTTTAGCAAGACTGGAGAAATAGGAAGTGTCACATTATTTTGAGTAAGTTTGTTCTCTTCTGAGCTAAAGCTTTCATAAACAATAGTTTTATTTCGAAGTTGGTTTCTGAAGTGTTTCATGTTTTCAACATCAACTAAAGACTGCAGAATGTCAATGATCACAGAAAAATAAACATCTGGAAAATGAAAAATAAATAAATAAATAATCAAAAGACAAAGTGTCCTTTTACTTTTCCACTGCTCTTATGGGCTGTTCTTGGAAAATCAGGAGTGATGGTGGTGGAGAGGAAGCATCAGAGAACAGGAGAAAGAGTAAAAATTATGTATACTCCTTAATTCCTGGGACATTTGTGCTAACTACAGCATAAGGAGCATTTATGAATTTCATGCTTATTTTCATCCGTTTACCTCTGAGCCCCCTCTTCTGGGTCTGAATTATAACTTAAATAAAACCAACAAAATTGATGCCACTGCTTTCTACTTCACATCTTATACAGCTTACAGCTTTGCAGAGAGTATGAACGTTCACAGAAAACAAGCTTTCTGTTTACAGATAGGGTTACCAAAAATACTGCACGTGAATCTCAATCATTTTGGTAGAGATGCTCAGTGCATATGCCAGACTACAGAATGCACGTGGCCTACATGCCTACCCCTAGGGGAGTTAAGCTCATCACATATACAATTTATTGTCATCTCCAAACTTCTGCACTGATCCTCTAACCCAGGCTGTCTAACCCAGACACTCATGATTTCAGATTTGGAGGTTTCTGTGCTATTCCTCTAGCAATGACTTATTCTAGTGCTTAATTCTCCAAAGATTACTTTTAACAAGGCTTCCTCGGGGAGCCCTCAATAAAACATTTAAACCCACACAATTTATCACAAGTATCTGGCAGGGTCTCAGGGGAGTTTAGGGAATTTTTTTTCTTTCCTGCCGCTATCAGAAACAACAGCATTTTACTAACGCAAAGCAATCAGTATTTGCTCAGAAAGGATCTGTACACCTATCCATGCAATGAAGGAGCAGAAATATTGCCTAAATAAGTCAACGCAGCCACAGGAACTAACCACTATTTGAAATGGAGATGGAGATTATAAACGGTGCTTTGCATTATTTCACCATTTCTGCCCACAATGCCTCTCACTCACAAAGAAAAGGCCCTTAAATACACTCAGCTCCCGTTGTGGGAAGGAACAGGATACTGTGTACAGTACCCACCTGCATATTTTCCTCCAAACTGTGTATTTGTGCACCCAGTGGGATGACATTTTTTGATTAAGTTGTCAGCAAACAGAACTTTATATTATGCTCCTGTCTTCTTGCTTTCTTAGCTGGCAGACTGCAGTGAATGAGGGTTATTCTGTCATCTTTTTTTTTTAACTGTTTTTTGAGTTATTTTTCACAAGCCAGGTCCATTTGTTATTCATAGGAAGCGTACTGTTATAAAGTCTCGCATAGCATTTTGGGACCACTGGTCTGAGGGCAAGCATTCACACAGATCTCTGATTCTAACCCTGCTTCTGTACCACTTCACACACCAAAGATGAGCATGGTGTCACTTCTGAAAGAGTGGGGAGTTAATACAGTGGGGTTGATTAAAGGATTGCTGTTCACAATTCTTCATTTTCAGCAGTCATCTCTAGTTGCTAAAAAAGTACCCTGCACAGAATTAAGAGGAGAAAGCACACACTTGAAATGAAAACTATGCATTGAAGAAACGTAACTCAAATCCTTGTCAGTAAAGCATCCAGGCATATATATTGCTCTGTACCCGTGAATGGGTCTGTTGCTATTTCACAGCTTGTCAACAGTGCTCCACACAAAGAGAAGACACAGGACGGGCTTCAGAACATCCAGTCCTAATGGATGCTGTAAATACACAGTCCATCCCCATTTAAAAGACTCTTAGATGTGAACTTCAGCATTTCAACAGCTATGACTGATCCCAAAAGAAGTTCAGTTCCTCAAGTTCTTCACAGTTTTTACTTCTAATATATGCATTATCAGGATTGATTTTTAAAGATTTGCCAAGCAAGTAATTTTATAATTTTCTTTTTTGTGCTGTGCATTTCATGAAATGCTGAACTTCTGTGGGGCAATGATGTTAGAGGAGAGCAGCTTACTCTACACTTTTCTCTAAATAGCAAGGAAAAATATTTCCTATTTCCTAAACTTGCAAAACATAATTTAAGCAAGGTGATTCTGTTGTGAGACATAGACAGTACTTGATAAAGGCTGGTATGTTGAGCAATAGGGATCAGTACATTAGTTTAAATACCAATATATTAGTTTAGCAAAAGGAATCAATGATTGTTAGTTCTAAAACTTTCCATTTCAACTTTGAGTGGTGCATGAACAACCAATGTTTGAAGCCAAGAGTTTCTCTCAATGATTCTGCTTCGCAAGAAGTACTGGGTCATAATAGACTACTTTTATCTTCACACCCACCAGGTGCAAGGACATCTTCCTCAGATTTCTCATATATTGTTTTGGATTAGAGAGCAAGTTTAGAAAGTTGCTCATTACAGCCTAACAAGCAATGAAAGTTTGCCAAACTGGGGAAAAACAGCTTAAGCTTAAGCCAAAAGTCTCAGTGATGAAGCTGATGATAGAAAAATGGGGAGAAAGTAAGTGGTCAAAGACCCCCAGAGGCCACTACTGTGCACATTCAGAGGGACATTAGCATACATTAATGAGTTCTTGGAAAAAGAATGAATTGGTACGCCAATGGACTGCATATGTATGTCTTAACTATTTAAATATAGAACCTGAACTCTGAGAGAATGTGCTTTTTTTTGTCAAGTCGCCCAGTACGTGTTGTGAGCAATAAAGGAATGCCGCTTTCTAACAACACACTGGAGTTAGAGAGCTCTCTTCCTGGATTTGGTATGACATACTCAAGTAATTTTTAAGGCAGAAATACATCTGCCTTAAAAATATGCATATCAACATTTAACCACGTGCTCTCAAATATAAACATTCATTTTTCTAGTACAGTAGTTTTCTTTATTGTCAGCAATGGCTTAGAACAGCTTCACAGTATTTTAAAGTATTTCATAATACTTCATTATGTAGTTTCTTACTTTATACATGACCTTGTAGTTTTCAAACACATTTGCAGGTGCATGTGCCTGCACACGTAAAAATATCCTTAAGGTTTTCTAGGGGCATTATCTGTAGGAAAAAAAAACTGCTCAGAAGTACAGGCTTCAAAATGCCCTAAACATCCAGCTTTATCATTTTCTTTCTTGCCCAAGGGTTTCCCTTGTGGTTGATCGAAGCAGTAAAGATGGCTGAATTTAACAAGAGGTCTAATCAGGCCTTAAAGAAAAGCTTTCAAACAAGGCACCCAGGCCATCAGCGTACGGACCGCTCTACCAGTACAAAAGGAGAAGCCCTGCAGGCAGCTCATATTCAACACATCCGTCCTTGGAACGGAGAGGATTTGGGATGAAAATGCTTGGAGAGCCTGTTAATAACATACACAATGCATAGAAAAAAAATCTCTAGATGTAACTAGAAGAATAGTTTGGACTTTATTCAGTCATGAGAGTTCCCTTCAGACCATCAGTAACAGATCCAGAAACGTGAATGGAATTAAAAGAGCCTAAGGCATCCCATCGAAATCCTGGGCTGAAGAACAGAGTAATGTAGGAATAATATGTTTTGATTTGGTCTTCCCCTGGGGTTTTTTTCATCATGTCAGTAATGTGGTGCAAACTGCCCACAGACCCTTGACCATCATTTTCAGAAAGTCTATAATCTAAGATGGCAAGGAAATGGTGATGTCAAAGCAAAATATGTCCATATATATAATTGTCAAGGTGTACATTTTCAGCACATCAAGAGTAGAAAATTTCAACAAACTGAGTTAGTTACAGAATTGCTGTTTTTATCAGACCTTCAGAAGCCATTCTACAAAAATAATTCTTAGGCTTCAGAGCTTTTCCCATCAATCAATCACAGATGGGAAAAAAGTAATCAAGTAATACTCCAAAAATGTTAGAAAAGTTCAAATATACCTCAAGCGTGTGCCTCTACCTTGCTAGTTTCCTTGTTTTTTTTTCTTTTTAAATCAAGATGTACTTTTTACACAAATAGCTTTAATTCTTTTGCGTCATTCAGCCCTGACTCTATCACTTGAAACACTAAGAAGATATAAAAGTTTGACTTTTAATCAGCTATTTTTCCCTTGACAGGATACAATCAAGAATGTATTCTAGCTTTTTCATTAAATTCCCCAGCTTTCTATTTCCACATGAACTATGCCTTCTGTCTTTCTCCCCCTCGCTTATATGCCATTTGCTCTCTTTTCACGCTCTCAAATTTCTTCTTTCCAGTCTGGTTGACTTGCAGTTCCAAGACAGACAAGCAGGACTAGAAGAGCAGCTTTGGAAACAAAAAAGAAGAGTCTCTTCTAAACTGCTTGTTCAGATATAACTCCCAATGCCAATACAAGCTAGGGGATGAAAGGATTGAGCACAGCCCTGCCAAAAAAGACCTGGAGATACTGATGGCAAGCTGGACACAAGCCAGCAGTATATCCTTGCAGCCCAGAAAGCCAACTGTATCCTGGGCTGCATCAAAGCTAGCATGGCCAGCAGCATGAGGGAGGTGATCCCGCCCCTCTGCACTGTGCTGGTGAGACCTCACTTGGAATACAGCATCCACGTGTGGAGACCTCAGTACAGGAGAAACATGGACCTGTTGGAGTGTATCTAGAGAAGGGCTGCAGAAAAGATCCATGAAGTGGAACACCTCTCCTGGGAGAACAGACTGAAAGAGCTGTGGCTGTTCAGCCCCAGAAAAGAAGAGAAGGCTCTGGAGAGACCTGACAGCAGCCTTTCAATATCGAAAGGGGAGCTGTAAGAGTACAGACTCTTTAGCAGGGGTGTGATGATAGAACAAGAGGAAATAGTTTCTTAACACTTAAAGAGGGGAGATTAGGTAAGATATAAGAAAAAATCGTTTACAATGAGGGTGGTGAGGCATTGGAATAGGTTGCCTAGTGCTGTGGTTGATGCCCTGTCCCTGAAGACTTTCAAGGTGAGGCTGGATCGGGCTCTAGGCAACCTGATTGAGCTCTGGATATCTCTGTTCATGGCAGGGGAGCTGGACTAGATGGCCCTCAGAGATCCCTTCCAACTCTAAGGATTCTATAATATTGTTCCCTATCCTAATCATAAAACAAACTCTAGAGTCAGAAAGCAATTCTTCAGTTACAAACGTAAAGATTTCTAAGTCCATGCCCATGTCATACTATACAATAACAGTAACCGTTTTGTAGTTGCATGAGGAGGGCAAAGTTCCTGATATTTCTGACAACAGCAACCTTCATGTTTCAAAGGCACCTACTGCTGGCACCTGCTCTGGGGAAGAAAATAGAAAAATCTACTGCCCAGGACTAATCACTTCCCCTTCCTTATTATTCACCTCCTCCTCACCTCATCTAGGTCTGAATCACTGTGCAAGCAATCTGTCTGCCACAGCAGCATTGATACCCATGTTTCTGCCACCATGTCAGATACAGTCATTCCAACACTTCATCAGCCTCCTGCTGCGAGGGCTCCCTGCAGATTTCACCACCTCCCACCACGTTGGCTCCACCAGCATCTGAATTCACATCTTACATGTCTGCCAGCAGAGTTGCCCTTCCTGTATCTTGTCACATTGCAAAACTTGACTTCCTACTTACTGCCTTGATTTCTAATCTCATCAAATTAACACAGCCTGCCTCATTAGCATACCATCTTTTACATTTTGGGAGTTATGTCAGGTCATACATGCACTGGTGGGGAATTATTTCCTGGAACAGAGCAACTTCAACAATCTAAGGGAATCAAAGAACTAATCTTTTTCTTACGGTATAGGTAGCAGAGATGACTGGAGAGTTGTAGGAGATACTGCTACTTGCACACATGTATTTAGTCAATCTTGATCTCAGACAGACATGATTTTGTACAGATAGAGTTCCACTTTCCCAATATTTATCTTGACTGATTATAATGAAATCTGACAAGAAATAAGTAGCACCAGAGCCCTCAGGCATAACTTTATCACATCAGCAAACAGCTCTTCTCTTACTGGCTCTACCTTCTCACTCATGCAAATGGACCAGCTACTATAGGTTACTCCTGAAACACCAAAATTAGGCTCAATATGAGGAAAATTTGCCTGCCTTAATAGGTGATTTGATGCTATCACAGGAGCTAACACTCATTTAGTGAACAGCAGCTCTATGTCTCTCTAATCACAACTCAAAGAAATAACAATGGAATGTTTCCTGTAGAGCTTAAAAATAATAATACCTTTAGTTTTTACTTACATGCAATCTATTCATAATCCTATCCCTTGAAGAACATCTCTAAAGGTAAATAACATGAAAAGATATAAAAAACACAGCATTATCCATTTAAAAAAAAATGCACAAAATGCTTGTTTTAAAAGTTTGTTTAAATGCAATGGATACTTTACAAAATTATAATTAAAAAAAAAAAAAAAAAACAATCTTTTTTTACACATGCCATCAGTTTGCTTCTCTCCTTCAGAATATTGCTGTAACAGCAATACGTCATTTTACTTCCTCCAGTCCTTGCTTGCTGCTTTCTGCTCACTGAAATTTAGTTCTGTCTGTCTATATGCAAAGCTCACTGATGTGTGAGCCTTTGAGAAATGGGAGAACCACACAAACACAGAGTACTTGTTTATATCCACGTTTTTTTGTTAAGCTTTGCAAACCTATAAGAGCCCCACACTAAGACTTGTGAGTTACAGCAATTGATACAATTTCCTTCCTGTGACAGAAAGACAAAGCAAAGCCTGCAGGAATTTCATGCTGAGTCCTGGCAGATCTGCAAAACTTCTATGATAAAATCCTCTACGCAAAATGAAAGCCTAGAGAGCCACCTCAGAAATACAGCAATGGAGTCTGAGAAAGGCAGAAGATCTGTACAAAAGACCTCTGCCAAAGTCCACAATGGGAAAAGAGTGAAAGGCTAACCAAACACGTTACACCAATATGCTACAATGTACTGGTAGAAGAGATAAGCTATTTGAAACATTAGAAAGAAAGAAAGATGTGTTAAGACTTGCCATAAACAAGCAAGTTAATTTAGGCACAAAAAAAAAAACATGGGAGCAGGAAGGAGGACAGTGAGGAAGGCTACACTACCAGAATGACATCCTGAAAAATTTTAAATATAGAACTTTGTCTGAACAGATGCACCTTTGGGTTTCACTCAATAGTAGTTATTTCTAAGCTGATATAACTCACAAATTAAACTTTTATTCAATGCAATCAGAACTTTCTATTTTTGCAGATTCCAGGCACTTCAGATTTTCCATAACTGTCATATCAAGAAGTCTTAGTCCTGAAGTACAGCAGGAGAAAAATGTGCATTGTCTGTAGATATATAATATATGATGTCTGCTCCCTGTTACAACATTTATCTTGGAATTCTGGTGACACGAACAAACCACTTTAGTTTTACTTTTGCGGGCTTTTAAGGCCAATGCATTCCCCTTTGACAAAGGAATACAGATTTGCTAAAGACAATAATTAACAATCCAAACTGTGACCTCTCTTCTGCCTTTGAATAAAGTATGGTTACCTGCCACCTTCGAGTGAATGCACCATACCCCTCATACTATGTGCAGCCAGTATGCCACACATACATCTTGTAAAAATCCATTCTAAAACATCAAGTAATTTTATGACCAAGAAATTAAACCACACATTGGATCTGTAACCTTGTTCATAGCTACTATTTGACATAGACTACAAATGATTTGATATGTAGAACATATAAAACACGCGTAATATTTTCACACAAGATGCAAAATAATTATTTTTCTTTCTTTTCAAATGACCCTAAAAGTACTTGGTTACAAGTACCTAGGATCCCATGCATATCCAGAGCTTTTCACTCTTTTGTGTTTTAGTTATGGTCAAATACCAAATCATTAGTGCAAACCTAAGATCTTTGGGTGGTCCTGCATGGAGCCAGGAGTTGGACTCCATGATCCTCACAGGTCCCTTCCAACTTGGGACATTCTAAGATTCTAGGAATTCTTTTCATATATTCATTCCCCTAAAATATGTAACCCTTGCAGTTTAGTCAGATGTCAGACAGAAGTATAAGGCCATACTTCAAAACTCATTTTCCCAAAACGCTTCCAATGCATATTTCAAAAAGGCTGTGGTTAATTTATGTTTGTCAAACAGTGTTTCTCTGAGAGTATTTTAATCATACCTCAATATATTTCTATATTGTGCATTTAGAAATCAAATGCTGTTTTCCAGGTAATTCTTCCTTCTTTCAGATGATAATGAAAGAATAAGTTGTGAAGACTTAGTTTAGGTTTCTACCTTTTTAAATAGGCTTTCCTAGAGACAGTTTTTCTTCCTTTGCAATTTAATTCATGGTTAAAATGGAGCTCCCCACTTAAAAAAAAAAAAAAAAAAAAAAAAAAAGGTGAGGAAACTGGAATGAACATTAGGTGAAGTCAGAAATGAAAGATGAGCCTTCACATTGTAAAAGGAACTGAATAGGTCAAATTGTAAAGTAACTAATACTTCTTATAACTGTCCCCCAGAGCCAGCATGGCTGCAAAAACATGGATCAGCAAACTTGGCTTTAGGATCAGAAAACAGGACCAGAAAATCAATACATAATTCATAAGATTTATACATAATGTGCAACAAGCTCATAGAATTCCACTTACTCTATTTGCCAGTCACCAACAAGGCTTACATTTGTAAAATTACTCTTTGAATATGAACTCAATCAATGGGCTTGTTCATAAACTTAATTTTTGAGAAAGGTGGGAAAACGACAAGCAGAAGCAAATACGTTATTTTGATCCTGTAGAGATGCCAAAGTGAAAAACGTGGGATCAAATTCTTTCGAACTTCAGAAATGTGCACATTCCCCACACTACAAAATGGACTACCCAGGACAACAGAATCTGGGCAGCCTCCCTGTGCTGTACAGATCTGTCTTAACGACTCTCTAGTAACTAATTTAGCAGCCAACAAGAGGGAGCAGAAGAGATTTTCTATGATTAATATTATTGAGCTATATATGAAACTGATCAAATAATGAAAAAATCATTCACAGATAATTTCATCATCAATTGATTAAAAGAGTTCAAGCTGATTTACTGTTCATATTTTTTTTTCTGTTCATCAGTTTTGCTGTTCCTTTCGCTCTCTGAATCATGGATCTTCTATCAATAATGAGGTAAAACAAAGCAAAATCATTTCCAAACTCTAAAGCTAACATACTGTGTAGTAGAAAATGCAGGAGTTTGTGAAATCTGATAAAAATCAACTAATACAAAATCCCACTAGGATACAAAGCCATAGAACTCTTTTCAGTGCATGAGGTAACAAATGTACTTTTAAACTCAGCCTCTGCGGATCTGGCACGTGCCCTGATCTTTGACAAAAGTGTTCCTAATTTCACAATGTTCACAGCTATGGCACGAAGAAATGTAAAGACTCTTGCTGAAAACACTTTTAAGCTCACAAAATGAGGTACAGCATGGATTCTGTCACAAGAACATATAAAAGTCATTCATGAATGACTGTCACACCTTGTAAGAAAGTACAAAGCACGACAGACTTCAAACCAGAAAATGAAACAGAGACAAAACATTCAAAACGTTTTTTGCTAGTTAACAGAGACCTTGCATGACCTGATGATGGCAAATAGCTTTCAACTGGCTGCTGGATCTACTACTAGTACCACAGGGTTTTCAGGAATAAGTAAGTTTTCAACAACTTCAGGAGAAATCTGATTCCAACAACTGGAAAATTTGCCAATTACTTGATTCCATTAGAGGAATAACCAGAGGCTTGCAGAGATGGTATGCTTTCTGCCTCAGAGGGAAGACAGAGCACACTAAAGCACTGTGAATTTCAACAGGTGCTGAGTTTCTTAGAAACACAGGAGAAGCTTACTACCCATTCTGTAGAGGTTCACATCACTCTAAGCCAATCACATGCTTCAGTTTTCAAATTAGGAAAGCAGAAACACAGGAATCTTGTTGGTCTGACAAAAACTGTTTATATGCATACAATGACAGATGTACAGGTAGATCCATCCACATATTCAGAGTAATCTTTTGGTTCAGATCAGCTTTGGAAAAGTCCTGTCTATGTAGCAGTGTTGGTTAGAGACATGACTTCTGGCAATATTCCTACATCCTGTTTACATGCAGTTATAGCAATCTGAGTTTTTGATGGCATAACTGCTTTTGTTTAGCAATCCAACGTAAGTGACTTTAATAGTAGTGGTTTTGGCAGGTATAAAGTGCTCTTTCTACACAGTGTTGACACCGCATACTAGCATATTATCATCATACTATCATATTATCATCATACTAGCAAGTATTTTATCCCGAGCTTATAAATGACAGTACCAAAGGAGTAGGATGAAAAACTGTATCACAGTAGGGGAAGCTGATATGGACTCATAATTCTTTCCATTTTTCTTTTGTGACTTACATTTGATGCTAAGATTTCTTTCTGAGGAGTATCTTCTACTCCCTTTCTTTTCTTTAATTCCAGAAGAAAATCATAACCACAAATCTCTGGTATAAAACTTTGAAAGAACATTTTGAAGTTATTCAAAATAAAAGGAAGTTGTTAAAACAGCCAGATTGACAGCTCTAGTTTTCAAAGGCCTTTTTTTTTTCCTTCTTTTTTTCTTTTTTCCCCTTGAACAGACACAGCATCAGCAAATCAAGTTCCTTTGTGCAAGCCTGCAAATGCAAAGACTTGTACGGATCAATTGGAGGAGAACAAGGTGCTGCCTGTCTGACAAGAAAAGATCACCACACACATCTGTGTTTTACAACAGGCACTCTCTCCAGAACACAGCTGGCAAAGGACTACTTAATAACGTGAATAATAAATAGAAGAATAAGACAAGCCCATAGCTGTTTTCACTACTAAGAGTAGTTGAACTTGGTTCAAGAGCAAGAACAGCATGTCTTCAAGAGCAAAACCACATGTCCCTAATCATAGCAAATACACTTCTGGCTTTGTCTGTTTTGCTTGCACAAAAATGTATGAAAACTAAAGTCACACACATCTCACTATTATAAATCCCCTACCCTTCAGACAACTTAAAAATTTTCAAATGACATTCAATGATGCAATGAAGTCTCACAAAACACCACTTTTCTGCAGGTTCAAAGCGAAAAAAAATTGGAGAAGCAATCAAGCAAGGCATCTGCTAGAAGAGTAGCAACGAAGAACCTAGCAGATATTGAAGACACTGATAATCTAGACCCTCTCTCAAGTGAGCCCAACAAGGTAGAGAGAATAAAGACTCTACTGAAATAAACTGTTTATTCAGATGTTTTTAAATCACAAAAATTGTGGTGATCACATACTACATTCTCTTCAGAAAAGAGTTGGGATTTTTTTTCCTTTCTCTATTTCCTTTTTACCAAGTGGGTACAAAAAAAAACAAACAAACTCCACTGACTCTTTAATCTGACACATCTGTGTACTCTCAGAAAGCTGAAAACACTTGTTCAAAAGCTACACAAAGATAAAGTATGCAGCCAACAAACCCAAGCTAAAATCCCATCACAATTTACAATTCAGTTTTGATTTACGATTTTCTAATAGTTGAGGCACTGACACTTTTGCACAGAAATTGATTTCTGGTGGAAACTCGTTCACCATTAGTTTCTAAATACTACATCATCAAAATTTTCACAAAGGAAGTACTTGCTGAAGTTACAGGAGACAATATTTTAATAGTATCTCCTTCTACAATAAGAAATAAAAACAAAAGCTAGCTTCTATGTTTTCACTCAAAATGTTCATGTTCCACTTTAGAGTTTATACACCTGCTCTCTTTTGTGCACCTGAGCTGCAAGTGATTTCCATTCTGATGAACAAGGCTGGTCATCAGGGCATTTCTTTATTTATATCCACCTGTAAACTTGTGACACCTGCTGGAGGGGAAAACACAGATTGCTATCAATAAGCCTGTATTTTGCTCCTTTCCTGGCTGCAGCTTTCACCTGTCACTTCTTTCTATAAAGACCTTGTGAAACCCTATGCAGAAAGCATGGAACATGCATTTTGTATTGTATGGTGATTAGCTAGTAATATCCTCCTACGGCTCCTCTCATTGTTTCTTTCCAGTCTTCCACTGGAAGTGGAAGTGCTCAGCTATTAAAACTCAAGCCAGATAAAGTGAAAATTGCTTCATTAATATCTTTTCTTTTGGTGGTGGTGCTTTTTCTTCTTGTTTTGTTTTTTTTTTTGTTTGTTTGTTTTTTGTTTGTTTTTTGGTTTTTTTGTTAAATGGAATTTTTCCTTTTGTTCCACCCTTTTCAAGAAGTAGGTGCACCTTCATTTTGGAAATACATTGCACCGCTTGTCTTTTTTCCCAGCACATTACATTAACCAGGGGCCTACAATCAAATTCCAACAGATTTGGCACTGAAAATATTTATATTGCTTTCTCTTGTAAGCAAGGGGAGATGTGATAATTCCATTCTACTCTGTAGCCTCAATAAAGTGCGCATCCAAACACTTTGTTGGGACTCTGGACACACAGATCTAAAAGCTACAACACAGAAATGCTTCTGCCAGGGTGAACCTGACAAGCTACATGCAACACGTATAGCCAAACAGGTATCCCTTTGTGCTCTCTCCTTCTCATCCCATCCCCTGAAAATTATCTACAGAATAGTTATAGCTTAACAAGCATTCTGCACAATGCCAGGTGAAGAGAAGATGTTGATCAAAAGATTTAAAAAATATTTTTTAAGGAACAAAAAACTTTTAGGAAGCAGTCAGACCTTCCTTTATCTATTTACTAATATAGTCTTTACCATCCTGAAAAGAAACATTTATATTTTTCTAGCATACCACAAAATCAGAAAAGGAGCAGAATTATTATGAGTGGAAAACAGTAGAGTAAGAGGTGAGAAGGGAATTTTGCTAATGTTTTTTCTGTCTTTTTAGACATCTTCAAAGGTAAAAACTTGAATAAACTATGAAGAGAAGAGTACACTGAATCTCCTCTAACAAGAATACATTCAGCTCTTTTGGTATGTAAATATTTTCAGTATCAAACAACATTTCTTCACAGGTGTTTTTATTAGACACTTTTTCTAGAAGTAATACAAACTGTAATTCTGAATTTAGCAACAGAATAGCTTTGAGATTAAAGCAGTTGCTCTGCTGTCATAAAGGTATGCTTGGCCTTATTTTGCTTATTCAGTATTTTCTCCACTACACAAAATGGAATTCTGATTCTATTATGGAACAGATGACTATAAAGAAAATTCAATTAAAAAAAAATATATCTGCAGTTTGTATCTGTCCCTCAAAACATGGTCTTATCTGTACCAAGAAGAAATGGGGAAAAATCCATTGAAATATAGTTTCCAAAGATCAAAAACTATCTTTGAATGTCATTAAACTTATAAATCTCTCTTGTATTTCATCCTGCTCAGGGAACAGATAGTTTTTGTAATATCAATGATCTTTTATGTTGATTTAACTCAGAACTAAACTTTCTCCTTTCTAGAAAGAAGGGAATTTGTGGGGAAAAAAAATAACATGGAGAACATGCAAAGAGAATGAAACAAGGAGTAGAAGGAACACGGGGAGGAAAGTAAAAAAGAGGAAACCAATTTTTAGCAGTGTGCTCCAAAGTCTCCCCCAAAGCACATTTCTTTATACAGAAGCCTACAAAGTAAAGGAAAACACCCACCTCTTCAGTCTGATTTAGTCATTCTTTGCTCCCTTTACAACATCTCAAAACATCAAAGAAGCAAATAAAGAGCTCTGTCAGAATAAGGCTGTCTGTTCATCTGCAGCCCGGCACAACCGGAATGATGCAGTCTAGCTCCCTGCTGCTCCTGACATAAGCTAAGGACGGGTAGGGCTGGTTCACTAAGTTTTTTCATGACTTTTAGGCCAGTTACAGAGATATATTATTAGGTTGGTAGAGAACCATATGCTGTATAACATAAGACAATGATGGAAACTACAATTTTTCTATACAACAAATTGCCCATATTTTTACTAAGAGTTGCCTGAGGTTGGGCACCTTATATATCCTGGAAGTTAAAATGCGTTTTCCATCTTTGGAGTTGGGAGTAGGTTAGGAGGATTTTAGTTGTTGTCTGGTTTCCTTCTGCCCATAGTTTCTATATATATACATATATATATATACATATATATTTTTTTAAGAACTGTTACAACAAGAGGTAATATCTGATAGACAAACCTGGGGAGGAAATTTCTTTTAACTACACCCACAACTGCCAAGAGGAAATGTAAAGGCTGATTCCATCTGGCAGGGTCCTCATCAGCCTACTTGGTTTATAATTAGCCTTAAGAAGATTTCACAAATTAGGCATAATTTTAACTCTTACCATCTTGAGAACAGAAGAAAGATGGAGTAACGTGGGCACCATCTAGCTGTGTCAAAATACTTGAGTGCAGCACTTCATCAAAGCTGACCTGCCTGTCCCAACTCCGAGTCTCACAGCTATGTCAGCCAGGGGCTGCAGGGAAAGCATAGCAGAAGTTTTGCCTATAAATTTTACTTCTCAATGCACAGAGATTTCCCGTATAATAACAGGAACTGCTATTGAATCACAGAATCGTACAATGGCTTGGATTGGAATGGATCTCAAAGATCGTTTCTCAGTTCTCTGAGGCAACAAACAGAACCCAAGGAAATGGCCACAAGTAGTGCCAGAGGAGATTTAGATTAGACACAAGGAAAAGCTTTTTCTCTCAGAGAGTGGTCAGGCACTGGAATGGCTGCCCAGGGAGGTGGTGAAGTCTTCATCCCTGGCAGTGTTCAAGAGGCATATGGATGAGGAGCTATGAGATACGGTTTAGTGCTTGTGGTAGCAACGATGATGGGTGGACAGTTGGACTAGATGGCCTTGTAGGTCCTTTCCAACCTTATGATTTTATGATTCTATTATCATCAAGCTCCAACCTCCTGCTACAGTCAGGGTTGCTGCCCGCCAAGGGCCCCATCCAATCCAGCCTCAAACACCTCTGGGGACTGGGCATTCACACCTTCTGGCAGCCTGTATCAGAAGCTTACTACATTCTAAGTGAAAATTCTCCCCCAGCATCTAATCTAAATCTCTCCTCTTAGTTTAACATTGTTCCCCCTTGTTTTATCACTATTTTCCCTTGTAAAAAGTTGATTTCCCTCTTGTTTATACACTCCCTTTAAATTCTGGAAGACTGCAGTGAGGTTCACCCCAAAGCCCTCTCTTCACCAGACTTAACAAGCCCAACTCCTTCAGCCTGTCTTTGTACGAAGTGTGCTCCAACTCTCTGATCATCTTTGTGGCCCTACTCTGGACTCATTCCAAGAGCTCCACATCTTTCCTGAGCTGACGATCCCAGACCTTGATAGTACTCCAGATGGGGCCTCACAAGAGCAGAGTAGAAGGGAACAATTGCCTCTCTCTAGACCTGCTGGTCACCCCTCTCACAATCCAGCTCAGGATCCTGTTGTCTTATGGATGTAACGTATATTAAAACAGTGCTAAAAAAACACATCCTGCTAACCAGCTGGTACTGTTGTTTAGAGTTTAATAGCACAAGAACACAGGAGCAACAGTTGCTTCAGAGGAAGACTGAAGGAACATCCAAGTGAGCATACAGTAACTTGTAAAAAATAAACATTTCTTATTCTCATCTCAAAACAACGTGAAAGAGAGGAAGAAAGCTATCTTGAAATCGACATTGACAAGAACTTCTTCCTCTTCTCAAATTTGATATTTCACTAAGGTTACACTTATAGGTTTCTACAAGATGTGCAGTCTGCCCAAATGTTATAAAAAGAAGTATAAGAAAAATTTAAAAATAATGTGCAACCAGTTGATAGAAGGGGGAAAAAAAAAACCCAAAGTGAACAATCTTACAAGATTCCTGATTTCTGAGTTAGAAGAAAGGAATTAAAAAAAAAAAAAAAAAAAAGAAAAAGTAATGAAGAAATGTATCATCTTATGTAACTTAAAACCAAAACTGCCCTTGAAGTACATAGAGACTGCTGACACAGAATACTACAGGGAACTGACAACGTACCATCACTATCTACACAAAAGTGGTTCTTGAGTCATATAACAGGTGTAGTATCTTGTGGAGTCTACAGTCTAAAATGGAACTGGAGCAGAAGCTCAGCTGTCATTAAAAATGAAGACAGCTTTCTCATCTGTATCTTCATGCCTCAATTTACATTTTCTCACTTCAGAAATACAAGACTCTCAAGAGACTGGCTGCACACTATCAAATGCAGAAGAGTTTTAATCCTCAGATGTGTGGGAATTTGGAGTTATAAACACTGCTAAGCACAGGCCTGCATACTACCTTTTATTTTTATACATACCTTTGCTCTTTGCTACATAGTGTTTCAAATTAGAATTGCTTTACTTTATCTAAACCAGAAGTAAATTGCTGCAATTCAATTTATATTGTATTTTCTTTGCTTCTGTGCCTCACATTCCTGTACATTTATCCAGGCCTCTAGTGATATGCATAAATGTCTAGGGTTTTTCAAAACCATTTCAAGACTGCACGTTAGGTTTCTCAGCAGATTGCATCTGAAGAAATTGCAGAGCAAAAATACATGGGATCTGCAGCCTTCTTTTCCCCATCAAACCTTGATTCTTCTCAGTCCCACAGCAGGCCACACTTAACCTCAAAAATGAGGTGGAACCTACACTAAAAAGCATGTCAGCCAGGGAACGGCCGCTCTATTTTCTAGTTCCTTTTCTCAGTAGCGACTCACACACAAAGGTTGGCAGGTTCCTCTGGCTCAAATCAGTCAATTTTCAGTATAGATAGAATGGTCTTGGAAATCTTAGCATACCCCATCAGCTGCAGTACTCAGCGTGGTAAGATGTAACAAAAATGATGCCATGTGGAGCAGGATTTACAATCCTGTTCAGCAAACTCTGTAAGCATCTTTACAGCAAGGATGTCTCACCACTCTCATCAGGCTTGCAAACTCAGTTTTAAACACAGAATAACATACAAATCAATAAGACATACAACTCCACAGGTGTCTGTGTGAACTATAGCTATATATCTCAACTCTGAAGCCAGAAATTCTCTCTGTTGCTGAAACTATTTACATACTCTAATTCTACTTAAGTTCTTTTCATGCAGGGCTTTTTACATTTAAAAAAGTAATGGCAGCAAATGCATATGTTTGCATTTCACAAATTATTTTTGCTAACCTCAACAGACATTTGTACAACGATGACAACAACAGAGCTATGCACTCAAAGAAGCAAATACCTACTTTTTTTTCAGCTAATGCATTTTTAGACTAGTTTAAGATCGCACTAAAAAAAAGTCATTACCTCCTTGTTTATATAAGAGGCTACTTACTGCAAAAGTCAAGTGTAACTCAAAAACTTTCATTGTAGCAGAAAATATCTAAACATACAAATCCATTCAAGCCCCCCACAGGCCGTTAACGCTGTCCTAGGAATCAGAGTCTTGCTAAACTTTGACTTCACATCAAACCTGTTTGAACAAATATTTCTGTTGACAGGACGAGGGAAAATGGCCTCAAATTGTGCCAGGTAAGTTTAGGTTGGATATCAGGAAAAACTTTACAGAAAGGGTTGTTAAGCACTGGAATAGGCTCCCCAGGGAGGTGGCTGAGTCACCATCCCTGAATGTGTTTAAAAACCATTCGGATGTGGTGCTCAGGGACATGATTTAGTGGAGGGTTATTAGAGTTAGGGTAGCATGGTTAGGCTTTGGTTGGACTCGATGATCTTGAAGGTCTTTTCTAACCTGAGCAAATTCTATGATTCTACAATTCTCTGGTGACAGCTTTCACAATATTCTTATATATTTGCTACTTGCGAGCAATCATCAAAACCTATGAAGGGAACAGGGAATGGAGAGAAACTATTTATGCACATTATTTAGGAAAGTGGATGCAAACAGTGGTTTATAAAAGGACAGTTTCATACCTTGATAGCTTATCTAATAATAGAACCAGGTTCAGTCCCTGGCTCAACCACAAAGCTTTTCAACACCTTCACATAGGTTGCCCACTGAAGCCAACTATCTCAAAATAAATAAATAAATAAATAAATAAATAATAATAATAATAATCAGGGAAAAAAATGTATTCTTAAACACTGTTCATGGAGAAGATTATGATATCCACACTAACTTTATATATATAGTACATAATTCTCCAGGAGGTTGTTCACATTTCCTCTGACACAAAAAGAAAAAACATGTAAATATCCTATTATCATATTAAGCATTAGAATCACTAATTACAGAATAAAAGGAGATAGAAGAAATTCTTCCTCCCCTCTGGTTCTTCACTGTGAGGGTAAAGCCTGCCAGAATTCAAACATTTGGAAAAAGCTTTCAGAATTTTTCTTCCAGAAAAAAGATTCAGTGGAGCCAAGAGTTGGACTCAATGATCGTTGTAGGCCCTTTCCAACTATAATTCTGTCATAGAATACAACCTATCATAGAATCATAACCCATGATTCTATGATGACAATAATCATTCATTTCCTTCGCTTTTATTCAGTGTGCATAGAAGTGTGTTTAATATGTGTGAAACAATTGGGGGATTGAGAGAGGAGTCATTCTGAAATGCTTAGTTGTTTGGGTTTTTTCCCCCCCATTTAGTTTTATTTCAGATTTCAACTCGACATTTAGACTTCGCCCTCCCCAGAAGTTAACTTTACAGTACATATAATCAGATAAAATATTTTTATATAGCACACATACCTCGCAAACCCTACACACTCCCCATGCAATGAACCTGCATAATATACAACATGTATGAATAATACATAAAATATAATATGTATTTATACATAATACGTAATAGAAGGAAACGTGTGTATGTATATGCATATGTATATATAAACAGATGATATAGAACAGAAAAAAAGATAAAGGATTAGGACTAAGATACAGAGTGAGAAGAAGAACAAGGACATAAAGAACATACACAAGACTGTGCAACATTTAGCTTCTGTTACTTATTTGTTTCTGTCTGTATATAACAAAGATATAACATATGTTCCTACTACCTAAATTGTTCCCCTGGTTAACACAAACAGTTAATAACAGCAGAACAACTGATGTAACAGTTCTGGATTGTTTTTCTTTTGTCATTTCATAAATATTTATTTCTGTTATCTCTGTATATCCATGCTTAAAAATTGTCAATTCTTTCGTTTTCTAACATGAAATATAATGAGATATTTTTCCACAAAGTCTGTCTTGTGGACAGTACTGTTTATGTGGGAATTCAGCCTACTGAACAACCCTCAGAAATCACAAAACACTGCCATGTGCAATGGCCCCATGAAAATCCAGCCATTTATTCTGAGATTGAACACCAACAAGGTGCAGCCAAAATATATAGAGTTTTTTGCTTTAATCTCAACTCCATCTGCCTTCCGCACTCTGTTTCTGGGGCTCAGAAGAGGAGATAAGGAAGTTTGGCATGGGACTGAAAAGAAAGAGAGACAGAGAAGAACTGAAGATGCCAGCAGATCTCCATCAAGGCCCAAACATTTTTTCTTCTCTCCTAAATGCTCAGCAACTATTTAAACAGCAAAACATAAAGCTTGATTTTCCACAGTCGATGTAAAAAAATATGCTTTTTTACGTGCGCTAAAATTAGATATAAAAGGATTTGCCATGAGAGACCTACCATCACAGCAAGGGCAGAAGCAGTGGTAAGGTCTGAGAGCTCTGGGCATATTCATTTCTGCTAGCAGCACTGTGCCTGCACCCTAATGGTGGCTGTGCAGCTGCCCTGGTTCCTAGGCCTCTGTGTGGGCATGATCGCACCCCAGTGCTCAAACTTCCTTAGCAGAGAGCCCACCATGTGGTAAAGCCGAAGTGCCATTCAGGGCACAGCAGGCTGAGGGCCATACTCAAACCTTCTCTAAAACCCAAGTAGAGTCCAAGAAACATAGATCACCCTAAGTTAGAAGCACTTGTTGAACTTGTAAATAGGTAACACCTGTTTCCCAGCCCTTTATAAAGAAATGAGTAAGTGACACAGCTACTGTGACCTCACAGATGTCATGCTCATCCTTTCATTTTGGAGTCTTACCATGCAGAAAATAAAAGAAAAATCCTGTGCAGTCTTTCACAGATCACTGATATCCATAATCTTCCCACTCCACAGAGAAGAGTGCCATAAGCAACCTCCTCATCACCTCCCTACCTTTCAGAATAATATAAAATATTCATATTCTATCATAGCAGATGATGAGGGAAGATATGAACAGGAAAGAATAAGCTCAGGTGCTCATCTTACTCCCATTAAAGTCAACAGCCACCATGGGAACCAGCATCAATAAAAATCAGGAGAAATGAAAGACAACAATGGTCTTTGACTTGCTTTGAGTAAAGGGAAGCGAAAAGTTAATATTGATCAAGAGCAGTTTGTAGCTTTCTGCAGGAAGAAAGCAAACTACCCTGAAAATACAGAATGGCAAGAGTGTTGAGGCTTCCCCATTTGAATGGGGCCTTTTGGACATGAAATTCAGACATTGGGGAATTAAATAAATATTTACTTTCAGTTGGTAGTGCTAATAATATTGTATCTTCTAT
This sequence comes from Centrocercus urophasianus, assembly GCF_019232065.1. Taxonomy (NCBI): domain Eukaryota; kingdom Metazoa; phylum Chordata; class Aves; order Galliformes; family Phasianidae; genus Centrocercus; species Centrocercus urophasianus. The sequence goes on along the minus strand of NW_024884364.1, from coordinate 10,017,767 downwards.
CCACCAGCTAATATACAAGGACAATACAATATTTTTTCTAAGCTCAGTAAGTTCAGATAAAGTACCTATACAGCCTCACATTATTCCTACATGAATGAAATAAACACACACTGTGAAAGTATAGTTAGGGTTGAGGAATTTTTTCCATGAATCTAAAATGATCTTGAGTCATGGAAGGTCTGCCTGTGCACGTATATTTTCCTCAACGTGAACAGAGATGGAAAAACAGGTTCTTCATGCACTAAGAGCTTTTATATCACCCACATCCCAATTTGTTTTTCCATTTTTTTTCTTTTAGTATTTATGAGAATGTTGGCAAAGGGCTTTACTAATAGATAAAGTTAGATCATTTTCATTTCAGTGAATGCAAAGCTTTAATTTGTACAAAAACCCTAGTTTTCCCATTAGACTCCTATAACAAAAAAAAGAGTTGTAATACCATACACGCATACAAAATCATCTGTATGAACATATGAAAAAAAATCCAAAATATCCAGGACAAACGTTACTAAAGTTTTGCTGTAAAAGCTATCAATATTAAAATTCTAGTTTTAATTTACTCCACTTAATGCTTTTAAACTTATTAACATCAGGCCATCTGTTGGCTGTGGAGTTTAGCTCTGCATACATGAATCAGTTCACAATGAAAAGTTATATTCTGGTAAATTAGAAAGGTGAAGGAGGGTGCACCTAACTAATGGAAAAAAAACTGATACAAGCACAAATCCAATACACCATAGTACAGCAGCAGCAGCACAAAAATATTCCACCATATGTTTCAAGTGGTAGCTAAACCTTATGCAGAAGGTCTTGATGTTGCAACTGCAATCAAGAACATCAATTCTTCTAGGGTAGGAAACTTGTTTTCACTGATACAGCTTGATTTCTACAATGGAAGAACATTGCCTTCCGCAAATTCCTTTTGGTGAATGTTGTGGAAGACGTGTGCAAGACAGAGGCCTCATCACTGTTTCATGTTTTTGGAAAGGTATCCTTTTAAGCTGAAAGGCAAAGCAAGCGTTTTGCAGGTTTTTAATTCAGAAGCCATCTGTGCTCTCTTTTCATCAGTGCAAGTGGAAGAGTTGCTTAAGAATCAGACAGGTCCTGAACATTTTGGTAAGCAACTGGAAAGTTCAAAACTATCCAAAATAAACACAAAATAAGGCCTCCTTGGTGTTGAAACGGCAGCACAACACATAGTAAAAACTGACTGAGAAGAGTGACAGATAAATAAAAGGCAGAGGTGCTGAAAAGAAAACATACGCTTGGAGTAGGTGGCTACTCTTCCCATTTTTACTTCCTTCTGTAGCAGACCAACAAAAGACACTTCATCTGTGATATGCCTAGAATTGTAGCAAATACTTGCAAGATAAGACCACAGCAATAACAAGAGGCTAATGGCTGAAGTCCTGGTCAGCAGAGAGAGCCCCTGTGAAGGTAGAATGGCTTTGCTCTTGCCAGAACTCCCCTGCTGAAGGGGAATTTACTGCAGAGTTTTGACTGCAAAGTTGCTGACGGCGAAGTTATTGATGACAAACTTTTTGACAGCGAACCCCGTAAGCCTTGCTGGCATAAAAAAAAGAGTGTCTGAGAGAAGCCTTGAGAGGACTTTCAGACTTTGGAACCTTAGGGAATTTGGAAATTCTGGACAAGCACAGTCACACACTGAGGAACTCCACTGTTGGCTGGACCAATACTGGAACCCAGAGCTGTGATCTCTTCTACTGTCTATTTTTTCTCTACACAGCCCTCCCACACCCCTCCATTCATCTCTTTTTTCTTATTAAGTAACACAGGGCTTACTTCAATTTCTTATGAAGTCATATATTTTCACTGCACAGCTTACACAGCTGTAAGAGTGCCGATATTCTTGAGATATTTGTAGCATAGAGATTCTCATTAAAACTTATGATTGTGTTTGGACCTTGAGTGTCAGTTTCACCTTAATCCAACCAGGTGGGTTTGCAAACCTGGACACCCCTCCTTTCCTTCATGGGCAGGATGTGGCACCTTCACCTACCTACCTGCAGTCCTTCAGAGGAGCAGAAAACTACAAAACACACACTACAGCTCTAAAGCTCCTCTCTGCTGACTTTGTCTACTATCTGGCCCTGTTAAGGCCTTGCTGGGGTAGGAACTGATGGCTACGAAGATGACATTGGATCCTGGGCCCTAGGAAGGGTGGAGGAGGCACCAGACAAGGGAGCAAGGGCAGTCAGAACTGATGGGACCCAGAGGGCCTGGATGTTTCATTTGGCTGTGCACCTAATGGTTTTCAAGTTGTTGTTTTTAAAGTTCAGAAGGTAAGAAGGTATGTGCTTTAGAATCAGATCATTAAGCAGCCTCACTATGGAGTCCCTTCCGGAAGAAATCAAACTGGGACACACAGCAGCATCATGTCAAACATGCTGCAGCTGCAAATGGCCAAAGAGTGCGTGGAGGCAGACTGTAGGCATTCTGCAGCAAACAACCCTTCTCAGACATTAGGGCACAATGCTGATTCATGACCAGTCTGTTGTCCTCCAGGAAACCCAGGTCCTTCCCTGTAGAGTTCTACTCCAGCAGACCAGCCCCTAACCTGTACTGATGCCTGCATCCTGTTTGTTGAGGCTGCCACAAAGAACCCACAGTAAGCCTCTGTACAGTGCTCTTACTTCTCTTTCCCTCTGTTCCCCTCTAAGCAATGGATGAGATGTGTTCTAATTTTATAGCTCCTTGACAGGTGGGAAAAGACTGAATTAAAGTCTGTAAAGATTCGTAGCTAATGCTTGTGATATTAAAGACAAAAAAAAGCCTACTGGCCACATATGTTATTATACCTGTATTCTTCACAGCTGAAAAAAGAAGTTAGTCTTACTTCAGGGATCTGAACTTGGCCATATCATGTGTGTACACAAATTTCATTTTTTTTTTCCCTTCAAATTAAAGATCTGTGCTACTGTATTTCAGTCATAAATGATCCAGGGGTAGTTACCATTTCGAGACAAGAAGTCCATTACTATTAAGGCAGAGTCCAACTTTAAACAGAGACCGCTAGGCACCAGATGCTACACGGAGAGAATGAGAGTCCTTCCTCAGGGTCCTCACCACATAAACAGATGTGTGGAAAAATTGTGAGATTCAATCCAGTAAAAGGTTAAAAAAAACGAAAAAAAAGACTGACGGAATGCAAACAAATAAAACCAGAAAACTTAGCAAGAAGTGCTGGTTCAGGAGCTACAGTCAATATGTCTCATAAACCACAGCATTTAAAAGAACGTGTATTTCCTTCTCCATACCCATACACTCCTTCTCCCAGTGCAAGAAAAAATTAAACACATGTATGACTGTTATACGTGAATACGGTATTGGCAAATTTTTGACAAGCAAAAGCAGCAACATCCTGGTAAAGTCTTCTTTGTCGTACACTGCCGGGCTTGAGACAAGTAATAATTTCCTGCTTCACTTCACAAAATCTGAAAAGCCTCATGATATCCTTCTGTGATTCAGCAACAAACTGTACTGCAACTTTTTGGTCAGGTTCCAGACCCACCCACAGCACCTTTTAAGATGACTTTTACTCAAAAACAAAGCAGCATTTAAATAGATCCTCGCCATAATTTGTTTTTCCTATATCATGAAAGTAACTATATTAGGATTGAAGTTAACTGCTAGGATAATCATAATTGCTGCAAACAATCTTCTGCAAGATTAAGTGAGCAAGGAAAACGATCCATACACCTCATTTCTCTGTCATGGCTATCATTTCATCAACACAAATATATAGGTGCCAATCTAGTAAAACTTCTTGCACACCAACAATTCCATAAGATGTCTAAATGTTGCAAACTGTATGACCCGATTCAACTGCACAAACACTTGCAGAACTTAGACTTTTTTTAGTAGACTGCCAATGTATAGACATCAGGACAAAGAAAGCAAATTACAAAGAAAGAAATTCAAAATCACAATTTCTGTATTTCCTTACCTATTAAAAACTCTATTAAGATATCGCCATTCTGATACCATTATTTAAACCTGTAATATTTGATGAGTTGTTACTCAGAACTCACGCTCTTAAAAGTGTTGTGTCATACTCCAGTTTCATTAAGAAGGGATTACAACCTCAGATCTTGTGGCTACAAACAAAACCAGGAGGACTGGATTAGAGTGTAAAATAGAAAACAAACAAATGTTGCTGTTTGTCTTTGTGGCTATTCTAATTTATGTTTGTAATTTTACATGATTTTTAGAGGCAAAATGTTGAATGTTTGGTAAATAATTATATTTATATGTTAAAAATATTCTGGAAAGGCAACTAGGCATAGATTTTTATGAAAAACAAGATAATTTTGAATCATGTGCATGTATGTACACATATATACACGTCTATAGATCACTCCAAAAGTAATGCCTCCTATTTATTTCTGTGGAAAATATAAAAGATACAGAGAGCATAATAACATGGTTTGATAGAGCAAATTCTCAGCCGCAAAGCACTATTGTTCAACATAGTCACTATTGTTATTTATGCATTTTCACCAGTGATGAACAAGAGCCTGCATGGTGCATGCACTCAACAATCTGCATTAACAGAGATGCCCCATTGTCTCACAGCTGCAACAACAGTGTTGTTGCTACAAAAACGTTGCCCACACAGTCCATCTTTTATCAGCCTGAAAAAATGCAAGTCAGAAAGCATCAAATTCAGATTATATGGTGAATATAGCAGGACAGTCCCGACAAGATTAGCAATGAGTTCCACCATCTTCCAAACGATATATAAGCTTGGCATTATCACACTGCAAGAGAAAGGTTGTCTTCTTTTCTGGCCTGACTCTGAAAGTGGTTTCTCTTTCATGTCAGTATCACTACTAAAAATGCAACCCCTACCGCCTCACTGTGCTCTCATCCACTGTTTGATCTCCATTAACATTCTGTTAACATCAAAAAACACAATTTTTTTTCCAGATGGAAGAATGCAACGACACACCTTTTCTTCATCTACACTTCCATGTCAAACATCATTTTGTCAGACCGCCCTTCCTTCTGCCATCTGACACATCAAAACAAAACGAAACAGAACATTGGCAGGAAGGCTCAACATCTACTGCCATACCACCAACATGTGTCAGATGCTTGTAGGCCAAGATAATGACCGAGGAGGCATTATTTTCTGAGCAACCCTCATGTATGTTTTATCCTGATAGGAATTTTGACATTAATTTTATCCTTGCTGATATTTGTCATAAACAGTGTACTTCATAGAATGCTGCCAAAAACCCAGGTGGTAAAAACACTCTTAACATGGGAGACAAAATAAAATTAACTGTGAGTTAGAAAGCCTACAAATTACAATCCAATTATGTAACCTACATGTACAGCATGTTTAATCAAAATTTTAATTGCTTTTATAGATATTAATGCTTCAATATATTAACATAAACAAGCATGCTTGGTACAACAGCATTCTTTATGAGCCAATCCATGAAGAAACGCTTTACACAACAGCCTTGTGGAAGTGACTACACTTCCTTCAGCTCTGCATGTACAGACAAATCATAGTTTACTTCTAAAGTTTTTTTCCCTCTTAAGGACTTACTTAAAGCCAGATCTAGCCCACAGATATATTTCACACTGGCCAAACAACGTAAAGACCAGAAAGACCTTGAGTAGCTTCTAACTTTGCTGCAAACAAAGCAGCCAGGTGGACTAGAGAGTTGATGGCCAGAGACCCTGACTTGTCTAAAAAAAAACAAAAAAAAAACCCAAAAAAACTTCTTCACGTTTTAGTCATGCAGATATTAAAGATTAATAGAAGAATACTGAACTATCTGTATGTTTAGTTTTACATATTGATGTCAGCCTTGATGACAGTAAGGATTTGCTGATTTTAGGTTACTGGAAAAAAATAACAAGGCAGAACATACATACTGCGTAGCCTAAAAGGATGCTACTAAAACAGTCATTTTTCCTTTCATTATTGTGCCAAACAATCACCAAACAAAATGGTCATAGCATAAAACTTGATTTGAACAGCTGTTTCCACAATGTAATACATAATACCCACAAGAATTCTCCTAAAAATCATAGTTTTTCATTGGGTAAGCTATAAACAAATTCAAATAGAGAGAGATGTGACCTATCAATCTGCTCAAAATGTGATTTATTTGTCCAGGTTTAGGAATGTTCCATTGTTATTCCTTTGGAATGATAAAAGAAAAAAAAAAAAGGAAAGAGAGAAGGGTGATTTGGGGCTGAAGCCCAGACTATCACACGGCCATACTTGCTTAAGCCATAAATGCTTCAGCCAGTTCTATCTGCAGAGAAATTTGAGGACCTCTAAGTCCAGAGAATAAATGGAAACCAGGTGAGTTAGAAGCATTGCAAGACATGGTCTGTATGAAGCACAAGTGCTGATGACTATCAGATTAGGAATTCACAAGACTCCAGTAGTATCCCTGAGCAGCTTTTCCACATGTCCAGGTCACTAAGGAGAGGCAGTAAATCCCGATGATGCACAGAGGTGGCACAGGATGCACAGATTAGTAAATACCAACTCCTTAAAGATAAAAAAAGGTGCACCCCAACTCAGCACGTTAAAGAAGCCACAAAGATCCAAAGATTGTGTCCCTTGTTTTAAGCATGGTCAAACAAAATCCTGTATGTATAACTTCAATACACGTGCATCTTGATGCCAGTCAGGAAGACAGAATACTCGGTCTCACATCCCTCTCACATATTCAAACACCCAGATGTACACATACAACCAACCAAAAAAAAAACTGCTGTGAAACAGAACCATCTTCTTCCTCCTCTGAAGTCTTCAAATTTTCCCATGTCATTGACAATTAGGAAACACTTTCTTAGTCTTGAGGAGATTAGTAAGTTTTGGAGGCCATGAATTTGGCTTGGAACTACAGTCATCAACAAAAGGCTGACAGTCATCAAAAAGGCTTAGAAAAGGCAAAAGGAAGATCTTCCATAGCATATGTATGAAACCAGATCTCTCTTACACACACACACAAAAAAAAAAACAAACTCCAAACCAACAACATGAAATACAACAACGATGCCATTCTCATAAAAATCCCAAGTGTTTTGAGCACTACAGCACTGAAATAAACTCCAGCAGGCTTATTAGAGACATTCTTTCCTGTCTTATGCTCTCCACAAATAGGTTTCCAGATCAGAGAATTGTAGCCTAGAAATTTCAGCTATTATTAATTGTAAGCTCTATGATGAGATAAGATCTGCCTATTCCTAATTAAAAAAAAAGGTAGGTTAAGAGAACAATACTCAGGCTTGTCTTTTAATGCGCTCTTCTGCCCTTATCGATTTTTTTAATGCTTCTAGTTACCTTGTTTCTTAGAGGTAACGTTAAACTTAATATCTTCTACCCATTGCAATGTCTTATTTTATGTACAGCTTTTTTTGAAGAAGTTACTGATGTGTTCTTCTTGTTAGTTTCAGAGAAAAACTTTCTGTTCTGAATTGCTTTCAAAATTATTTAAAGTACTGTCAAATCTACTCTCAAAAGCTCAATTTTTTTTTTTTCCCAGCTTTCAGAGCATCAACATGACAACTGATTAGACCTAGACTTCCTTTTCTTAGGAAGAAAAAAAAAACAACAAACACAAAACAAAAAAACCCAACAAACTTCACAATGTCTGATAATTTTTCACAAAGTCAGACAAAGGAGAAGTAGGAGAATAATACAAAGTACTAAAATTGTTTTCTTCCACAAGCATTTTACTTCAATATATCATTTTGTTTGCATTTCTGTATGTTCAATATAAACACCACAGACATCTTCAGTTCCTCACACCTCCTCTAAATGGGATGAAAAAAGAAGCCTAAAAGTAGCAGAACTTACATTTTGGCAGTAACACTTCCTCAGAATGCAATTGCTAAAAGGTAGCCTAATTGTTAACACCCAGCAAATTAGGCAAGATGAAAACAGGGACAGACCATGTATGTGCAATAGAAAGTGACATTTTTGCTAAAAAGAGTTCTGAGGGCTAATATTAAAAATAGTTACACATCCCTGTAGGCGCCTCTGTTCATGACATGGGAGTTAGACTAGATGATCTTTGAGGTTCTAGCTCAAATGATCCTATGATTAGACAACAGAAAAGCAGATGCAAGAGGGACCAAAACAACAAAACAAGCTCAGAGAAGGACTAAGTCAGCCAACAGCCAAGGACCAGAAAAATAGGGAAATAGTTTGGCACAGTGGCACTACCACAGTACAGCTTGAAGGGCTGGCATCCTCCACCTACTCCCGCTGCTGGGAAGGCTGTGATCTTCCTCCTACCTCAGCTTCTCTTTGCCAGCCCTTAACCTTGTACCTCTTGCTGCTGCTGCTGCTGCTCACATGATTGCAAATGTCCTGATGTCCATCAAGAGAAGACAGATTAATTAAATTAGTCAGTGTTTGCTTATCCCATTTACTTTGCCCAAAAATGCATTACTGAATTTTGCATGACTGGTAAACAGAGGTAGCCTAGGTGTTCAGTGGGAGAGGCAACCTTTAAGGTGCACACCACAAGTTTTTTTCTCTCCAAGCAAACACATCTGCAATCTTGAAGAAAACACCATAAGTAAAACATCCGTAAAAAGAATAAAATAGATCTTCACTTTCTTTCAGAGGTGTCACAAGAAAAAAAATCATTAAGTGTTATGAGGTGCTCAAATGCTATGGTAATGGGAGACATAGAATTAACTAAAGTAGATAAACTGCTATAAAAACTCAGAGAAACTTTAAAAGGAAACAAAATCCAGCTACACAGAACACGGTGCTTTTGTAGCAACTATTTATGTGCCATCTGTGAACAAGGAAAGTACTTAAATCAGCTTTGTTCATGCTTGAGCTAGGCAAATAATGTAAAACAGCTACTTGTAAACCCTCGTCCAAATGTAAATTCTCCTTGATTGCTTGCCTTTTCTGTTGACCCACTTTACGCAAATACTGAAGTACACATGCATTCTTGTATGTCAAAATTGTCAAATACATGGAGGGAACGCGTATTTCCCAAATATTTGACAGCTCCTCTGTCTCTCTGAGAGTTGGACACTGGGGGAGGAATAAAGCAATACCACATGGCAGAGGATACCCATTACTAAGTGCAAAGAGCAAGACAGGCAGAGGAAGTTATCACTTCAGACAGCCAGATGCATCTAGCTAAACAGTCATACAAAATATTATTTCTAAGCTATTCTCATTCTAATTTTCAGCAACAAAGACTTGTTTATGTTAGTTTCCACACGTTATTCCTTACCAGAATGAGTGCCATAGTCATGGAGTTGCTTGCTTTAAATAGATTTTCTCCAGCTCCATTTCAGAAACAATACTAGTTACAGTATGGAGAGGTGATGGCCAGTAAAACTCTATAAACCAAGGCTCGATATGCTTGTACTGTTGCTGTGCTGTTCATACAGCTTAAGTAGCTCAATGACATAGCGTCTTGTGGGAAATAGGAAACGGTTAAGCTGGAAGGAGATTCAAATCCTGTTCATTTAAATGACTTGGTGTTTTTAGAGAGGGTGTTCAGTCAGAAAGTATCCCTGCTCATTGGGAGGGAATTATCAAAGGTCTGCTTTCAACCAAGAAAAACAGAAGCAGAGTGACAAAAATAAGAGATTATGATCACGTAATAAGACACAGTAAAAAAGCCAATACAATTTATTTTTCAATAATGAGCTTGGAACGTTTACATCCCAGGAAACTTCCCTTTTGTTTAGGATTTCTGTGTTCTCAGATTAACACAAAAGTACATGCAGTGCCTTGGGGGCTCCATTCCTGCCCTCTGGACATCACAGCTACCATTTCAGCAATTGAAAATAATGCCATCCTATGGGGAAAAAAAGGTTATCTTTTTTTTTAGCAGAAAAACAAAGGATCTGATGGAAATCTCTGTGAAACCCCCTCTACAAAGTGCTGTTCTCTCATTAAAAGACCAGAACAACATCTTTTATGACAAGTTCAGTGTGAGTTTTTTGTCGTTGTTTTTGTTTTGCTGTTTTTGTCCCCCTCAGAATCACGAGCAAGGTCGTACAATACAAACACTGACGGCTCAGGTGGATGAGTAAAATAGAAAGTGCCTTTAAACACTCGCATTGTCTCTCCCACCTCCTCCCCCCACAGCTTCATTAGGTTGGTAAGTGCTTCTTTGTAATTCCCATTTTGTCAGCGCTACAATATCACTGCAGTATCTGCCAGGCAGAGACAAAAAAAACGAGTAGGAAGGAGCTGTCAAATAAAAAAAGGATCTTAAAGACTGTAAATCACTGTGGTATGGAGCGTATGGTGAGGGTAATCATTAAAAACATATCAATCAGTGGGAGCAGTTTGCTTAAGGAGATAGAAAAAGGAAGAAAGAAGCACCATAGAAAAGATCTGATGATGTTGAAGACCTTGAGCACTACACTGCCAGCTTCCTCTGAAAACAGACCTGGCAATGCTGTGCAAGATGACCGAACAGTCTAACCCAGCATTGATTTCTTCAGACACCATGAATTTTTAGGCTTTTTTTTTGCCATAAAAGCAAAGTGTTGATTCAGATTCCTAGCTTACATGGCACAAGAAAGCTTGTATTGTAATATGCACTTGCTGGACCAAACGGTCTCTAGGGCGTATGTATGCCTGCTAGACAGATGGCTTGCCCCCTCAGATGTTTCAGTGCGAGAACTCTAGTCCTTGATGATACTCTTAAAGACATAGTCAGGCCCAGTGATGGGTCAGGAAGAAATGAGAGGGCAGAGAGCAAAACAAGAGGGCCCAGGAGAAGGCAGTTTCAAGGTGTTTTCATACTCAATAAATCCATGTGCGCTTGAGGGCAAGCCGTGCACAAACTCAAATCTTGTTTTGTAACAAAGGATGCCTCTAACTCTTGAATCACACATCATAAATTAGCTTTTTTTTTTTTTTTCCTTCAATATAACCATATAGCAACAGGACAAACAAATGTGATGTTTATAAATTTGGGAATTACCAAACAAGATTGAAGCTAAAGCCCTTCAAAATTGAATTACTGTGGCCCTTAACTTCATAAAAGATGTTCAGCTATACATACGAATATAATTCTGCATAGGTCTGTACAAACATGAATACAGATCTTCAACAGCATATATATATATATATATATATATATATATATATATATATATATTTTTTTTTTAAGACATCCTTTCCAAACTTGTTAGACAGTGTAATAATCCTAGGTTCTCTTATGAACCAAGAACAGCTTAACATCTATGATGTTTCTCATAGCTCTTCTAAAATCTCTTCAATGCTCTTCAAGTAGGAAGAAGTTTCAGCTCATCTCAGTTGGGATGTAGAAAGTTCAATTTAGAAACAAAGTTGATGCTTGAAAAAATGATAGTTCTTTTTGTTTTATTTTGGTAAAACTCTGAAGGAAGTTTGGCTCCATAGCAGCAAATGAAATTTTATCAGCGATTTAAATTTCAACCTCTAAGTATCAGTTAACATTCACCTGGTTTCTGAAGAAAAAAAAAAGCCAAGTGCAAAACCTACAGTTCAGGAACAGAGCTGGTAATTTGAAATGAAGGAGCAGAGGGTGAAGGAGGAGGGAAGATTTGTGTTTGGTCACCTGCCTTAATTAGAAACACTGGATGCAGGACAGTAACAAGTAGTTCACCACAACAGTAACTCACTCAGAAGGAACATTACCCAAATGACATCTATCAGAGCTGGTAATTTAAAAATAGCACAGAGTGATTTATTCTTAAATATCTACCAATCCTCAATTTTCTGCAATTGTCCAGTTCATTTACTACATTATCTTATAAACAATCAAAAGTTCCATGAAGCTCTGCATCTTCTCTCCCCAGAAAATCTTTTACATAAGACAGCTAATACATGATACCTACACTACAGCAGTACTTACAGCATCTAAATCTGAGCAATTAATACGTTCCTCCTGATTGAATTAAACAGATTATTAACTACATTAAGCAAAAGCCTTGACATAAAGCATTCCTCCTTGCCCTTCCATATTTTACTGTACAGGTAAGTATAAGCACTTAGGAAAAAGTTAGGAATACAGGAAAAATTAAGAATTCCAACAGAGAAAATGCTTTTGTGTGTTGTGTTGCAAACCTTTACAAGCAAACTAGCTGAAAAAGAAAAGTTCAAGATGCAAGATGTGGTTTACATGGTTCAAAGAGAAGCTGTTCAAAGATATGAAGGTAAAAAATGAATGTGCACGGAGAAGTCAGAAAGCAGCTGACAACAACATATATTAGCCTGTTCAGAATTAAGTGACAGAGATAAGGGAAACAAAATAGCAAAATGCATTAATGCTAGTCACAGAGGAACTGAAACAGGTTTTATAAATATACTGAATTGGTTAAATAAGCAATCAGCAGCAATTAAACATCTTATTTAAGTAGTCTTGAGTAAACTCAATGGCTCAGAGAAGTTCCTTTAAAAGTGATAAAAATCAACCTCTCTATTAGGTGACTACTTAATAACTACCTATAAAACCCCCAGGAACAATTTGGTCTCACTTCAGAGAGTGGAATTTTATCATTGACTGAAACCAGTTCCTTTAACCACCAGCTAACATTCGCCTGTTTCTGAAGCAAAAAACACAGAACCCAATGGAGAATTTTTCTTTTCATCCTCAACTTACTATCCTGGGGAATTTAGTGGCTGGTTTACTTCTGCTGGTATTGTGAACTTGTGAGATCCCCAGCAAAGACTTTCCAAAGCAAACAGATTGTTGGGGGTCAAGTATTACAAACAAAGCAATCACAGAGATCCTGCCATTCCCTTGGTCCTCAGAGTGGCTCTGCACAGCACAGAGGAACGTGACATGCCCAGTTCAAATCTAATGAGCACTGAGCATCCCACACCAATAAGTACCCACGGACCTTATTGCACCTCTAATAAAGATATTATATAGCTGATGCTGTAATTAGTAAGAGAAGTGAAAAATATTAGGTCTGAAAAATGCAAAAGGCACCACCTATTGATGTCCAGGCCAAATATTTGGATGCTTTTGCGGCATTTAATGGCTGCAGTTTTTAAGATGACCACCTAAAAAGGTAAGTAGCTTATGCATTCAGTTGAACTCAGATCAATATGATCTTAAGACAAGTGGTCAGTAAGATATGGATCAGTAAATAACTCACTCCTCAGTAAAAGACACAGAAAATATGTGACTGTGGAAGAGATGGGCACAATGTTTATAGAATCACAGAATCACTAAGGTTGGAAAAGACTCCCAAGGTCATCTAGTCCAACCATCTACCTACCACCAATATTTTACCACTAAACCATGCCTTTTAGTACTGTATCCACACATTCCTCAAGCATTTCCAGGGACAGAGACCCCACCACATCCCTGGGCAGCCAATTCCAACACCTGACCGCTCTTTGGAGAAGAAATTTCTCCCGGCATCCAACCTGAACCTCCTCTGGTGCAACTTGAGGCCATTCCCTCTTGTCCTAATGCTAGTCACCTGGGAGAGGAAGCTGACCTCAACCTTGCCACAAACTCTTTCTGGGAGTTGTAGAGAGCTATAGGGTCACCTCTAAGCCTCCTCTTCTCCAGACAAAACAATCCCAGCTCCCTCAGCTGCTCTTTTATTAAACAGTGTATGCTACTGACTGAATAAAGAGCATCTTTCATACAGTAGGAGACATAAGAGACAGAGGTGACAGCATTGTAATATTTAAAATGAAAAGGGATAGCAGAGAACCAAAGCTGGATATCCCTGATCATGACTCTCTTTTCCTGCTTCCCTTATGAAGTTGCCCATAACAATGAGAACTCCAAGGAAAAGCTTTCATAAGCTGTTCTTGAAGATGGTTCCACAACAAAAAATGTATTTTCCCAATTGTTTGTATTGTTACTGCTTGCCATTTCATACAAGCATTTCATTTATACTGCGTGCCTCAATGAATAAATAGCTCTCTCTCTTGCTGCTTTCTCTGTTCTCTCTCATGCACCTACCTGTTGGTCTGTCTCTTCCACATAGGAAAGAGATAAGAATCAGCAGTACAAACAGACCCAGACCACCTACCAGCAGGAGAGCATCTCTAACAAACCACCAGGCATCAGGAAACAAAACCCTTGGCATCTCATCACTCAGCTTGACCTAACTCTTTATTCTCAGTCCATCTGCAGCCTGTTTCCTGCTGATTGCTCCCTTCGCATCCTCTCCCCATCTCACTTCACACACTGGACTTGGAGAAATACCCTCTGTTATATCCCGGATAAAAAGAAAACAAAAAGGTAGGAAAATAAGCAAACAAAACAAAGAGCAAGTTAGGGAGTACTGTGGCATGCAGTTTCCTGCTTTAAGCCCTGTGTTGGAAATCAGCTGTCAGAGCTAGAGACATTGGGATTTGCTTCAGTTTATCTTGTCCTCCCAAGGTGACTTGTTTCCCCTCTCTGAATAATAGCTTGCACAGCTCTCTCCCTGCATAATTCCAGCTCTGGCAAACACATATTTCTCATAGGCCTTCTAAGGATTTATTCAAAACACTTTTCAGCGCGGGGCTAACAAGCTAGAAAGAGCTGAAAAAACTGAAGTGCCCTGTTGCTGCTACCAAGAGTCCAGGCTGAGGTCATAGAACATCAGGGCTACTCCAAAATGTTTTTCTTTTCAACCTTCCATAAAACTCCTGTCACAATAACGTCAAATATAAGTAATTTCTCCCCAGAACCTGTATTTTCTAGCTGTTTACAACTTCAGCGTACTTTCTGACTTCGTGATGCCATACTGCATGCATTAAAATGCATTAAAAATTACTCTTTGCCAAGAAATCAAATTACATTACAGTGAATTAAGATAGGATAAAATCTGATAGACATTGTACCTAATCAGAGTGTAACCATTCCTGGACAAGAAACATCCGATGGCAACTCTTCCTAAACACCATCCAGACAAGCTCATTGGGATATAAGACAGTGACCAGAAGTGCCAGAAGCTGGCAAGAGAAGTCAGATATCCAGCACTGAGCACAGTACAGCTTCAGGGGAAAAGTTCCCTTCAGCCCAGACAAGAAGAATCATTAAGTGTTTCAACACATCCTTGCACCTTCAGATACACCGCTCTCACCCCACCTTGTTGCTCAGTCAATATGAACCGGAGGGGCAAAGCTCCTGGAAACAAGCAGCATCATTTTCACAGCCTGCCTCGTTAATTCTGCCTTTTCTCTCATCTTCACAAGCCAAGGCACAGGTTAATCCTCAGGGGCTGCCTCCCCTGCTTTGCACACAGCCCAGCACAGGGGGCACTTACTGCTTCCCACTTCAAAGTCTCCAGGCAGTCAGATGGCAGAAGGAACAAAAACCACAACTGAAACCTCAGATTATGGGAGAAACATGTCAGAGAAGGCAGGAGGGAAAAACAAAACAAACATGCAAGAGAAGAGCACTGAGAGCTCAGAAAAGGCTTTGATTAAACGACAGCAGCTGGATTGGGAAGCTCCAGACAAAACACCTGGCCAAGAGGGTCACTCTATCTGGCCCAGTTTAAGTACTGTGCTTTAAGAAGGTTGTACTTCTTTGCTAGGGGGATATAAGTTCAATGAACACTCTACCACTCAGTTCTTTTCTCCTTATTGCCTTCATTTTCATCTCTCTCAGCATCAGGCATCTATCCTCTGCTCAGCAATGAGTTTGGTCCTTCGTCTGCTGAGCTCCTGCTGCCCAGATTCCTGCTCTGCCCCATCATGGTGGCTCTGGGTCCTCCTCCCATGATCCCACAAAGACATGAGCACTTGTGGGCACCAACCTTTGACAAGAACCACAGAGACAGACAAGAGATTTTGGATCATCTTCCTAAGCATGTTCCCCACACTCCCTCTCAGCACTGCTAAGAGCAAGCAGTGCTTTTCTCCTAACTGCCTTCCACTCAAATTATCTAAAAGAATCAGAGTTGCCCAGTTTAAAGGCACTGTGGTGAATCGCTCACAGAAAGACAGAAGCCAAGGATGGTATAAAGCGCTGCTGTGTGACTGGTAGGTGGTAGCTGTGACAGCTGGTAGGTGTGGGTGTTAGAGGAGGACTGTGACAGGAAGGGGTAATTGGGCATATCACAGCTGAGCTAAGGTACAGCTCTGAGAAGAATTAACCTGTGATACAAATACAATGAATGCAATTTACATTCATTCTTTAGATCAATTTAACCTAAACAGACACTAGTGTAATTATACTGTGACTCCTCAAGGTAGGAGCTTGCACCTTGAAAAACAGAGGGAAAATGAAACAAGTGAGCAGATGTCACAGGAAGAAAAGAGATGGAAATGCACAGCAAGTTCTGCTCCATATTTAAACTCTACAGTCCCTTCTTGCATATCATTTTTCTTATTTAAAGTGGTTGTAACAAACATCTTGATGCATTTAGGAAAACTGCGGCAATTTTTCCATACTATTGTTGTATGACTATTTGTCTTCTCTTACTAATGTCAGTAGGCTTAGACACAGACTCCGAAGAGAGGAAAAAAAGCAACCTCGTTCTGAGAAACATCAGTAGAAAAGCCATTTACTTCAAGTGGCGTTTCTATGGGCTTATACCACTATAGCCACAAGACAAATTTGTGTCAGGCAGCAGGGCAGGAGAGGAAAGAGGAGCAGAGGAAAAAGGGAAAAGCAGGTGCTTTCTATCCAATCACGATGACAGTGCAAACTTTGCTCGCACCTCTGGATCATATGAAATTGCCCTCTTCTCACTGAAAAAAAAAAAAAATGGGAAGAGTATTTAAAAATCTGATTTCTGACTTTCTAGGGATTTTTTGCAAGTTCAGCATTATCCATCGTTCCATCTACAACAGTGGCACATCACCATAGTGAATGAATTCCTTAATGTCCCTTCCAGAGCTTCTTGCAATGTCTCAGTGACAATTAGGGTGGCGCAGGAGATTCATTACCCTTTATCAACTGTTTAATTATTTACACACCGTCCACAAAGACTTCACAAATACAGACCATGAAAAATGGGAACACTGAAGTCTCCTAAGTTCATTCAATACTACTTGCATCAAAGTGTCTTCTTCAGGCACATCATTGTGAACAGGTCCTGTTGGAGATACAATCATGAAATAGTGTTGTCATAGCCTGATGGCAAATAAAAGGAAAAGAAATGAAAAAGATTAAATTCCCAGATCTTTCTGATAAATGTTCTGGACATAGGTCCATAGATAATGGCGTTATAGTTGTAATGGCATACAAGAATGGCGTCACAGAAATTTCATGCCTTGTCCACTACATTTGATGCTAAGCCTTATCCATGTTGGTAGGTAATGTTTTTTGTGCTCTAAAACATTCCTAGTTTTTTCCCTCAGAGCTGAGAACCAGGGGAACTTGGGTCCTACTCTAAATAAGGGTTTCATCAGTAACTTACTGCAGCAAGAGCAGGGCTGATCTCTTCTCACTGGTGACAGGTGACAGGACAAGAGGAAATGGCCTCAAGTTGCGCCAGGGGAGGTTTAGGTTGGATATCAGGAAAAACTTCTTTACAGAAAGGGTTGTTAAGCATTGGAATAGGCTCCCCAGGGAGGTGGTTGAGTCACTGCCCCTGGATGTATTTAAAAACACGTCTGGATGTGGTGCTCAGGGACATGATTTAGCGGAGGGTTGTTAGAGTTAGGGTAGTATGGTTAGGTTGTGGTTGGACTCGATGATCTTGAAGGTCTTTTCCAACCTGAGCAATTCTGTGATTCTATGATTCTATAAGAGGATAACAACAGATCACTGCCTCCATTAATGAACAGATATTAGAGTACCATCTCTCCCTTTCCTAGCAGAAGACAATTATCTTTTGTGCTTACACTTCATACACTAATATTTCCTAAAACTGTCCTGAACCAGTTAGAGAACTTTTGAATAAGAGGTGCCCACAAACTACAGATTGAGTCCCAGTTCTGACAGTAAAAGAGAAATTTCTGCAATCAGTTAACAACAAAAAGAACAGACCCTGAAATTGTAATTATTACAGAGATCCTGCTTGGGCAGAAAACATGTCCCGTCAAATGAGAATACTGTGTAAACTAGACAAGAATTCTCAAGAGATGCTCTACCTTAAACCCTATTCTAGAAAACCTGGAAGTAGATTTTACCATTAAAACTATCATTGGCTTCATAGAGCATCTATACCACTCACAACATCCAGAAATAACTACAGTATTCAGACAAGCATTGGGATTAGGCCTAGACAAACAGACAAATTCAATGGCAGCAAATCATGCAGAGAAATGGGTCTCTGAACATTATTTAAGTGGCAAAGGGGAAAACATCAAGCTCCCAGTGCCTGCTTATGGAGTGCAGGCTGACCTACTGCCTGGTCTAGGGCTGATTTATTCTTTTTTTATTCATTCATTATTTTATTTCTAAATCAGGCTGAAAGCTGTGTGGAGATGGAGAAAGTAATTTAAATAACACCTGCCAATTTCCCACAGCTAAAATACCTGTGTGCTCTCAGAAAAACTGATGGAGCTCCTTCAGACTTATTATTAGTCAGAATGTGGAATCTGGCAGAAGGAAAAGTGTGCTGCATCTATTTACATAATGTATCATTTTATAATATATAATGTACTCTTACTGCAACATTATATCAATTATTTACCAAAAAAGCTTTAATAAATTTAACCGTGTTTCTCCCACTTATCAACCACTTTAGAATAATTTAAAGCTCATTTCCTGATGCACTGAAATTATTCTGAACTGTGCATGCTGGCAAACACAAAAACCTTTCTACTTCACATTTGCAAAATGACATCTGCCTTATTTCCATCTTTGTTTTCAGATGCGAGATTACTTCAGCTTTATTTCTTAATCTGTCAAATAGCGTTGTCAAAAGCCAAGGAGTACACACAACTCCTCAAATGCACAGAATCAAAATCACAAAAGCTATGCACAACATGGTACTACACTTGCATATCAGACAGAAAAGAAAATCATATCAACTTTCTTTCCTTCTTTTATAAAAATATCCCCTCCACTAAAAAGTCTGCAAACACTTGTAACACTAAGAAGGAAGACACCCTGGCAGCTATTATTACAGACTGGCTGCTGTGTAGCTAAAATAGAAATTAGCTTTCCATTATTAACTGAATTTACAACCAAACCCATCTTTCTTTTATCACAGGGCCCAGTTTTATTCTGGTCTCAGGCGCATAAATATAAAGAGAATAAAAATCAACATTTCCAATGCCTCCTTTAGCACTGGAAGTTTTAGCAGTCCAAAGATAACACCCAAAAGGACTGGAGAAAAGAGTGCTTACTTTCTTTACATTCATGCTGCACATCAGAGCCAAACATATGAGTTCTTGAAGAATGCCCAAAAAAGCACAGGAATACAGACCCACTGACATTTACTTCACTGCCTCCAACAGTTCCTCTGCTGCAGCATCACGACTTGCCTTCCTCTTGAGGAGGCTCATTCACTTGTTTGGTCTTGGAGCCCAAGGGAATGCAACACACACACACACACACACACTTAAATATGCATGGCTAACATCAGAAGCTAAGCTCCTTTTTGTTGTTATTGTTGTTTGTTTTAAGTATAAGCAACATCAATAAAAATACATGAGTAAGGTGAAGTACAATATATTTTCATTGACACCTTGAAAGTCTAGACTATTTTTTTTGTAGTTAATTTTTAAGCAACTGTTGACTGTTTGTTATTTCTTCGGTTGAGATTGCTCAGTTTTTTCTCTTACTGATTGCTGTTGCAAAATTGAAATTGAGGAAAGTAAAGCACAGAGCTTGCCACATCAAGAGAATGGCAAGAAAATGCAGAGGGGGTTATCTGTGGAGGTGAAGGATGGTGTGGTGAAGCCAAATGTGTGTGGGGGGTATTTTTGTTTTTATTTTTATTTTTAAACAAGTAAAGAACATATCTGAGTTCTGGATGCAAAGAAACCAGGGCAAAGTGGTTTGGTCAGAATGAGAGATCAATATAAAAAAGTTGAGTGCAGTTGACAGCACACGACTGAGAGGTCAAAATGCAAAAAAGATAGAGGCTGTCTGGGTACATAAATCAGAGACAGCAGAAATAACAAAATGCTCAGCATTAGCATGTTGCCGGCCAAATGGCCACAGAAGTATGAAGAAGTGAAAGAGGAAGGTGGTGAGAAACAGCCCGTGAAGGAAATCAGTGAGTGATAGTGACAGACAACAGAAGGATCAAACTCAAGAAAATTCATGTTTCTTTAAAAAGATCAGTTTGATCCATGACTACAAAAGCCAAAACATATTGCTCATAATAGCATGGTTACCATATGGCATCAACTCCTCTGCAGAAGTATTCATATACCATGTGAGAGTACTGCCAGACTTCAAAATATTTAGATTTTTACTTTGTTTTGTTTAACTTCTGTTCTGGATTTTCCAGTATTTATAAATTTCTAGCTTGAGACAAAAACATACCTGTACCATGAATTTCTACCACCACCACTTCTGTTGATGATGCTTTTCATCAGGAGATCTCAGGGCTCATTTACAAACCAGGTCAGCATCATTATCCCCATTTTACAGATGAAAAATGAAGGTACTGTAGATCAGCTTGCATTATTAATATGAACTCTCAACCCTAAATTCATTTTACTGTCATTTTCCTTGAAATATTCATTTACTTCTATACAGAGAATATTTTTGTCATGCATTCCTAACTTATGTCAAAAATACCTGGAGCATATTAGGGGGCATCTCTAGCATTCTCAGAACTCTAAATAAATAAAACAGCACATTGCCATACTCCCACGTGACTCAAAAGAAATTCATTCCCCCCAAGCCCACCCCTCAGTCCAATCAGGTTCCTTAACTCTAGCATTATTAGAGAGAGATCCTGTTTCCCCACAGTTCAACCTGATATCGTGCTCCAAACTCCATTCATTTTTTATAGAAGCCATCAGCCACCTCCTGCACTTGAAATTTTGATCTTTGGTGCCTAGAGGAAGAATTAGTCATGATTTGTTTGGGACATCTGCGGTGTTCTCGAACCCTTTCAGAAGAAAATCTAGGGTAGCTCATCTGCTTCTGCAGACATTCACGTGGGCTGTTAAGTCTTTTGAGAAGTCAGTAAACAAATGCAGAAGGTCAAGAGCTGCCTTAAACCTCAAGGACAAGTTATAGCACATGCACCAATCGCCCTTCTTCCCTATTATTTTTTTATCCTCCAAATGGTAATCCTAAAAATGAGGTTTCTCTCTTTTGAAATAAGAGAGGTCAAGCTCCACAGCTTTAACTAGCAACACGAGCAGGGCTCTTTAGAAACCTGTTGAATACAAATCAGCTGAACTTTCGCATGTGAAGACCTGGAGGCCTGGCTTCCTCCTTTTCCTACATTCTCAAAACCAGGAGCATCTACATTCTCCCACTCACTTTGGTATACACCAGTGCCTTATTTTACTGCCTCTGTACAGCATACAATACCTGTTCCCACCCAGATAGTGAACAAATGAGCAGTGTCCATAAGGTCTTAAAGAAACAAACCAAATGACAATAGGGAAGATTTAATGCTGGCCAGCATGACTTCATAACACCAGTCTGACATTTAAAGAGCAAAAATCCTTACTAAAGATCTGAGATTCAATCTCAATTTTCTTTCTTGTATATGACCCAAAAGATCTGTAATTAATTCAGTTACTGCTGTTGCTAGGAAAACTGTGAGGCTTGGCTCTAACAGCCATCTGTAACCTTACCTATCAGTCCTCATAAAAAAGGATGCTCACTGCTGGTTCCTTTGCACACTGGGACGTGTCCAGTTCTTCTGAGATGACATCAGCCCTGATACTGATAACGTGCTCATATATATATGATATATATTCATGGGTGTTTATATTATATATATATATATATATATACATAATATATATTCTATATATATATTATTATATAATATATATTCTATATATAGAGAGAAATAAACTGATGATCATCTTGTCTTCATGATTGCAAGTTAGACCTGGGTGCTCTGTTACTGGAAAGCACAATCCCATCCCACATGGAAGCAGTGAAAGAACTGACGTTAAGAACAGCAAACCCAGAACATTTCCAAATGTTACTTAATAATTGTAAAATATTCTAACAAGGCATGAAAAATATTTTTTTCCCCACAAGTTTCTTGCAAAGCTGCACTTTAGCAGAGTTCCATGGGTTAGCAGAGGCAGAACACTAACAGAGAAGTCTTCTGTGTATTAAGTATTGAGGCCTGAACATATCAGAGCTCCTGACAGAGGATTAAGCTAATGAAATATTTCATTTCTTTATTTATTGCCACTGTCATCATTTCCAAACAGATAAATTCGACTGAGTCTCAATGCTACAGAAGCTAGAATTCAACCTGTATCTTCAGCCACCCTGGCAGAAAGCATTTACTCTTATGGAAATCAGAAAGTGATACAATGTCAAGAAAGTAGGGATTCTTTAAGATGTGCGGGTGCATGAGTGAGAAATAAAGCAAAGATTATTTAATTATACTGCCTCCTCTCATCTCCCCCATCTCACTAACTTTCAGTTAATCTTACTCTCGGTCTTGACAACTATAGGAGCAGATGCAGGCCTTTTAGTACTCTTGTTTTTAACAATGTTCATTCCAGGAAAAGAGCTTTCTGAAAACATATGGTGAGCTAAATATTCTGAAGATTTTCTCAGCTGGTTTCATCTATATAGGAATATACTCTCCAGGTGCAACACTCAGAATACCCAGAGTTCAGTCTACTGTGTAAAAACCCTCAGGTGAAAGGTTCCTCATACCATAAAAACTGGAATAGGAAAACATTCTTCTCATCACTGGTCAGTCCCAGAAGTCTGACTGCGATTCATTCCTCTTTGATTTCACAGTGACAGAGCACCACGCTCACTACAGCTCACTGTGTTATCAGCCATGCTGATTTAAGTCATCAAATCTTGACACAGGCTGCAGAGGCACCGTGCTGTCTTAAGAACCACAGGATTTAACAGATGATCAGAAGTCAGCAAGCATTCTGTGGCAAAAGACACTGGAATACAAATAGAATGACCATGGTTCCTCTAAGCAAAAAATGAAGAAAAAAAAAAAACAAAACAAAAAAAAAACCAAGGGAACAGAATAGTGACATACATTCTTCATCATCATCAGACAGCTTTCTCTCTCAAAAACGATGCTAGAAAACACCAGATCACTTCCTCTTCCAAGGAGCACCGTCTGCAGATCCTCTAATCACGAGAGAAGAACTCTGATCTTTAACAACTGAATAAATATTTCATTCTTTTCATAGCAGCAAACTAAACATAAAAGCTAAAGATGCATTAAGTAGGTGGGATAAAATACTCAGCATTGTGTTTGGCTCCCAGTCTTAAAAGGATTTTTAGCAGATGACTAAGCACGCTAAGAGGCACAGTCAATGGGATGAAATTAAACAAGTGCAGTTGCGTCAGCAGCGTTAGGCCCTTAGCAGCGTGTGAAGCATAGGATTAGAAGTGACAAGGAAGAGAGTTGCACACGGTAAGTGAAATCTGTGAAGCCTGCCGTGCTGCAGCATCTGCGAGGGAGCGGGAGCAAGCATTCAAACACACATCTCCTAATTGTTTCGTTTCATCCCTTACAAGAGAAACCGACTCTGACACTACAGTCCTGAGTGAGAAGAAAGTCATTACATTACAACTCAGATCAGAAATGCAGAACAAAATAAATTCTGCTCGCAGCAGCAGCCTGCTTGTATACGCTAAAACGCTAACCATATTAATCTGAACACATTTAGAAACACAGGAAAAGCTTCGGGGACAAAAACTAAAGCAAGATCATCATGGAAAGCAACAGGCACAGGTAGCTCAGATGTCTTGGCCTTGGGCTTTTTATCTCCACAACTTTCCCAACTCTGTCAGAGTAGCCACTGTACATTTCCTAAAGGAACAGTGAAAGGCTCATTAAAACACCAGAACATATACAGATGCCAAATGTTAATAAGGCTGCCCCAGCCCTCTGTGACCTTTTGCAGCAGTCTGAGGTTCCACTGACCAGTGATTTCTGGGCTGATTCACTAACCAGAAGCTGCTGTTGCTGCTGCCGCAGAGGGTTGCAAGAACTAAGGTAGCACTGCAGGTATGTTTTCACCAAACAAAGCTCCCATCTCAAATGAAGCCAGCTAATCAGCTCAGCTCAGACTCCAGCAGAAGTATACAGCTTCTGCCTCATCACATACCACCACACACATCAGTAAGCCATTTGAGAGGCCTGTGCCTGTCCTCACATTCGATATATTTTCCCAGTTTGGAATACCAATGTCTTCCAAAGAGAGCTACACCAACTCAAACTGAAATTGCGATTGAGAAGTGAGTTCGTGAAATCATTACACATGACCTCTATGGAAGGTCAACTACAATGAAGATCAGATTTCTACCAAAAAGAAGTCTCATTTTTAAATTCCTATAGTCTTGACGCAGTCAGTGGTGAAAATGCACTGCGTATACTTCATATATCCAAACCAGCATTGTTTGGCCTTCCACTTCCAATTAGGGCATTATTTCATCAGATCATAAAAGGGTAGAAAATAAAGGGAAACAATGGGGCTTCTTGGAGACAGGAGCAGGGTAAGCACAGAGTAGGAAAACAGAATTTTTTCCTCTGTTGCTTTTTAATTTCAACACTTACAGGAGAGAGAAGAAAAATTAAATTAATCAGAATTTTTCAAGTTGTTTTTCTTCAAATTTTCATGTCAATATATTATTCAACTGCTACATTAGGTCAAGGAGTTTCAAAGAAGCTAGGACAAGAGAAATAAGCGAGCAAAGCTTACATTTGTCATTTTTTAATTTAAGCAAAAGCATTTTAATTCTTATTGAGTACAAAACTAATGCTCCTAAGCCCACAGAGTTTCCATAGGCCACATGAAGTAGAACAAAGTTATAACCTTAAATTCACTTAACCTGAGATCAATACTTGACTTACTGTAAAATGTTCTCTTGAAATTCGAAGAGATCTTTTCCTTTCCAGAGATATTTCATAGAATCATAGACTGGCTAGGTTTGGAAGGGACCTCAAGGATCATAAATCTCCAACCCCCCTGCCATAGGCAGGGCCACCAACCTCCCCATTTAATGCTACACCAGGCTGCCCAGGACCCCATCCAGTCTGGCCTTGAGCACCTCCAGGGATGGGGCAGCATCCACAGCCTCTCTGGGCAGCCTGTTCCAGCACCTCACCACTCTCCAGCCCAATATATCCCTTCTACAGCTAACTGGGATTTCCTGTTTTAAAGAACTGTAGAAGTGTTAAGTTTACAGACATTTTGCCAGAAAATTAAAATTTACTCTGACATTTTCGCACACTGAGTTGGATCATTTTGTGTTCAGCTCTAAAGATAACCAGCCAAAATACAGTCCGTTTCTTTGTGATCAATTCAAAAACAATTGAAGCACAACTAAAATGATCAGTGTAAAGAATATGCTTTAATACAATTACTGAAGAATGCAATTATGGATCGCTAAACCTATTAAAGGAAGTTCAATCTCAGCTAGGCAACTGCATAGCTGTAAGTGTATCTCCATATTAATCTTATTTACAGCCTGGCAGATCTCATAAACAGGAATCAGACTGCAGTGATATTAAGAGCATCATTATGCAGCTGAGAAGAAAGAAAAGCAGAAAGAAAAGACTGTGTTCTTGAGGGGAATTAATGCTTTTATTGGAGGAAAATATTATTCTTGACCATGAGAACATGGAAGAGATTCAGTAGATGCATGCAGCTCTATCACAATAGGGACAACTGGGACAACAGTTTTGGTTTACCATACTTTGGGGTCCCTATGTTTATGTTCTTATTCTTAAAGTCACAGAAAGATAAAAGAACTGAGGCACCTTTGTAGATCATGTATTTCAGACCCATCCTTGAAGCAGTGTCACCCAGTGGTGGATGCCCAGGACTGTGTCCAGCTATATTTTGAATTCTGCCAGTCTTTTTTGCTACAAGGGCACGTTTTTGGTTCATAGTTAGCTTGCTGACCATCAAGACCCATAGATTCTTTTCTGCAAGCTGCTTTCCTAGTCCTTACTAGCACAAGGTTCCCCAACGTAGGACTCTATACTGCCCTTCACTGAACTTCATGACATTGCTCTCTGTTCAGTCCTCCAGCCCAATGAAATTTTTCTGAATTGCACTGCACATATCTGGTTTATCAGCCACTTCTCTCAGTTTTGTACCACTTGGAAATTAGCTCATGTGCACTCTATCTCATCAAACAAACTGTGAGGAGGTAAACCAGCATTGAACACAGTGTCAACCCCTTTAATGTTTCTCCTGTACTTTCTGCTATTAATCACAATGCTTTCAGCCAGTTTTCAGACCACCTGTGTATCATTGGTTTGTCAGTGAGAGTATTATCATGAGCAGTGCCCAAATCCACACTGAAGGCAAGAAAAACACTATCGGCTACTCTTCCCTCACCCACTGATGGACATTTCTTCACAGAAAGTTAACAGACTGGTTAAGTATGACTTCTCATTCACAAAACCATGCTGAATAACCTCACTTGTGTCTCACATGTGTCTAGAAGACTTCCCTGGATTAGTTGCTCTATTAAGTTCCAAGGATGGCAGTGCAGCTGTTTAGCCTGTAGTTCCCCAGATCCTCTTTCCTGCCTTTCCTGAGGAGAGTTGTTTTTTCTCTTTCAGTCATCAGGAACTTTTGATTGCTGTGCCTTCTTAAGGTTAATGGAGAGCAGCCTTGCAATCACTTCAGTTATTTCCTTCAGCTGTGTATCCCATCCCACCCCATGAACTAGTATATGACACATTTAAGCCACCAAAGTTAAGGTTTTTCTTTCTGCAGACTTTTTCTGCTCTCAGGGGTCTGGGTTTCCTGAAGGTAGTTTCTACCTGTAAGGACCAAGCATGGATTACCTTTGGCCTCCTCTATATCCTTTGTCACACGTCATTCAGCCCATATAAACAACAGGCCTAACATTCTTCCTTGGCTTCATTTTGTTGTTGATGTACTGATAGAAGCCCTGGGTGCCACCCTTCATGTCCCTCAACAGCCTCAACTCTAGACAGACTCTAAAATTTCTAACACTTTCCCTGTGCGCATGAACAGTTTATCTGTAGGTTCATCTGACTCTGCTTCCACCTCTTGTAGACTTTTCTGCTTGCCAAGACATCTTCACTCATCCCTGCAGTCCTCCTGCCACCTATGCTCAGTTTTCTGTTCATTGGGACAGACTGCTCTGGGGCTTCTTGAGTCTACTTTCTCCTTCTGGCTAGAGGTTACAAAAAGAAGAAAAAAAGGGCTTTCCAAGGAGTTAGAGCAGCCATCCTGAGAACAAGACGGGCTGGAAGCAGGCCAGACTGAGTGTATCAGCAAAGAGCATGCAACTACAAGGAGCCTACACTACAGTCCATCTACAGCTGGCACAGATTGCAAAGCACAGTGCAATTTCACAATGCTCTGAAGCTGCTCTAATATTATATCTGAGAGCTGTCAGTTGTTCCAGAATATAAAGGCAGATTGCAGCTGCCCTTCTTTCTTGTTATCTTACATTCTTTTTCAAAGAGAGCAACTGAGAACTGGGGTCTCAGGAGCCAAAAGTCACACTTCCTTTTTCTGACCCAAGGCTTGGGGAGGCCCTCCTCATACTTTTAAGCTATTCACCAGCTCTCTTCCTAAATTACTAAGCGAGACTTTACTACCTGATCCTTGAGACACCTTTGCTATTTCTCACTTTGGTATCTCTGACCTACCATATGTTACTTTCCCACTGCAGCTTATTTCATTAAAGTTAGAAACCTCTAACTTTGCTTCGCTAGCTCGGCAAGCTTGATTTTCACAACTCTAAAATGAAATAATACAGAAGATGTTATCAAGGCCTATCCAAAGAAAACTTCAAAGATTAATGCTAATGAAGCTATGACAGATTAATATTATCTCACTGGTTAACAAATTTCATTATAGGCTGTTTAGCACTAACAGGGTTATGACTGGCAACAGTCTAAACAGGAGCTTGCTTTGTTTGCCTCTGAAAAAAGACTTACTGAAGTCCTCAAGTCTCACGCTACAGGATACCTCCTGCTCACTTATCAGCTGCCTGCAGCTGCTCTCCAGGTCACAGTTGCAGCTGGAGAGAGGAGGGAAGCCAGCTATGACAAAAGCAATACCACCAATCGAGGTCCCAGTACCCAGCAAGTCCCTGCTGGTCCATGGGCTCAGCATCCCAGCCACAAGACCCCATCGCGTGTCTGCAGATGCATATCTTACTCTGGGCTCATCACACCCACCAACTGTACTTTGACCCCAAATCTGGATTTTCACACATCAGCATCCAGATAACCTGAGAAGTCTACGATGTCTGCAGCTCTTTAGTCCCGGCAGTCAGTTAATATTCACAGTTTCACATCCATTAGATCACAGTTCAGTCACTATAATCAAACGAGCAGCTACAAATCATTTTAGTAACTACAAAAATCCCACGCATCTTTCAGATACA
This sequence comes from Centrocercus urophasianus, assembly GCF_019232065.1. Lineage (NCBI taxonomy): Eukaryota > Metazoa > Chordata > Aves > Galliformes > Phasianidae > Centrocercus > Centrocercus urophasianus. The sequence continues at coordinate 9,989,352 of NW_024884364.1, read as the reverse complement.
GCAGGAGCAAGGAATTGGCGTTTTCCTACTTGAAAAATCTCAAGTGTCTCAAACTCCAGAAGACTTCAGCAGCTGCCAAGGCCTAAGTCTCTTGCTTGCATTTTCTGCATGCACAGCCTGTGAGCAAGAAAGCTTGTCTTGTTTTTGCAACTAAGGCAACCCTTCAGTACCTATACCATGGATGTACCTGCCACCTTAGGCAGGCATGTTGTTATTGACAGCTGTTTTCACTACAGCTGAAACAGCCTTTTCACTTCTCTGGAGTCATTAAAAGGTTATTTTTAAGGCTCTTTAGAAAAATCTACCACCTCCAGCTGCCAGATAACAATAAGCTGTTTGTATTACTTCCATAATGAGGTCAATTAAGCAAATATATGTGTATAGATTATATAAATATATCTGTACTTGTCAACAAGGAAGGAAGGCCTTGCTTGTTAGGCTGTTAGATACAGTTAAAGTTGATTCTTTCACTACGCGAATGCTTTGACAAAAATCCAAAAGGAAACTTCGAACAAATGCAACCTCTTCAGTCAACTCTGCATTAACTCTAACACACGGAAGAGAATTTTCAGTTGATTCAGATATATCAAATCTCCTAAGAGGGGAAAGGCTACACAACTTGAGTTTTACAAACACAGCATCAGCAGTGTTTAAATAAAAATTAATACTAAATACTATACTGCTGAGAAACCACATTAAAGCCTGGGTGTGGGTGGCTGGATAATATTCTGGATCTGCACCCAACCAATTTACCAGTGATGTGCATATGATCCCAGATTGTGCAAAGCACAGCCTGTAGCAGGTAGGCTTTACCTTCTCAACAACCCTGCTATGCTCGGAAGTCTCTACCCACAACACAGCCAAAGCTCTGACCAAGCACTCCCTACAACACAGTGAAAGTCTCACAACAAGGAGACATTTCTCCCACATCCTTTGACAGTTTTCAAAATGACCCTATTAGCTCTCAACCTGCACCTGTCTCCTGCTTTTTGCAGTAGACACAGCTACAGTGCAACCTCTGAGTGAAACTGCCTCTACCTGCTTCCTTCATTTTCCTCTTGCACTCAAGGGAAGAAATCCATACACTGCAGACAGCACTGTCTAGATACCATCAGGGAGGATATTGTTCAGTAACCAGATTGAGAGAGAGCTCACGTGTAAATTGCAAAGAAATTTTTGCTGAAATCTTCAGAAAAAAGAAAAACATGTTTTCAGAACACAAACAGATTAACCAAATAGTGAAGAAGGGAAAAAAGATGATGGAAGAACAAACACAATCAGAAACCAGATTCCTGTTTTCATTTTATTTTGGTTTTGCTTCCTATTTCTTAAATGACTGTTTTTTACAGACTGAACAAATGCAGATGTTTCCTTAAGTTGTTAGCTTAAGAATATATATAGCACATACGAAGAGGATACTTTTTTAGGAGTGAATAGCAAGAAAAGGTACGTGTATATCCTACTTTTCTTCTGATATTAAAATGAGGCACCTTGATTCACCTTGTATAGATTTAAATCCTAGAAAACCCTGCTACTTCTGTTTCTTTCTCACAATAGAATTCCACTCAAAACTATCTTAGAATAAAATAGTTTAATAGATCAGTGATTTTTCTACTTTTTTTTTCCTAGCTTGGAAGCCTCATATTTTTAATTTATGTTCAACATCTGCATTTATTTTTGTTAAACTCAGTTCTAGAAATACTTAGTATTTAGAAAGTTCCATACTTCTCCTCCAGAAGCAGTGGATACTTAACCTATACAGAATTGGTAAGATCTACATCTCTTCAAAACCACTCCTCCTCTTTCAGATGTGGTCATTAGACTATTAAAGAAAAGATCCAAGACATGCAGCTCCTCTCAGGAATCTACACCAGCAGACATTTTACTGCCAGATAAAGGAAAACTCCATCCATGAGAGCTACATGCGAGTTTTACCTGCAGACTCTGATACTTCAGCAGTCTTGCCCAGGTTTTATTAAATGGCAATCTCCACCATAGAACTCCTGCACAGCAGATCACCAGACCAGCACAGAGTTCTCACTAGCATACTTATGCTAACAACAGCCTTGAAGCTAGTAGATTTGCCCATTTGTAAGTGGCTTCTCCAGTGCCAACTAGACCTCTAGGCCTCACCCATCACTTCTCACACCAGCACCAACTTCTTCCTGTGTGGGAACAACAAACATACCCCAAGAAGCCTAAGGCACTGGCAGGAGACATGCAAGTGCATGCAATGCAGCACCAAATGTAACAGACCTCTAGCTCAGAGGTAAAACACCTCAACAGGCATATTCCCACTTCAGTCAAAAATCAAGCTAGAGAGTCCTGTGAGAAAGATGTCACAGCTTTGGAATTTGTGAATGGTCTGGCGGCCCATTTTAAAATGCACTACACCGAAAGGAAAGGACAAAGTGGGGAAAGGTCAAAGCAACTTTGGCAGTAAAGAAGATTGACATACCTGAAAATCTATCCATTTCACAGAGATTTCTCAAATTACACGTATGGAATCATTGAATTATTTGAGTTGGAAGGAACCACCGGTGTTTATCTACTCCAGCTCCCCTGCAATGAACATGTAGACTAATTTAAATCTCCTCTCTTTTACTTTGAAACCATTTCCCCTGGTTCTATCATAACAGACCTTGACAAAGAGTCCGTCCCCTGCCTGTTTTTAAAAGTTGTCATGTCTCCATAGCTGCCAGTGGTCAGAGCATGCTTATATTAAGTCAGTGAATTTCTCTCTAGGTTGGGTGCATTATTTTTGAAAACAAATGCAAGGAGACATGCTGCAGCTTTACTGCTGAAAAGCTCTTTGGAAAGAAACGAAAGAGCTATGGGTAAAAAGGCTAGGAAGAACAAGCTGAAGCTACCAGTTCAAGAGGCAGAGTGCTATAGAAAAGAAACAAAGATACTGTGCAAGGCAATACTCACTCTTCCAACACTGCAGCAACTTTATTTCATAACCAATAACAACACGGATTTTGAATATTCAAAATGGCAACTAAAAGGAATCGTGTTATCTTAGGGGTGAAGAAACATCTGAATTTCATTCTCTACTCCAGGAGACAGACCTATGAAACACCAAGCTGCAGAAACCTTGGCAAAGGACGTACGTTGCAAGCTGTGGCAAAGGCTCAAAGTCAGTGAAATGTTTGATTGGGAAAAATATGAGCCAGCAGCATTGTTTCCAACGATTCAAGGGCAGAGTTGAAATCAGTTCCCCACATTGCAAACAGACCTCTGAAGGTTACTCATACTTATTTGCTGCAGGAGGTCAGCCAGCCAGATCAAAATGCAGGCCCCCCCCCACACACACACACATTACCTGGAAAACATGCCTAAGTAAAGAGATCTGCACCTCTTATTGTCTTAATAGAACACCACTAAGAGCCTCTTTTTCCTTCTTCTTTTTTGGAGTACCTGCTTTGTTCCTTGTTCTTTTTCCCCCCCCAATCAAACCACCTTACTTAAAACAAAAATAAAATAAAATAAAATCAACATATATAACCTTAACTTGCCTCTGACTCAGGGGGAGCATATTCACTCAATTATCAGTACTGATCAGTTCTAAGGAAGATAGTCTCCTTTCCTGGAAAGTGTGACCTAGTTCTTAACATCTTATTTCTAGATCTAATGTCTCTGAATGCTCTGATTGTTTGTCAGGAAGCAGCAGCAACAGCAAAAACAAAGCATCTTGATCCCCTGTAATTCCAAAAAAACCCACATTTCTACCAGGCCATGAAAAAGCAACTCCAGGAAACATGTTTCACAGAATCAGGATAGGAAAACATTGTCAAAAAATGAAGTTCAGAAGCTCCAGTGACCAGTTATCAGTGGTCTAATTTCCACAGCTGTTAAGCTCTCTTCAATCTGCCACAGATCCTAGGTGCTAAATAATTCTAAGAAAAAAAGGGACCAGGAGAAAAAACAAGTACCAATTCCAGTCAGTCCTGCAAGTATCAGCACTGCTATCCTAGGAACATGAGCTGCACAATCAGCCCACTGCAACATGTGACACTACCCAAGCATTTAAAGCAGCAATAATACCCTGCAACAACTCTGTGGTATTTAATTAACAGGATGAGGTATTTTATTTTTCACCCCATTGGAAAAGGGTTTCTCTAAGACCAATGACCTTAACTGAGTTCACCCAGAAAGGATCAAAGGAAGAGTGGGGAAAGAAGTAACCAAGGGCACATACAACAGACCTACGTAAAACTGTGTACATCATGCAGAAAGACAAAATGGTTATCGGCTTCCAAATGAAAAGATATGGAGAGGTACAGCATCAGGAGAAACTTGGGGATACAAGCATCAAGCACAAGCTGGCATTTCTTGAAGTAACAGGAAATTTTAAACTGCACAGCTCTCTGCTCCAGAATATTGCAGATAAATTTTCATAGGTCAGAAAGAGTCTGGATGGAGTTATGGAAGAAAAATCTACTGAGGGCTGTTAAATACAAATCACTGTTTGAGGATGCCCCTGTGTCACAAATTGTTCTGTCTAGGAAAGCATTCCGGGAAAATATTGCCAAGTACTAGACGTGCTCCCAAACCCTTTAAAAACATTATTGGCCATTATCAGAGATGAGATACTAGATTCCACGGTCTGTCTGATCTTGTAAGATCATTCATGTGAGAACAGACTGTTTGGGGCATGGGTCCAAGCCATTAACAAACTTCAGTTAAGGTACAGTGACATAGGCATGTATAACCCCAGCTCTGTACGACAGAACTAGCAGCACTGATGAAGATTAGTTACTAAACAAAAAAAATAACATTACCAAAGAGATTCATACTCAATTAGTATCAGGAAAGCTGAACCATCAATCTTTTAAAAACATCTCATCCATTCTAAATATTATCACTCCTTTTAGCAGCATGATGAGACAGGGATGAAAAAAGGAAGTACAAAGAACAGATGGAATATGAGAGAGGACATGCCTCACCTGTTAACACTGAACCAGCCAGTAGAAGGGAAAAACATAGTCTGATTAGAAGAAAAAAAATACACCTATGGTCTAAAAAATCTCCTGATAACAGTGGGG
>NW_024884364.1:9900165-9984204 GCF_019232065.1 Centrocercus urophasianus | reverse complement strand
GGAGTCTCTTTAAAAACATTTGCTTGTATTTCAAAACATCCAATTCATTAACTCATTTTGGAAGTGTACCAACTATTTACTATGCATTAGATGAGACACATCTAATCATTCCAAGAGTGACAGGTCTAAAATGATAAAGAACATTGTTAATGTTACTGTGATGATCTATTCTTGCTGCTTCTCACATTTTTTCCTCCTTCATCATACAGTGATGATACAGACAAGACAGGGTACTATTGTAAATCATACAACTACAAAACGTTGTTTCCCCTCAGTTCTTTTTAACCTTTACCAGGTAGGGAATAATAGTACAAGAAAGTTAAAAAAGCCACACATTTTAGTCTGTTAACTTCTTAGTTTGGGTTTTTAATCCAATAAGTTTAGGACCAAATCGGGTACAGTCTTCAAACGTGAATATTACAAAGGCAAGTACTAAAATATACACGTACACTTTCACATGTACTGCAGTACACTGATCCAAAGAGCATCTCTTCTTTATTTGGCTGTCCGTAGAAAGTAAACCTTTGCTCTTAGAGGAATAAAAGTCTGAAGCGTTGAACTCAATATTTGCTGTTAACTTGTTAACACACCCCAGCTCTTTTCCTTGCTGTTTTCATATTGGACTGGGATTTTATTCTTTAGTTATGAAAAAACTCCTTGATCACTTGCTATGAACTCTTAGTCCAAACAAATTCAGACTATTGGCAGGAAACAAATGGAGCCTGGCTACTCAAGAGAGCATAAATCAGTTTTGCTGGCTAGCATGAAGCCAAAGGAAATGTGGTTTTAATACATTTATATGATTATTTCCCTGCAATAAAAGAATGGACTTAATTATCCAAGTCTTTTCCAGTTCCACATTCCTATGCCCTAAAGTTAGCATATGGATGACCAAATTCACTCTGAAACCACAGAACTGCAGAAAGTTTATCTCAGACCATCCTTCTGGTTGATTTTTTCATTCTTACTTCACAAACACCATTGACCTGCCTTCATAGGGTAGCAACACTTATGATATTTGCCTTGACTTTAGAAACACAAAAGAAAATCATCCAAAGTCTGAGCAGCACACACTGTGCTATTCCCAGAATTTTCAGAATAACTTACCTGAGAAAAATAAGGATGACATTGTCATCAACTCTCAACTGGTCACCTTTCAATGTATGCAATTACTATATTTCAAGGAAAACAAGTCACTATTGAACACACTGATGCTGAAGAGCCCTGAAGAGCTAGAATAGGAGAAGAGATTTCTTTTTCTTGGAAGTTAACATAAATATACATACAGACATAAATGCATGTAGGACAGTCAAAGCATACGTATGAATTAAAGTTCTTTTTTTTTAAAAAAAAAAATATATATATATATATATATACCAGGTTTACCAGATTTATTTAAATAAGGTGCAAAAGAAACCTATAACTTGCAAGACAAATAAAGAATAGCACAGATGCATTCCTTTAAACACTGAAAAAACTAAAACTAAAAAAATCAACCCACAAACAAAAAAATCAATTAGCAGATAACAGGCCAGAATTTGACCACAGAATGCAGCAGTCTCTTCTATTTCCTCTCCAACCGAAGCAAGAACAACCCAAATGCCTCCACTTCGTCACTCTGTGTATCACACTCTCTGGCATGACCAAAGCTATCCTCTGCCCATGTGTGATGATAGCAAGGTTTTCGGAACTGAACTAGCAAGTAGTAATGCTTTCACAGTACACTTTACTCTTTCCAGTGATCTGCAACCCAGGGACAATGCTGGACTCAGTCCAGCATTATCAAGTATCTGCACTGAATCAATGTTATTTCTTGAAATCATCCGATCACTTCTGTAACCATGCAAATTATGGCACCTCCTAAGGCTTGAAGTGTGTGCGCTGTATAAGGAAGTGCCTCTTATTTGCTTTGCCACCAGCAAGTTGTATTTGCTATTGTGGCTCTCTGAGACACTGAGCAATCGCTCCTCATTCACCATGTCTGCACCTCTCATAGTAAACCTTTATGCCTTCAGACATCTCAGAGTCCCGATACCCAGTTATCACCATCAAAAGCCCAGGTATGCAAGCTTGCCCAAAGCAGCACTACAGCAGCAGGTGACAACAGGAAAAACACTGTCCATGGAGGAGTCCTAGCATTAAGCTAGCCTTCCCTTTACCACCTTTCCCAGCTTCTACACTTTTACTCACATCCATGGATGCCAGTCCATCCTAAGATGAAGTTCTCAGTCAGAAATGCAGTGCTCGTGGATACAGCAAAATCATAGAATCACAGAATCAAAAAGTTGGAAAGGACTTACAAGATCATCTAGTCCAACTGTTCTCCCACTGGGTTTGGTTTTTATGGTGGTTTTAATTTTGAACCAGTGGTTTTAATTAGAGTGTAACTTACCCTCTAAATACAGCCTTACCTTCTAATGTAATGCTCATTACACCCCTGCCCTACCTTTGTTTTCCTCCAGTAAAGTACCCATTTACCAAGGAGTGGGAACAGTATAAATACTACAGTACATCTCTAATTTTTGTTTAGCTGTACCAAAACATGATGCATCTCTTGATGAAATACAGGATCACTGTGACTGTTTTCTATGCCAGTCATTTTCAGAGAAGAGCCAGCAGCTCCCAAAACACTTGTGCTCTTCAGCATCTCACTCTTACAAAGAAAAGGAGAAGAGTACGAAGTATAAAAAAAACTTTAATAGGTAACAGTCAGAAAAATATATTATTTTCTATGTTTAAAAGATGAGACTTTTAGACTTCAAAAATCTGTCTTGTTTCCGAGAGATAGGTCAGAGTTCTGGCTCCCCTGTCCTGTTACAACTGCTTCCAGCACAAGTTGCAGAGGAGTTGTTCTCCTATCTCCCTACCTCAGGTACTGCTGTCTATACAAAGAGCCAGAGGAAGTACCAACTGCACGTCAACTGCACACAGCTTGTTTTGAGCTTACAGAGAACTAGGTTGCAAAAGCAAACCACCTCATGCTTTTTTACTAATCAGCACAAGCAAGAAGCATCCTTCAGTGTAATGTAATACCTCACAAAGAGATGGCATGTGCAGTGGCATGTTATCTTCCATCTCAGCCGTGAGGACAAAGTTTTATAGAATCACAGAATCATATAATTGCTCAGGTTGGAAAAGACCTTAAAGATCATCAAGTCCAACCACAACCTAACCATACTACCCTAACTCTAACAACCCTCTGCTAAATCGTCCCCAAGCACCACATCCAAATGGTTTTTAAATATATCCAGGGACGGTGACTAAAGTACCTCCCTGGGGAGCCTATTCCAGTGCTTAACAACCCTTTCTGTAAAGAAGGTTTTCCTGATATCCAACCTAAACTTACCCTGGCAAAATTTGAGGCCATTTCCCCTCATCCTGTCACCAGTGAGAAGAGACCAAACCCACTCTCGCTTGTAAGCACCTTTCAGATATTGGAAGAGAGCAATAAGGTCTTCCCTAAGTCTTCTCTTCCTCAGACTGAACAGCCACAGTTCCTTCAGTCTCTCTTCTTAGGGCACACTCTCCAAGCCCTTCACAAGCCTTGTTGCCCTTCTTTAGACCTGCTCCAGCACCTCAAAGTCCCTTCTGTACTGAGGTGCCCAAAACTGAACACAGTACTCAAGGTGAGGCCTCACCAGTCCTGAGTACAGGGGAAGCATTACTTCCCTTAGTCCTGCTCACCACACCATCCCTGATACAAGCCAGGATACCATTGGCCTTGTCCCTTTTTGCCTATTTCCCATCACTGCTTTTTCTCACCTCCCTTACGCTCTCAAATAACCCAAGTCACATTTGATTCATTTCAAAAGACCCTGAAGCTGTGAGCAAACAGAACGGACTCAATTTTTGAGCATCCAATTGAGACAGGTAAGCAGAACCACACAGAATGGGAGCTAACCAAAGGGAAAGACTATACTGAACCAATACCCCATGTCACATTTTTCCTTCTGAAAAGATTCATCACTCCTTTCCCCTTATTTAGCAGAAGGTGTGTAATCTGGGATGCTGTTCAGTTGTATCTGACTGTAAAATAAAGAAACAAGCTAACATTCTGTGCTTGTGCAAGAACCTCTGCCAGCATTTGGACCATAGCCAGTGCATCAGGGCAAGTTTGCAGAGGGTTACAGAAAACCGTGGGCCTCAGAATGCAAGCTTTTAGGTGTGAATGTTGCATACTGAATTACAATGTGCAGCTGCACAGACAAACGATGCAGAAAAATGGAATTTTTTGGAAATAACTTGTTTCTTCCGTCCCTCCATTCCCAAACAGGTAACTTCCTACATCCCATTAATATTCAGCTCTATGAGAAAAATTACATATGTAAGAAAGATGAATGTTACACATTCATTCTTCTGTAAGATATTTTCTTGCTTTGGGGGAAAAATCCAGTCTTCAAGAAAAAGAAATTCTCATTCTCATTTCAGCATTAAAATGCATAGGCAACATTATCATTTGAACTATACCTACAGATGTATATGAGAAATTTTCCCAAACCTCTCTGATATGTTATTTTTCCCCCTTTCTTCAGAGTTTATAAACAGAAAATAATTATCTTTCCTATTATTTCTTACATAAAGGCTTTCAGGACTGATGTTGGAAGGAAAGAATTGCTAACCAGCCACACACAAAGTACAGCATGGCTATCAAATGCTTTAGGACACCAACAATAGAAGGCTCTCCACTTTGGAGTCCCTCAGGTTTGAACCTGCCCTACATAAAGGGCACACTTTAGCAAAGCAGAAGCATTGCAACACATTTCAATATGGGAAAAAAAGACAGGAAATAGCAGTTGATCTATGCAGAAGTAATGGCCAGAAAGCCTGCATAGATTTGGATAGAATCAGCGTCAGAATTTAAATGTTTAATAGAAAAATATCAAGCTTAACAATACACCATTCAAATAACATTAATCTCTGCAAACAAGAGTACCTTCTGGAGTTAAGGATAATGAGAGCGTACTTGAAGGAAGGCTGGGTTTAGGGAGTGAATCAATAGGACCAGGTGACAGGAGGGCAGACTGCTCCAGTAAGAACTCGAGGGGTGATGTACACAGCCTACACTGACTTTGATTCAGAAGAAAAAAAGCAAGAATATCAGTGTAAAGCATATAAAAACGCATGCATTTGCATCAGAAGTTGCCCCTCTAATGGGCCAATGAATCTACGATCAGTATATCACAGTGGTATTACATGTATTGGAAGAAGCACCACAGACACAGCACAGCATCTATGAACTGTGGGCTGAAGGTTACTGTGCTTCTGAAAGAAGCAAAGTTGGCACAGCGTACAGCACATGCTCCAGATCTTAAAAGAAACAAGAGGACTATGAACCACTGCTGCTTGCTTACAAAGCCTGACTTCAATGGAAAGCAAAGGCTTCTCCGATTCACAGTAAGGGTTTCTCAAAGCAAGGAGTATCTCACGTGCCCAGGAGACTGGGAGCAAGCAACTTCATCCTTTTAAGTTTCAGGAGGCTATTTTTGCTTATAGTACCAGTCTAGAAGAACTATACTGTTAGAGAATTTAACCTTCTAGAGAATCACAGAATTATTTGAGTTGGAAAAGATTATTAAGTGTTATTTAGTCCAACTACCTTGCCATAAACAGGGAGACCTACAGCTGGATCAGGTTGCTCAGAGACCCGTCTAGCCTCACCTTGAATGCCTCTAGGGACAGGGCTTCCACCACACTATAGGCAACCTGCTCCAGTGCCTCACTACCCATATTAAACAAACCTTCTTCCTTTTATCCAGTCCAAATATCCCCTTTCAGTTTGAAACCATCTCCCCTTGGCCTATCAGAACACATCTGGCTCTAGAGTCTGTCCCCTTCCTTCTTACAACCCCCTTTAGATACTGGCAGGTCACTATCAGGTCTCCTCAGAGCCTTCTCTTCTCTCGACAGAACAACCCCAGCTGGTCAAAATAAAATCACATAGAGCTCAAGACAGTATTAGTGTCACATGTAGGTTAGATACTGTGAATTTAAAGGGGGAAAAAAAAGTCATTCCTTTACCATATGAGTGAGATGAATATTTTTCAGTATAGCATGCTAAGCCTGGTTTTCAGAAGAATTGTAGCTCATGGCCACGTCAGTCAGCAAATTTAAGTAGTTTGACACTACTGACCTAGACTGCAATGTCAGGAAAGGGGTTACAAATTAGAATTGGAGTCCAGCAAGAGTGTTTAAAAGGCTCGAGATATCCATATTGATCAGAGGATGATTGCAATTCTCAAACACGTACGCCTTGCCACACCGCAACTCGGGCAGAGTCCAGCAATTCAACGAAATGTCATTAAATATATCTCCATAATAATGCCTCCCCTAGCACACGTACTGTATGTCTACTATAGCAAAGACAGGGGACAAGTCTTTTCTCCATTTGGGGAGTGAAAATGCCTGCGTTTTAGTACTAGTGTTTTTCCTGTGGGGATTTTTTTTTTTTTTTTTTTTTTTTGCCTAGATGTAAGTATTCCAAAGCTACATAAAAAGACAAAAATCATGCTTTAAGACTGTAAAAGATTTGTGAGAAATAGAGTAAGGTTAAGCAACCACACGATGTGCAGCTATTATTGAAGTGCAGGTTGAAGACTATTCTAAAACAGATTAGATGTCAGTATTTTGAGGAATAAGTAAGACACTAGAAGTGATGAAAAAGGCATCTTGCTGTATAGTAGGGCTCTTTCCATCCAATACCTAGATGGGGCCCAAATATCCTGTATTACTTAAATGCCTAAAATTTTGCAAATACCACTAACGCAAAAAATAAGTGACCTTTAATTCAAATGTTACACGCTGGTACTAAAGAGGACCAAAAAGAAGTTTCTCAAATTCAAAACACACTGTTTGAAAAAGATACGTTCACCAAACTATACCTAGTGTGAATCATTTTTACAAAATAGTTGGGAAATCCAACCAAACATCTCAACAGTTTAGAAATTCAGGCTGATTTTCACTAGGTATTTCAGTTGAAGTCAAAACAGATTGGCCTAACCCAAATTCACTGGGTTTCGTGTTTTGTTTTTTGGGGTTCTATGTGCATGTGTGCAATTCATTTTAAGATCAACATCTTACTCTCATTCAGATCAAGAAAAATCCCAAAGTTGGTATGTGAAATGAAAGCAATTCCCTACTGACAGAAGAGAGGACATGTCTCCAGTGACTGAAATCCATTTATTTTGATTTTCAATCATCAAGGTCTTCTTTGTTGGCATTTTTGACATCAAATGGAAATTAAAATTTGCTGGCTTGCACAGGGCCAGTTTCTCTCCAGAAGATAGAAACACAACCAAGGAAAGAGGGTAGTAAATCTTTCATAAAAACGTAATTATGTTAGAAGTTCCCAGAAGCGTTAAGAGTTGTGTCTAAACAAAACTCTTTGGGCTACATAAAAGAATGGTGGCCAGCAGGGACAGGGAGGTGATTGCCCCCCTCTACTCTACTCTTGTGAGCCCCATCTGGAGTACTGCGTCCAGGTCTGAAGTCCCCAGTACAAAAAAAGACAGGGAGCTGTTGGAGAGGGTCCAGAGAAGGGCCACGAAGGTGATCAGGGAACTGGAGCACCTCCCCTATGATGACAGGCTGAGGAAGCTGGGCTTGTTCAGCCTGGAGAAAAGGAAGGCGGCTGCGGGGTGACCTCATGGCAGCCTTTCAGTACCTAAAGGGAACCTACAGAGGGGAGGAGAATCAACTCTTTGAAAGGGCTGATGAGGGAAAATGGTTTTAAGTTGAGGGAGGGAAGATTTAGGTTGGATGTCAGAGGGAAGTTCTTTACTATGAGAATGGTGAGGTGCTGGAACAGGCTGCCCAGAGAGGTTGTGGATGCCCCTTCCCTGGAGGTGTTCAAGGCCAGGTTGGATAGGGCCCTGGGCAGCCTGTCTAGTATTAAAGGTGGAGGTGGGTGGCCCTGCCTGTGGCAGGGGGGTTGGAGATTCATGATCCTTGAGGTCCATTCCAACCCTGGCCATTCTGTGATTCTGTGTGATTTTGTAAATTGACTTCTCTCTTCCCTCTCTCCAGCTTTCCTGGGATCTACTTGGGTTTATACTTTTCTGATCTCTTGACAGTTTTATAGCTCTTTTGGTATGGTTCAAGTTCAGGAGATCATCCTACAACATCACACGGGAGAATTATAAGGTCTTGGGACTTCTGGCCCTTCTCCCTGGCCCAACAGAACTGCTCTGAACAATACACATAAGACAACCCCTACTCCTACACTCATGGTTGCAGGAGAAGTATGGTAAGAAAACACATTATCTGCACTTAGATGGGTGTTGGCATACATCCCAAGTTTTACATGCAGTAAGCAGAGAAAACGTTGAGAACAGAGGCATTTATTCTGACCTCCTGTCACTCTGTCCTTTACTAATCGTTATTATAATGACTATTCTCTCAGATCCTACCAACAGCAGACAGGAGCCCACATCTCCAATCAGTTTCGCGTTAAGTTGTGAAGGAGGGAACATTAGAAAACAGAAACACCCTAAAAAAGACATTCTTCTAAAAAGCTCATTCTGTGCAAGTCTCACTGAACTTGGAACAAAATTGAAATGCAGGCTTTTTTCTCTTTTCCCCCCTTTCAAAGCCACAGCCTGCACCAAAAAAAAAAAAAAAAAACAAAAAAAACAAGGAAGAATGTGTCCTGCACCTGGCCTTAGCAATACTGCCAGATATGACAGTAAGTAACTGGAGAATCATTTGCATGGGTGATTTAAGAAACAACATAAATGTTTTTTTTAGGATCAGGTGATACCAGCAGGAAGGAGCATAAAAGGCATAATGGGAGCTAGAAACAGAATCCAAGAGATGAGGACAATGACTTACTGAGGTTTCTAGGTACTCATCTCTGCAGTTGCTCTCTCCCAATAAAAAAAATACATTAAAATTCAAACCAGTCAGCTTGCCTTCAGCAGCACGTTCCCAGAAAGTACTCTAGAACAGCTATCTAAAAGGAAGCAAAATAAGTTATACACAGTAGAACCGCTTTATCCATGTTTTCCACAAAGACAGAGTGACAGTCAATATCTTAGATTCATTCCTCAAAAAAGCAAATATTTTCCAGAGCTTGGTCTATGTCTTCACCAAAACATACCATAAAAGCTGTTTTCTATCTCTGCTACCTTATTATCAGTTGCTTGAAGCCTCAGCTGCTTAAAAGAAAAACCTGCCCTTTACGCTACAGGCAGAGTTATTGCAAATCTATCCTAAGAAGCACAAAGTTGGAGAAGAGCAGAAAGTGTATGCACATGAAAGGAATAAAATCCAATTTCCTCATTAAAACCAATATTAGACAGTAATTAACACTTTATAAAGTTCGGTCACTGTAGGAAAGCCTCAGCATCCTCTGCCTAGCAGAAGTGAATTCATACCTTAAACAGATTGTCATCTCCAGTACATACATGGGCAGGATTTTATTTCCAAATTTGTCTTCTCCCTCTCTGTTTTAGATTCAGGACTGGAATAAGCCAGATTTTCTCCTTCCAAAAGTATCAGGAAGTCAAGTCAGCAAGAGCCCAAATCCAACTACAGCCCTATGCAGCACTTTAACCATTTGGTAGGAAAGCAGAAAGCTTCCAAAGGATGTGATGGGCATTAGTCAGCTGTCACTCAAGTAGGCCTCAGATAGGAAATTAATAACTATACCGTCTGTTCAAGAATGTGAAGTACAATCAGTCTTGATCCTACCAAATATTAGTGACTTGTCATTTGCTGTCCACCTCTGGAGCAGCATATTTTTATCACACCAGAGTCAGGGGGCACACTACAGATGACCCTATGTGCCCTTCACCATTCCTTACCTTATAGCTAATGATAAAAACAAACTAATGCATCTTTAAACATGAGTTCCTCTCCAAACAAAACCTCACAGCCAGACTTTGAGAAACTTGTGTTTGAACTGTGAGAAAACACAGCTAAAAGTTTTATTTCCCTGTGAAGTGGGGAAAAGGTACTGATTAAGCTGAACACTTTCTGTATCTCACCACCATGATGAAAGCCTTACATGGAATCTGTGTATAACCATAAGTGCTTCTACATGTCCCATAACTGAAGTCTTTTATTTATTCTTTGTAAAACGGGCAAATACACACCCACAGCTAGATATTTTCATCCTCTTCTTCCACTTGGTTTTATACAGTGCTTAAATGAGAGCTCCATAACCTCCACATGGCCCTGTCATTCTGTAAGCAGTGCTTGTGAATTCTTCCACAACAAAGAAAATGACTGTTTGGCTATTTAAGCTGGGAAAAAAAAAAAGAAGAAAAAAAAAAAAAAAGCCCTCAGCAGGCACTAGTTCAAAACAGTGGGAGAAATTGCCAGATACTTTGTTTGCAAAGTTATCTAATCTTTTTATAAAGCACCTCAAGAGCAACTGTTTAATTCCTTCTGAAGCCCCCTCCTTTGTGCTTGCTCAGTTTTTATGATATTGCTCAGATTTACTTCATTTCAGAGCTGCTTTCTATGAACACGCAAATTTGAAACAAATATTTCTTCAGCTTTAGAAGTAAATATTGTCACCGCTTTCTGGCTTGAACTGCAAAACAAAATTTCAGGCTCCTTGTTATTCCAGTTGCAAAGGAAAAACTGAACGCCAGCATCCCTCTCACGCAGCCCCCCTTTGCTGAATGAAGCTTTTGGGAAACACCCAAGGGCCCAAACAGGAGAGCACTTGTTGGGTTTTTGCTTACAACTCCAAGCTCCTTTAAGCCAGACCCTCAACTCGGCAGCGTTGGGCTGCCAGCACTCATTCAGCCCACATTCTTGGCTTTCTGCTCCTTCCTGGTCCTGTTTCTATGGCATTTCCTCCTTCTCCTCCCACGCGCATCTACTCAAAATGATACTAAATGAAAACCTTTGCTTGAGGTTGATGACAAGTTTGTGCTTTTTGATAAAGATGCCACTTTTCCAGCTTCCATGTGTGCTCAGGAGGTGAACATCAGTTTTAAGCAAAGGTTGAACTTCATATATAATGATAGCATTATGCTTACACTTCGATACATGCAAATTAATCTTAAGAAAACCTCCTTCCACCACATCCTGCCTTTGACTTCAATAATGGCGTTTCCAGGTTGTACATTACTCACCTACCAGATGAAGCCTCACTGCTCAGAATTTCACCTTAATTAATAGCCAGTAATGAGTAAAGCACCGTGATGTCAAGATGCTCAGATGTTTCACTAATATGAATCATATAAGGAATAGTTAACTTCTGATGTGACTAGAAAAGAGCGCTTCAGAGCTGTACTGAGCAAATGAGTATGCATCTACTGAATTTAGTAGAGCACAAACTCCCTTTCTGTCTAGTTTTAACTACCTGAATTTAAGAGCCCTTGTGGAGATCTTTCATGCAGCAAAGAAAATACAATCGTCTCAGTACAGAGAATGAACTGAGCAGAGGGGCAGCGCTGAGCTCTGCTCTGTGTGACAGTGACAGGGCCCGAAGGAACGGCATGGAGCTGCGTCAGGGGAGAGACGGCTGGGGGTTAGGGACAGGGTCTGCACCAGAGGGCGCTGGGCATGGAACGGACTGCACAGGGCTGTGGGCACGGCCCCAAATGCCAGAGTTCTGGGAGCAGTTGGGCACTGCTTTCAGACATACGGTTTGGATTTTGGGTGGTGCTGAGTGAAACCAGGACTTGGACTCAATGATCCTCGTGTGTCCTTTCCAACTCAGGACATTTAATGAGTTCTACGAGTTGATTTATTTGGTCTGTGCAACTCTGTAATGCAACAATTGGTACCTGATAGCAAAAAGGAGTGGTTTAGCTGGATTGACTGGGAGCTTCCACTTCAGATGCAAGTGTTCAGCATCGTCTCTGGCAATAACAGAAGTTTGTCTTCTCACATATTGTCCTCTGTGCAACGGTATGGGAATTCCTCTGCTGTCTTCACAAGAGCATTATCCCACTATGTTGGTGAATCTGTTTAATCTGCTCTTTTATTCCCTGACTGGTTTTGAGGTTGGAGAACGGGCTCTGCAATTACTCCCCCGTGGACAGTGGCTGACCCCCAACCAGACAGCCATCTGCAGAAATTAAACCTAGCAACGATAAGCTCATGCAATTCTGACCACCAAAATGCACATCAAATATAAGCAATTCAAACCAAACTGGAATACTGGCTGAGGATACATTGCAGCACCTTGCTTTATGCTAAGGATTCTGCTGTACAGAACTGCAATAAATTCCTGATTTCTAATATGGGGAACATAAAACAACCTGGTATTATTCCCAGATTTTCATTCTAAAATGAAACACCACGCTCACACACAGACTGCCAGTCCAGCCGTCGGGAACACAACCATGGACTTCTCGAACAAAAAAAGAAGAGCACGTGAATTAAAATTAAGAGCCAACCAACTTTGCCGGGCAAGTTTACCTCTGCTTGCTTCCTCTGAGGCTCAGACATTTCCCTTCAGCGGCTGTCAGCCCCTTCCGCAGCCCCCACGCCGGGACGAGGCGTGACACCGCCCCGCGCCCATTCCCTGCGGAACTGTCGCGCCTCACCCCTTTGGCACAGTCACTACCGGGACCCCTTGTGCCCCTCCTCCAGCCCACCAGCGCGCTCTCAGGTCTCCCCGAGGAGGACGGACGGGCTCAAGCCGCCGTGAATCAATACGGCAACAACCACGGTCGGCGCCAAAAGCGAAACTGGCCCGTACGGGGATCGAACCCGCGACCTTGGCGTTATTAGCACCACGCTCTAACCAACTGAGCTAACCGGCCCGCACTGTAAGGCCGTTTCGGAAAGTTCACTATCCGCCTTTGCCGCAATGCAATTGCGTCGGAGCAACAATAGCTAGCTATCAAATCATGTGCACTTTCTAGGGTCTTGATGACTAGCTCTGTTTTCTGCAACACGCCACCCTGGATTAGGCTGAATTTATTTCGACATTCAACAACAAGACCAAGCTTAGAATACGAGGGAAACAAAAGGGCAGAAAAAGAAAACGCTCCAAAACAAGGTGCAGGATGAGGCCTGAACACCCTCCTGATCAATGGATCGAACAAGGCTTGCAGGTGCCAGAATAGCAGTGTTCCTTTTATGTGCTTCTGGCACACAAACCATTCAGCCTGCTTTTCTGTATTAAAAAAAAAAAAAAAAAAAAAAAAAAAAAAAAAAAAAAAAAAAAAAAGCCACCTAATTTTTTGGTCAGTTCCCTCGCAGAGAGCAAGGGAAAGAGGATGAAGGGGAAAAAAAATAAAATCAGTCATCTCTGGTTTTTCTGCCCAGAGTATCACTAGAAGTAGCTCAAGGCAGCACTGTATTGCCCTCTTATTCAGAGCTGTCCACCATGATTTTGTAGTAAAATCCAGTCCAATTGTATGCCCTTAGGCTCTGTCCTATTTCCTCCCAGCTTGAGTAAGCATCTGTGTTTTTCCTCCAACCTTAATCACTTATATCCCATATACCTGCTCCCATTATTCCAAAACCTCCTTCTACACACAGAGCTGGCATCCTTCCTTTTTAGCAGAGCCTGTTTGGACTCTGCAGTTCTCCACATGCAAGCAGGAGATTTTGTGATTAGGCACTGACAGACAACATAACAGTTGTGAGATCAATGCTGCCCCCACGAAGACAAACTATTCTGATTGAACAGTAAACGCTAGTTTCCCTCCAGCGTGCAGGATCCATTCCCAGAAGCAAAGAAGGAAACGAGGCTGGAATGACAAACAGTTACCAGGCTATATATAGGGGATATCTGTAACATGATGGAACTGACAGGTTGTACATGCAAAGTGCTGGCAAGCACTTTTCAGCACCACTAGGGTTAGTGAATTACACTCAAATGCTTTAATAAACAGAAGCGTAGCTCTAAGGGCTTTGCTAACTCAGAGCCTCAGCCAGACATCTCCACAGCTTCAGACTTTAATGGCACATCTAAAAGACCTGCCATAATACACCCCTCACAACCTCAGTATAACAGAGTCTTTTCAAAGACTCTGAAGCATTTATTTTTAAACAGCCGAGGGCTGGCAGCAGGCAAAGCAAAGGAAGAACAGAGCTCAGGTGCTTGAGCTCTGCCTCAGATCTTCTCTTCAGTCACTATCCCCTGCCTTCCGCAAGTTGCCTGACATCCCACCCATTCTGCAATTGTTGCTTGACCTCTTTTATTTCCCTCCTTCACTTCCAAAAAAAAAGAAAACCAACAAAAACTATGCTCAAATTACTGACATTAGCAGCCAGCTGTGCTCTCCACTAAGCACAGCCCCTGCTCAGTCTCCTTGCCAAGCAGCAACTGTATGGACTTTTCCCCCTATGATGCACTCCAGACTATTGCAGAGCCAGCATGTGTTCACAGAATCATCATGTTGCAGCAGGACATCCCATCACAAGCCCCAGCCATATACAGAAATAACACCACCTTCCAAAAGTGACAAGACACTTAGGCAGAAGGCAGAATGCAGAAGGTGTCTCCCATCAGCCATGCTGAGGGGCTGTACTCGCAGGACACATGAAGACCTTTTCATGCAGGCCAATAAGTCACCTAACAGGGTGATCCTCTGTCACTACTCAGCCTAAAATCTGAATCTGAACCAAATTAACAGCAAAGTATAGCTTTCAGCATTCTGCACCCATATCTGCTTGTTTCTCAGCTTTTATCAATCCGGAATTGGCAAGTGGGAGAAAAAAAAAAAAAGAGTCATTAGCTGCCTGAATAAAACGGTATGTGAAACTACTGTTATCAGCCTGAGCACCACCCAGGGATTTATTAAGCTTGCCATTGAAATTTCACTCAAAGCTGTTAATACAAGTTATTTGCATATGTCCGTGCATAAAGCAAAATGGAACAAAGACTCATAATGTCATATTTAATAAGATTGTTGCTGCCTAAAGTAAATGTTTGGTGGTCATTAAATGTTTGTTGAAGTGTAGCATATATACGCATCCTGTATTTAGAGCATTTTAGTAATAGCTACTGTGAGCTTTCAATGAAACAGTCAAAAGAGCCATTCTTGCCCAGCCGTTATCAGTGCTTGGAACTAGAATCCTGCTGGTTCAAGAATTACTTTGAGAAGTGAGACATAACACTCAATGTAACCAAAACAGTAAGTTCCTGGTACAGCAGTGACAGTGTCATGCTTTAAATAAGCACAGCTCACTTCACAGCTTCTGTGCTGTCCAGAAACACATATGCTCCGTCCAAGGGACCCAGGAAAACAGCAACCCTTTCAATCATCAGAAAAGAAAAACAACTGGGGCTAGTTTCCAGACATGCAGCATTTGCATTCCCAGCCTCAAGCCATCTCCAGGCATCAGTCTACCACTTAACACCCCGCATTAAGCCTACAGTTAGCATTACAGGGATCACCACTGAGTTACCTAAATGCCATTTCATGATTAGTGCTGAAATTGTTGGCAGCTTTTCTGTTTTTAAGTAGTGTCTATTTGTTTTGTTCCTGCTTTGAATGGATACAATGGATTAGTTGACATCAGCTTCACATCAGAGTTAAATGATACTCTTTTACACTTTGCAATTGCAGTTTGCAATTTCCCCTATTTTTACTTGATAATAAAGAGGTGTAGATTTAACCCAGACCAAATAAAGTTCATCCCTTTGCATTCTGAAAGCAATTTTGAAGACAGAATTTAAATGTTTCTCCAGAGTGGATAGAAACTGCATCCTACAATATCTTTCTTGCAAATTTGATGACCTTCCAAGAAAAATGCACATTGATAAGTAGCCAGAATATCACGTGATTTTACTAAAACCTGCTTGCAGCTAAGCATTTCGATCAGCTTTTTTTTTTTTTTCCCCCCTCCCAAGCAAAGAGTGCAGGGGAGTCCTACAACTCCTTTCTTCTTCTCCTGTTCAGGAGGAGTTGGTCAATTCATTTTTCAAACTTGACTTGAGGTATGTTTCACAAGGTATTTGTACTGCACTTAGAATCTGTTAAACTTCATGTAATATTCTGACTGTGAGGTCATTTTCCCTCCTTAAAAGAAATTGAGACTTGCATTTGGTCAAGTTGCTGTAACTTTCTTCTTTCTCATATGTTAGTCATTTCCTTCTCCCCCCAGAATACAGAGCTTACATGGAAAATTATTGCAGTAAAAGGAAAATTGGAATACATTAGAGCAAAAACTACCTCCAACTCTGTGAAATTTTGCAAATGGAACTTCTTTCATAAAACGCCAGGCACTCTGCTCCTCCAACTTGCTTAGTAATGCTGCATTTTCATTCAGGTTTGCAACATTTTCCTGTGGAAACGCTAATGTGTGATCAGGCAAAAGTCAATTAGACTTTCCTCAAAACCACTACCATTGGGAATTTGTCAGATTTGTTAAACACGCTGCTTTCTGTTCCTCTCATTTCTTCAGTCTGTGTAGGTACTCTGCTTAGTTTTTTTTTAAACACACCCAGTGTCATTAGGGTTCAATTTGAAAAGAATTAAAGGTGGCTGTAATTTTTATGTGATTAAATTGCACCAATTATTTCTTGAAGCCACAAGCATATAATTTCCTATAAGCACTGAGCAAAAATCAATGTTCCCAGTTCATAAATTATTTATGACTCCATCAGACTGCTGTTTGTTAACAGAAGGACACCATTCTGGACACAAACAAGGATTTCAACTTTCATTCACATAGTTAAGAATTCACACTAAAACCCACCAATACCAGCCTAGAGAACAGAATTTCTCTCCAATTTCTACGCACATGCTTGGTGAAGACAGCTATTTCCAAATAAGAAACACCACTATTTAAAATGTGTCTATATTACTAATATGTTACACAGTACTTGCCACAGTTGACATTTGAATATGCTCTTGAATTTCTTACAGGTTTTAGAAACCGTTTCAAGCAAGACCTAAAATTAGATTTAATGCTTACAAAATTTTCTAATCTGTAGAAGCAGCCTACATCTGACTTCCAAGTGCTTCAAAAGAACAACCACAATATTTTTAGACTTCTGCTAGTCTTGTTAATATCATGCTTTAAACACAGAAGGTGTAGCTGTGCGTACCGTTTATCCACAGATACTTAAGCCTAGCATCTCTTCTCTAGATTCTCTCCGCTTCACAAAGCCTACATCATTGTCAATATTAGGTAATCATGACTCTTTTTACCCTTACAATTCAATTTTGCAATTAGCCTATACATCAGCATTTCCTATTTTAAATTACACAGAGGAATCAGCTAAGTATTCAGACACACACACACTCAAAAAAAAAAAAAAAAAAAAAAAAAGGATTCAGCCAAAGGAAAGTGCTGTCACTCTGTAGTTCGTGTCCTGATACAGGTCTGTCAAATAATTACGTCACTTCAAAGCAGCATTTTGAGGCAAGTTAGAGAGAAAAAACACAATTACATTGGTTATCCCCAGGAGCATAAGGGTCTCATTACCAGAATAGTACCTGGACTTGAAAGCACATCTGGACCAAGTTCTAGCAGGGTCAGCTCCTTTTTCTATCCTCCTGACATAGATAAATTGAACAACACATAGTTTATGCTGTATGTATCCTTTGTGACATGACCTTGAAATGAAAGGTGTCTGCCTAGTCGGAGCAGGCGGGAATGTTGCCATGTCACCTCAAGTAAAAGAAGGTTTGGTCCAACGCTAGCAGGTCAAACATTCGTCTATTCTGTGAAAGCCTACCCTGACCAATTCAAGAGCAATTTTGATTTCACAGTGTTGCATCTAACTCTCTGGTTGATTCCAGGGTTTGAACCTTGCATGCCTAGAGTGGATACAATTCTTTAAGTTACAGAACATTATTTGAAATATTGCTTCTTTCAGTCTGAAGTTATTTCTCTTGAACTTAATTATACCCATGCACATACACTGTTTCATCCAGTCCATCAGCTGCAAACACAGGTAGGTAACATCAGTCTATAACTGCATTTTGCATCCCCATTCTTTGCCCAAAGCTTTCTGTACCCAACCATTTCAAAAAAACATACATTAAAAAAAAAAAAAAAAAAAAAAGTGCCAGATTCTCCACTGGACAATGGGAAAAATGAAACAAGATTTCTTAATAAGGCAGAGAAAAGGAAAGAGAAAGGACTCCTGAGTTTAGTCATTGCACAACAACTGCATACTAAATCACACAAACATGAGAAAGTGAGAATTTACAATTAAACCAGTTTCTATAGTTGACAATAGCAAGATCCAGCATTTTGCCAAGCTGGCTGATTTTGTGAAGGACACTTCATTTGCTGACAACAGAGAGGAGAAAAATAGCATCATCTACTTTTAAACAATCTTCAGCATAAGGAAGAAAAGGGGTTGACTAACTAAAGCTCATATCAGTCTCATGCTTCCTTGAGTTCACTCTTTGTATTGCTTGACTCTGGGAACAGAACTCACAGCCACAACCAAGGAGTTTAGAAGCACAACTTCCATCAGTGCCCTCTGAGCTGCCAAGTCACTTTGCTCATGTTCCAGAGCCACACAGCACAGCAAGACAGGAGCTTGAACCTGCTGTTACCAATGAGATGGTTGTTACTGTATTTGGAGCAGTCTGTTTTCAGGGCATGGTTTTAACAGATATCGGTATTATCAAACCAGCAACCTCTTTGACTTCTGCACATCAAGTAGCATGAGGCAGTGTAGCACAGCTAGAGCACAGACTGAAAGCTTAGCAAGGATTTATGTACAAAGCCAGACTCTGTTGGACAGGATCAATTCAAATAGAGGAAAGGAAAAGAGCAAAAAGCCTTTTAGGCAACACACAAGAAGGATGACCTTTGAGGACCCTGCTGATTACTTACAGGATTTCTTGCCAAGTAATATGGGCTGCATTGCTCCCCAGCCACAGCAGCCAGCAGTATAGATTTCTGCACATTGGTTCTTCCAGCCCCAGGCTTGGCCTCAGTTGCTAAATGTGGTGATGAACTATTTATAAAGAACAAAAACACTGTTTTAAATGGGCTTTTGTTTCTTTTTGCTTGTTTGTTGCTCATTTTCTGTTTGTTTCTTTTTTAAGGAAAAGTCAGTTTTGAGGATAGGAGTAGGTCTGAATTCATTTTGAGGCAATGAAACAGTAAATAAACTGCTTCCATCAATGGTCTTCACCTTTACCACTAGTTCCTCCAGCCTAGAGGAGGATATAAGCTAAAACCTGTTAACTAGATTCTGATCCATCGAAGCAGGCCAGCATACAAATAGAAAGCAGTGATTGATAGAAAGAAGTTAATTTTATGAATCAAGTTCCAAACAAGGAAGGCCTCTCCAGAGGTTTGGAATAGTGTTTTTGAATCTTATTTCTGCCTTCCCCTTCCTCCAAGGCATTAGATTTGGACTGCTCCCAAAGGCAGATTTAAACTCAGCACATCCTGATGCGTATTTTAGAGTTTTATAAAATAATCAATAGAGTACAAAATAAGCTATTTTCCTTGACCTTCACTCAGAAAAGATTTCCATGCAGGATTAAAATCCTTGCCATGACCAAGTTTCTCTATATTCTTGTTCCTGAAATTTTCATTTTCCCCTGAAAAGAATGCCCAGCTCCAAGAGCAAGAGGCTGTCATCTGTCATTGTGTTTCATTAGAGAGCATTCACTCTGCTTAACGTCATCTTTTGCATGCCAAAAGCCAACACTGATCATTTAAGCTTTAGCATTATCTATACCCTGGAAGAGGGTAATACAGAGAGGGAGATTCTGCTTGCAAGTGCCTTTCCCAATACCAGCTCATAGCAGATCCTTTACACACCAACTGAACTTAAAGCAATAGGTATGAGCTGAGCACCTGCTGGTTTCTTCTTCCAGTAGAAATTAATGATATGCAATATCAAAAAAAGAATAAGAGAAAAATAACCCCTTTTCCTCCAAATAATAGTATAAAAATAACTAGTCTTATGCTTTATTCACTAGAGTTGTTTGGAAGTGTTTCACTTAGAAGATTTGAAAGTGATTTGGAGGAGAGAGGTAATAGGAGGGATTTTAAGGCTTCCCAGTACCTAGCAGCATCCCACAGGGACAGCACTAATACTTATTTTGGTAGTGTTTACCCTCCTATTGCCTATATTTTAGCAAAATTCTGTCTTTAAAGCTGAGTTCTACTGCTACTACTACAAAAAAAAAAACAAAACAAAACAAAAAACAAAACAAAACAAAAAAAAACCCTGCTTATTAACAAGAATTCATTCACTACAATTCAGAGAACAATTTGCTATTCACATGCCTGCCAGACATCCTGAGTAGTGCCTGAAAACCCCAGATCCTGTGAATTTTAGCAGAACTTCAGAAAATTTTTTCTAGTCACAATTTGTTTGCTCAAAGTATTTGGGTTTCCCAGCTGGAACTAGGAAAACAAAGAGTGAGAACAACATTTAAACAATACCACACAGCTTAGATGACAAAACAAATAATGTAGCAAAGACCTATTGTGCACTAAACCTTCCATGGTAAGGGCTTCTAATTAAATACATTAAAATAAAAGGCACTAAAAAGGGGCTGTCAACCCAACAAAAATCTGACATTCATCTTAGTGCTCATGAGGAATATAAACACAAGCATGCATTCTGACTCACCAAAGAAAACAATGTAGAGGCACAGTAAAACAGGAAGGGAGCACTTTTAGAGCAGGCTTCCTGTTCTAGGAATTCACAACTTTCACTTAGAGTTGCCCTGGCATGTACTACTGGCTCAATATGGGTAGATTTGTGGGCCAAGAAGCAGCTTTTGAGGTCAGTGCCCACTCTGTAACCATTCCAGGAGCTTTACTTTATGCTTGGTCCAATGTAGCCCTACAGAGCAAGCAACCTTTTGCTTTTGAAGTGTTTTGGGTGCACTTCTGGCATCTTTGCTTAGTTATTTCCTGGAGAAGCATGGTTCCTCTGTTCCAAACTGATTCTCCTACGTAGACAATTAGGAGACACTCCTCGAAGTACTTCTAGGTACCAATCTAAGACACTGGAGTAGATACAGTCACACACATTTTTGTGTCTTCCTTAGCTCAAATACTGAATCAAAGCTTGTTCCCACACCATTAGAATTTTCAGAATTCAGAGGAAGTGAAGCTGGGATTGAAATAATCACCTCCAACAACAGTGTGAAAGATTAAAAAGAAAACTGGGATCAAACTCAAGGACACATACAATGATAAAATGGTAGATACAATAAGACAACAAAGCAGGGTAACAGAGAATACACTACTAGTTTCCTGTATGACCTCTTAAGTAATTAACCTTTCCAGTGTCCCTCATCCCTATCTACAAGGACAGGAGAATGAGTACTGAAAGACTGGGATATACTCAGATACTAATATGAATCACACAGCTACTACTTTAGACTAAGAGCATCAGATTTTGAAGCAGAGAGGTCAACCATATAGTTTCTACCTAAACACACAGTAGAAACACCTTGATCCCATAGGTATACAGCAAATCTTAAAGCTGAGCTTGTGCCTGCTGGCATCCATCTCGCTATTTTTCTGCACTTTTTGCCTAGAAAACTGTTCTAAAAGAACCACCAACAACAACCCAAAATGACCCATCTCTCACTTAAGCTTGTAAGAATTAAAAAAAAAAAAAAAAAAAAAAAAAACCAAACCTCAAAAAAGCATGGTTATATGCTTATGGTACCTGAAGGCTCTTTTATGTACATTAAATTTAACAAGTAGGAATAGCAGCTTTAAAAGGGTAGTATTATCACAGCGAGATTTGAGTTAAAAACAGAGGAAAAAAAAAATAGACATGTTCTGACATTTACAGAAAGCAAAGGGTACAGAGAAAAAATAAAAATCATACAATTGAAATTCTAAGGTCTGACAACAACAGGAGGTGCTGATGAAACCACAAGCTCGGAAAAGAGAGAAATGCAAGTGGTTCCTCTCAGGGAATCCAGTGATTGATCAGCCGATCACAGGCATATTAACCTACTCTATTTTACTTACAATTCAACCAAATATACCATCTAAAGCAGAAAAAACAGCATAGTGAAGAAAATAATCTGTATGAATATAATAAACATGGATAATTTAGTGATGAATAAAATCAAGACAGGGGTACAAGTGGGCTTGATTTAATTGCTGAGAGAGAGGATTGACCACTCTCTGACAGAGAACTTCAATGCACTTGTGAAAGAAATGGTGTTTTTAAAATAATCACATGCATGACGAAAAGAGCAACAGCTGCTCAGCAGCATGCAAATTTCTGCCTTTATTCAGTCCACACACGCTGATGAGATGTAAGCAGAGAAGACTGTCGAAAACTGCTCCCAAGCTGAACTAATGATCATTGTGAAAATTAATTTTAACATATTCATCTTGCATCATCACATGTAAAAGGGATATAATCATTAGCACTGAAAGTAACCCTTAAAAAAAAAAAAAAGTGTCACATGTAAGCACCAAAATATTACAATTTTCACTGCAGTTTTATTTCTTTGTCTAGAAATAGGCCAAAGTATACTAGGAACATAATCTCATACAAATGTTCTGCAAAAACAGAATCTCTGGTGATTTGCAATAAACACTAACTTGCAAAATTAGCATCTAATTTAATTATTTCACTGTAAAGACGAAAGAAATCTCCAGCTAACTATTGTTCCCCAACAAAGCCAGATGGATTTGGCCAATTGCTTACCAGCTTTCAGTGCTTAAAACTGACCATAACTACAGAAAAACACGCTCACCTGTTCCTGGATAGATTTGTAGCTATTGTTCACTGCTGGTCAGATTTTTTTCCTTGGTTAGTATAAACCAGAATTTCTTGTTTAGGATGATATATAAAGTGAAGCTTATCTATAGTAGTCTGACCTGACAGGCATCATGATAAAGATATTGAGTATGCTCCCCGGGTATTAAGCACAATAGAATTTCACCTCAATTACCGATGATAGCATCCTTCTCTGTATCCCTTAAGCAAGTAAAAACCCTGAGAATCTTCAGCTTTCTTCATCATTCTAATCTTGCTTTGGATTTTTTTGTTGTTGTTTAGGTCTTGCTTGTTAGTTTTTCCCTCTTCTCTCCTACATTTTCTTAAGGTCTCAATATTATAACTCTCCCTTATTTAGGCTTTTCCTTAAAGTGTTTTCAATTTATGGTAGTTGCTCTAAAAGCAGCCTTATCCAGAAATTCCAGTAGATTCCAAACATAAGTGAGAAAAACATTATGTAAATAAATTTTAAAAAACAGTTCCAAAAACTTTTCTCATATTAACCACAGAAATCACAATAACTTTGTCTTACTGGTGAAAACCAGGAGAAATATTGAAGAGAAGTAGCAGAATTTCGTGAAGATACAAAAGCAGACGTCTACATGAAAGAAACCAATGTAAAAGTAGTACAACATACATATCTGAACTTAATTTATTTTTTTAAAAATTACCATTAGCAGATACATATTTAGTTACTCCAATTAGTATCAGAAGTAGCACATGGAAATAGGAGGCATGCATGCCTAGGATGATCTAAGAGAGTGAACTCAACGTACCACACAGTACAGACCACTGCAGAACTACCAATAGCTGCTGTCACCAACATTATGCATCCCAATCACAGAGAAAAAGGAGGAGTCTAAACATTTTCCCTGCTAGAAAACATGCCCCAACATGAAAAGAGACCAGAGCATTCTCTGAGCGTACAAAATCACAGACTATCACAGTCAGAAAGCTCAATGCAGCACAGGGGTGATAGAGGAGTGTAGTAGTATAGGCACTAGCGCAAACGGCATGGTTGCCATGGTTCTGTGTTTTTTTTTGTTGTTGTTTTTGTTTTTGTTTCTGGGTTTCAGTATTCCACATCAAAACATCATGTAGTGTACGGGGCATTAAAGTGTCACTGCGCCAATCCCAGCTACCTATCCCTGTACATTACAGCAGTCATGGGATCTGGCCCTTCCAGGTGGGGGGGGCGCTCTCTTGCTGCCTTGCAGTGGGTACTGGAGGGTGCTTTCCTAGCTGTTCCAAGCTTTTCAGGTTTGACTCGGTCCCGGGAACTCTCTCTCTCATCTTGTCTGATTTATTCATCTCAATTTCAATTAAATTGTATATATTGTGTTATCTTGCATTCCAATATTATAGTAAAATAAGTTTTCCTCCATAGATTGTTGCCGCTGCTCTTTTCCTCCCTTCCTTCCTTCCCATTTTTTGTGGGACTAGGGTGGGGGGGGAGGGCAGAGGCCTGTCACAGACATAGATTGATCTGGTCAACTCCGTGACAATAGTGTTACAAAAGAAAAGTGCTCACCTTTCTCTGAAGATCAAAACTTCCAAAGAAAACACTACAAGGGCAGGATTTCCAACCAGAAATCCTTCTCCAGTGGCAATCAGCCCTTAAATGAGGTCTAAGAGTGGTGCAGCCAGGCTCCACCCCCTTCCGTCACACAGCTGAATTGCCTTCACCTGTGCTCCCAGGGCTGACCCAGTCTTTTCCCCCAGGTGCTCAATCAGTGCTTCAGGCCGTGACTCAACAGTTACCATACACACACATTGCAAGAAGTCATGTCTGAAGGAAAAAAGAACAACACACTACAATATGCTTGAAGACCTAGGTGCACAAAGGCAAAGCAAGGAAATTAAATGAATGGCTAAATCAGTATTATATTACCTACAGTAAAATTAAAATATACCTCTGACAAGTCCAAGCCACAAAGTTGGCATTCTGTTAATGTTCCAATGTTAAATGTCTCAATGGAGTGGACAAGCAACTGGGAATAAATTAAAACAGGATTATACACATCTATAAAAGGTATATAAATCCCCTGTCATCTCCCAGCTTTTATGGCCAAACACTCTTTCAGTCCACTGAGTCTACTTGCACACAGTTACCAGAGACTGTCTGAGAGACTACAGGATGGCAAAGATCATTGCCAGCATCACAGCTGCCACTCCTTCATTTCTGTGACATCACCCATCTCTTTCATGGCATCTCCAGTTTCCATAAGGATGAACAGTAGCAATTATTATGAATGCATTTGTCAGTCAAGAAGTCAGAACTCACTTCTGCCAGAACATTATTGGAGAAACAGTTGTTTTAACAGGACCTGATTTTCCTTGAAAAGATTATTCTAGAGGACTTTGCACTTCTTTGATTACATGAAAAAGTTCAAACTATGCAAAAAAAAAAAAAAAAAAAAAAAAAAAAAAGAAACAAGCCTGCTTAGAGACTGAAGAGATGAAGGTGGTCATACACACCTGATATCTAATTTAAACTTAGGAGATTTGAAAGTTTGTCAAGACCTGTAGAAGAAAGTCCTTCATCTACAAGACATTGAGCACATTAGAAGTGCAGCTTGAGCTTTATGAGTAACTAAAAGCATGCAACTTATTTCCCCACCTTCTGTATGAATAGTTCAGGAATATTTCATGACTTTCAAGGATGTGTTGCTCTCCAGAAGTTATCTAGGGAGTCATTTATACATTCTACCTGAATAAATGGTTGCTCTCATTCAGCGTTGGAAATTCCAGCTGTATTGACTGGCATCTAGCTCACAGCACATCTCTCCTCTTCCTCTGGACTTAAGTAGCTCTTCAAAATTTTGATTGTGTGAATTCCAATTTCAGTCCTGATTCAGTGGCTTGTTTTCTGTGATTGCAGTACTTGCAAACAGTAAACATTCATACTATCTGTGCAAGCTCTGTAAGCCTTTATTGATACAGTTCCAGGAAGAGACACTGGCTTTTGGCCAATAAAGGTGATCACCTCTCCGTGCTCAAGTAAAACTTGTATCAGAGAGAGTCATAATGAGCTTCCTCCTTTAAAAAGCTACTGACAGTAATTGACAGGCAGTACTATAAATGATCAAGTTAAGGTTATTAAACGCACAAAAAGGGATAATTACAAAACTGCAAATATTCATTGAAGATTTCAGTATCATGTTTACCCCAGATCTTCAACAATTTTTCCTTCCAGCAAATACATTGTATAAAACAGCAGATATAAAACCCTTCTGCCCTTTTGTAAATGAAGTGGACACTGATCAAAGTGTAGATTAGTGTGCGGGGGGTTGGACAGAACAGATGTTGGAAACAGCAGTGTAACCATCCTAGCAGTACAACAGATGTCAGTAAACATCAAAAAAGTGTCTCATTTTTATACTTTGTTTTAGTTTTGTTTTGTGGAGTTACTTTATGTTTGGTTGGTTGAGTTGCTGTTTATTTGTTATTGTTGTTTTTACTTCTCTATTGTTTTTGTCAGATACTTCACTCATTTATACAAAAAACATGCTTGTCAAGCATATGGACTACACTTCTTAAAGCTTAATCTCCAGATGTGGTACTTTGAATCTGCTGTCAGTAATCGCCAAAGGAAGACTTTGAAATTGATTCTTATTCAGGATTCTAGTTTAGAAAAGCCCTTTATTTCTATGCTAAGAACTTTGGAGGTGGGTCATTGCCCCTTTTAGTTTAAGAAAGAATTTCCACTTTACAATAAACTCTGTTAGACTCTGTGGGGAAACAATGAGAACTTCTGAGTTGAAATACAATTCAGAATATTCTCTATTAAAATCAATAGTCATCCTCCTGAAAGAGGGATGGGGCAAAGGATGATAATTTGATGTTCTGAAATTCAGATCCACTTTCCAACAAAAAATCATGTGAAGTTAAAACTTATTGAACAAACTGAGGTGCAAAACCTAATGCAGATGACAATTCTGGTCAAAGCTTCAGTACATTCACAATTATATTCTTCTTTAAACTTGTTGGATAAAATGAGCATCAAAATAGAATTTTGAGTAGTACAGTACTTCACTATAGACAATAAGTACTGTGTACCCCACTTCTAAATAGACTTGACAATTAAATCTGAACATCAGGTTCTTCCCAATTAAAGTGTCACAGCAATTTCAGGATGAATGTGAAGTGGCTAAGTGATCCAAGGCTAGTTTTTAAAGGTCAAGTGCCTGTTGCAGAAATAGTACACTTGTCAGCAGCCTCAGTTGATGCAAAAGATTTCACTAGCACCAAACTTTGACTGCTACCTATCGGTGCTAGAACGGCTCCCTCAAGAACAGTGTTAAGGTATGTTAATAAGGCAATATGGAATAAATATTTTTTGAATATGAAGTTGTATTTCTGCCAAAGCAATTCAAAGGCACTGGAGCAAAGCAATCACATATTCCTTTACTTGCAGAGGGTTTCTATGCACTGCTAAGGAACATTCCTGAAATTATTCACATTGTAACATCTAATGAAAAAGCAATGGTTAAAAATCATATAATCATCACAGAACTGTAGAATGGCTTGGGTTGGAAGTGACCTTAAAGCTCATCCAGTTCCAACCTGCTGCTGTAGGCAGAGCTGCCCCCAGCCCCATCCAACCTGCCCTTGATTGCTTCTAGGGATGGGGCATCCATAACTTCTCCAGGCAACCTGTGCCAGAGCCTCACTGCCCTCTGAGTAAATAATTTCTGCCTAATATCCAATCTAAATTTCTGCACGTTTAGACCTAAACCATTCCTGCTTGTCCTATCATTGTCAAACTGTACAAAAAGTCAGTCTCTCTCCTGTTTGTATGCTCCCCTCAATTACATGAAAGTCTACCCAGAATCTTCTCCAAGTTAAACAAGCCCAGCTCTCTCAGCCTTTCTTCATAAAAAGAGGAGCTCCAGCTTTCTGATCACCTACACGGCCCCCTTCTGGACTCACTCCAACAGCTCTACACCTTTCATGTGTTGGGAGTCCCAGGCTTGGAAGAGTGTTCCAGTGTGGCCTATCAGGTTGTTCTGCTCACATAAGATACATTAACTAGGATGTCCAGCATACACATCTGTGCAGTAATGAAAGGATGACAGTGCAGCCTTCTTGCTAAGACCCCAATGAAATGAGCAATGCCAATATCTCATCTTTCCAAAACGGCCAGGCTACACATTTAAAATATTTGGAAGTGTAAATACTGCCTATGCATTTTATGACACAGTAAAAAGTGGTTTAATGTAGCAATAAAAACTCAAATATGCTTTGACAAAGTTATTTTAAACACAGTTCTAAAGCCAATAGGTACTAAGTTTTAGACAGATGATTTCCAAAGGGCCTTGGCACAATACCATTTAAAATGAAGGTAAAATATTCTACATATCAAGGCTTGCTAAATAAATCCCAAGATTTTTATGGCACTAATGAGTGAGTATGAGCACACTGGGACTGCTCAGTAATTCACATTAGAACTATATATATTGTAGATGCAAAAAATAGAACATGGCATATTCCTTAATCCTAAAACACTCTTCCAGCCTATCTGGAACAGCAAGACTGAAAATGGGGAATTACTCAGGTTCAAACAAGAGTATTTATCACCGTAACCTAGGACGCAAATAAGATCAAACCTTTTGAAGAACAGATAGCACCACACACTGCATTCTCCTCAAAGCCTCACACAGTATAAACAACACCACACAGTAAATTAAATTGCCCCGTCCTTGGATGTGTTTAAGGCCAGGTTGGACGGGGTCCTGGGCAACCTGATCTGAATGTGTGTGTTTGGTGGCCCTGCTAGGCAGGGGGGTTGGAACTACATGATCCTTGAGGTCCCTTCCAACCCGGGTGATTCTGTGATTCTGTGAAATGTTTTTACCCAGTGGTCAGTGTTCCATTATGACTGGCCCCAAGCAGTGCACCTGGGCAATATCACCTACCATGAAGAGGAAGGTTTCACCTCCACCATTTCCAAGACATCAGGGTGGAATTCCCACAGCCACCCCAACTCAAGTTCATAGCACATCTAGCCCCTACAACAAGCAACAGGGTCTAGACATCCCCTGCAGGCATCACAGGTGTCCCCAAGGTGAAGAGAGATGCCAGCAGAGTTGTCAGCACACACGCTGCAGTCATGGCTAGAGCTCATCCCGCATTGTCTGGATAAGTATCTATGCAAGGCCAGCCTTGAGGAAGGCCATGAGTGGCAGCAGAAGTTTTGAGAAAAGCAAAAAGAGGAAAAGCACGAGCTTTATGTGGATGATTTGGGGAGGGAAAGAATTCCTCCCTAAACTGCCCACTCAGCTCAGAAGTTAAGCTAGCAGCGCTTTGATTTTTACACAACTTAAAGCCAAAAGGATCCAGTTCAGAAGAAATGAGTCACACATTGCTCTCAGAGATGTTAGCTCATCTAACAGGATGGTTTGTGGCTGGAGCAGTAATCGCTTTGTTGGGTACCAACACCGCTGAGTTACACCACTTGCATTGAGCCCTTCTCTGCACCTGACAGCTGAGCACAGAGCTTGTGGGGAAGGGAAGTGTTTTCTTCTGAGCCATCACAGTCCATTCCAGAACAGCTAAACCAGCAAGGTTTAAACACAATCAGTACGTAGAATTGAGCAGCGTATGCATGACCTTTGTCAAGTAGTTCTGTTTGACTGCGATTCTCAAACTCTAAGTGAAGGGAACACACCAAAAAGTTTCCTGATTCCACCATTTGCACTGTGAATTAGACTTCTATTTTCACTCAAAGTTCTTTTTAATACAGAGGAAAAAAAAAAAAAAAAAAAAAAAAAAAAAAAAAAAAAAAAAAAAAAAAGCACAACAGACAGACATTAAAAAACGCTTATGCTGTGTTAGTCAGAGAAGCCTGGTACTGCCCGATCCTGCATTCATTTGACACCAGGCACTTTTCCCTTACCAGCATTAGCTAGCATGCTTCTAGGGAACCAAGACAGTATTACAGCAAGATAAAAATTAAAATACACAGCATCGCCAAATCATATGCAAGTAATTGGCAGAAATAAGACTCACTCTCCTGATTTAGACACTGTAGAGCCCTATTCTTGTTAATTAAAAAAGGTTAGGTGAATGATTTAGACGAACAATTCAGAAGAAATATGAACCTTTCTAAACCTTTGTTCAAAATAAGAGCTGAAATTTCTGGAGACTCATAAAAAGCTAATTCTGGACACACATCAGCTTCTGCATGCACACACACGTGCATGCACTGAGTGCTCCTCTTTCTTCTATACTTCCCACATTTAACAAGCAGTAAAACTGTCAGAATAATCTTGAAGAATAATGCCTGTGTCAATAGAAAAATTTCCACTCCATACCACCTTCAGAAAGGTGGCAGGAATTTTGAAAACACTTTGTCTTATTCTTTTTAAGAGCTATGATAGATAAAGGTGATCAAATAAGGAATAAAGTTTTGTTGTTGTCAACTAAAAAGATTTTGATTAACTCATTTTGTGGTTGACTACTTAAAATAATATTTAGTACCACTTATAGGAGGCCTTTGTTTTTCCTTTTAACTCGAGTGATTTTTGGTATAGACAAACACCTCTAACCACACAATTATTTAATACTTAAACACAAAAATACCTACATTGAAAACACTGCTCAGAAATGGGGCCGGACTTTTTTTCAGTGGTATTCAGCAGTGGAACAAGGTGCAATGGGTAAAACTGCAACATGGGAAGCTCCATACAGACTTGTGGAAGAACTTTACTGTGAGGGTGACAGAACACTGGCACAGGCTGCACAGAAAGGTGGTGAAGTCTTCTGTGGAGATGTTTAACACACTTTCCTGTGTGACCTGCTGCAGGGAACCTGTTTTATCAAGGGGCTGGACTGTATGATCTCCAGAGGTCTCTTCCAAGCTCCATGCTTCTGTGATTTTGTGAAATTAGTTTACTGACAAGGGAAAGCAAATAGAAATTAGGCACAGTAACACAAAAGAGCATGAGATGACCTGAACTTCTGTCCTCACTGTGAACCAGCTGTGCTCTGGTAGCAGCATGCCCCCATTTATACAGCACTAGGATCTTGTGTAAAGGGGTGGCAAACCCAGCCAGCGTGAGCACTGTGCCACTGGCACTTCACAGATGGACCTGATGAGCCCAGGGGGCTGTGGCCCTATTCACACATATCCACATAATGATACCCATACAAGGAGCTCAGGTAACTTATCTTAAGAGCTTATCTACTCAGGACAGTAAAAGCAAGCCAGCTGAAGGTATGAAATCAAAGCCAGGAACCTGAAATGCTGGCAGATGAAAGTTAAAGCTAAGTGGGAATACT
Organism: Centrocercus urophasianus; assembly: GCF_019232065.1. Lineage (NCBI taxonomy): Eukaryota > Metazoa > Chordata > Aves > Galliformes > Phasianidae > Centrocercus > Centrocercus urophasianus. The sequence goes on along the minus strand of NW_024884364.1, from coordinate 9,953,315 downwards.
GAGATTGTACTTAAAACATTTTAATGCAATACACCCTGACTTCAGAGTTGATTTATTTATCTCCTGTTTTTAAAGCATGTACATGAATAACAGTAGAGTGGGGTGAAAAATAAATGAAACAAAACAGGAAGTGTCAGCCTGTCAAAAGGTGCAAGTTCTTGATTTGTTTAGATTACATACATGTAATTACCTTTAAATATAATTAGGAAAAACATATACTACAATAAAGTTATCAGACCACTACTTCAAAGCTGAGAAGGAACAGACTGTGAGTTTCATCTTGAGGCAGTGTGAACTCATCCCAAGACCCTAACCCAAAAGAAAAATTAATTTTGGTAACTAATTGCTCATCATAAACCCTCAGACTACTCTAGAATTCCCTCAATTCATCTCTCATTAAAGGGCTAGGTCTATATTCTTTTCCTATAAACTACAATCTTGCTGCAATTTCCTGCCAGGGGCTCCAGTTGGCTGCACCTCAGCACAGGATCAGCAGTTGACTTTTCAATCCGAGACAGCAGCAGCATTTAGCAACCTGCCAGCTAACACAAAGTAAAGTGCCATTTAATTTCAGAAAAATCAGAACCAGGAAATTTATATTGTAAAGGAATAAAGAGTACAAAATGTGTCTTCCTATCAAATATGGGACCCGGGGCACGAATGTGAAAAACTTTATCAGGCTGGGTCCTATCTAGCCTTTCCCTAAGGATGTCCCCCTAAACTCATTTCCAGACCATTTCCTTTCATTCTTGCATCTCTTGGTGTTCAGCTTAATTTTCTGTAGGCACAGATGAAGAAGTCTAGAGAAGTTATTGTAGTGAACAAAGAAGAAAGTCAGTGCCATTTAACCTCGGAGTTTCTGTATTGTTTAATCAATCTGAGCCAAGAGCCAATCCTTATGAAATCCCTCTGAGTCTTCCAAGGTCTATTCCTAGGGAAGAACAACCTGAACATATCGGAAGTTAAATGGAGTTTTCTTTTCCACTGGAAAATTTAGAATTTCAGAGTGAAATTAGCTAAATTCTGTCCAAAGCATCCTTAAATCAGCATCAGTGATTAGAAAAAAAAATAATAATAATTCAAACTGAATAGTGCAAAGACTGATTTCTGCATAATCTTCCACTTGATTCAGTTTTTGGTTGACTAACTTGGTGTTCATATACCATATTGTGCAGAATGAAACAGTGTTCAATACTTAAGCAGCGTTTAAATTTAAGAGTACAGATAAGTTGAAGCTCTATATTGAACTGGGCTCTATTTTCTTTAATCAATTTTGAAATGTTTTTGATATGGTATTTTAATTCTTATACTGTTATTTTTTTTTAAATGCAGATAACCTTTTCAAAACTGAAGAGATGAAAAATACTAGTTTTAATTAATGAATAATCTAAACAGCACTGATTTTGTGTTTTTTTTTGTTTGTTTTTCGTCAACAAAAGAATTCAATTTTTCCTCTTTTCTTCCCAAAAGGCAATGCATTCTTTACTTGATAATCTGTAGGAATTTATGAGTGTTTAATTAGCCTTATTTTTGTTCCCTGAATGCAAAACATAGTGAACTACCACAGAAACATATTGAGAGTTACAGACAAAAAGTTAATTAAAAATTTGAACTTAAGGACTAAAGTTAAAGCAAAAGATTTTTCCCTAGTTTATACCAAGATTTGGCAGCATGAATGATTAAACATAAATCAGATTAACTTCCTATGCCTTGATTCCTCCATAAAAATAATGTCTGTCCCTTCCCCGCCGCCCCCCCCCCCCCGTCCACCCTTGCAATCTAACTATGCATTTCACTGACTGTAGTAGAATCTCTGGTTGTGAATATTGTGTAGATGTGATGTTAAAGTGGTGCACAAAAGAAGCAAAAAAAGTATCAATGATTTGTACTGTTGGGGCAGCATGCCAGGCTTCCCATCTAAATCCATCCTATAAATGGAGGGATTCAAGTGTAAAAAAATAAAATAAAATAAAAAAGTTTTCTAACTATCCACTCCGGTTTAAAGACAAGTTCCTTCAACATGAGCTTTCTACAAATATAAATGATTGAGTTTAGCTCATAAATGTCATCTGAAAGCTAATCTGAAGATTGCCTCCTCCAATACTCATAAAAAATAGCAGATTTTACATTGAAGGCCATGGCTCAACATACTGAAAGAGTATTTCCCTTACCTCTTTTCCCCAACCTTTTCTTTCTCATGAAAGCCTTGGCACACAAGGACTTTGTGTAAGTAGACAAAGATTAAACTAAACACCATTTGAAAACAGATGATGCACAAAGACTTTTTAAAGTTTTGATGGTAACCAAAACTGAAAGCTATCTGAACAGCTCCAACCTTATTACAGTACAATTTTCCTCTCAAGCAAGCTGTTAGTGACACCAGTAGAAGCTCTATTAAAGGGAATTCAAGCAGACAAGACAGGAATCAGGGCAAAGATATCAAGAAGGATGCTAGCAAGTTTCTCATTTATGTTTGCAGACTAGGGAACCTGCTAGCTCTCTGTTCTGGTACCTCCTGCATGGCGAGTAACCCTAACCATGACAGGATATGGGGGAAGAGTCACTGCTTACTATAACATATGTCCAACCTTGTCACTGACACTAGTTTCTGAACAAACAGATTTGATAAAGCATCACTGGAGAGCAATCATAACTTCAATTTCTGTAACTAGTTTGGAGTACTTCAAATAGTGCTTTGTGCACCAGCGCAAACCTAATACAGGTTCTGGGGCAGTACTTCTCTCAACATGTAGCTGGCATGAAAGAGAGAGCAAGTTTAATAGCAACATTATGACAATGGTGTTGTATGAGGTGAGAGGCAAGACCAATGAGCAGATATAATAGCTTTTATTTCATCATCATTAAAACAAGGGGAAAAGCATACAGATCTTTCTGATCTTCCAGATTTTAAGAGTCAGTGTAGAAGCACTACTGCCAGATAGCATAGATGAAGTTTGTAGCATCTTGACAAGCACATTTATAGAAGCCCTGGCCATTATACTACCCTGACCTGGGATGAATACAGATTATTTAACTGTCATCTGTGAGACTCTGTCTTCAAAGGCATTTTCTCCAGAAACTGTACTCCTTGCCATCAGGCATCACTCTAGCTTTGCCAAACACTAATTCCCAAGTATATAACCTTGTTGTACCACATAAAAATATACCACACTGAAGTCATAGGAAACATAGCAATATGTTTTCACAGCAGCAACAAATGCTTGTGTCATACAACAGCCATCAAAATCTTTCTTACACATACACTTCACAAAATGTATTATGGTTCATCACATGCATCCAATGCTCCCTGGGAAGAATCACAGTTATACAGGCACAAGGTTGGAAAGGACCTAGAAGATCATCTAGTCCAACTATCCTCCCATGACCATTGCTACCACAAGCTACCAAACCATATCTTGTAGCTCCTCATCCAGACACCTCTTCAACTGCCAGGGATGAAGACTTCACCACCTCCCTAGGCAGGCCATTCCAGTGAAGAGCTAGACAATTCTGTGTAAGTTAGTGGACTATTTATAAAGGACGAGTAATAAAAGTCAGCATGACAGCTCTCCAGCAAGATCTCTCTACCTCTGCTTTCTATCTTCAAGTAAGTTCTAGAGACGTAAAGAAATAAAATTCAGACATCTAATAGGTATTAAATACTCATTCAGATTCATCAAGAATTTAGAGAAGCGTTTACTTTCCAAGATAACCTCTTAGTGCAGCAAACAAAATGGCAACCCACCACATATATAAACAGATCTCTTAAGAAGGAGATATCCACTGAGTTTTCAAGTGCATGGGCAACAGTTCCGTATAAAAACAACTTTGTACTTGCTTATCTCCTACTAGTTGGCTAATGATTTAAAGGCTTTCTCCTGATAAGAATTATCAATAGGAGAAATGCAGCTCAAAAGCTCAATGTCAAGGAATCTGCTCAGTTCTCATCCATAAATTAGTTAGTACAGCTTAGGGAATGACCTGCTGGAGAGGACCTCTGCAGAGAAGGACTTGAGTGTCCTGGTGGAAGCAGGATGACCACGAGCCAGCAGTATGCTCTCGTGGCTAAGAAAACCATTGGTATCCTGGTGTGCATTAAAAAGAGTGCAATCAGCAGATTGAGGGAGGTGATTCTTCTCTTCTACTGTGCTCTGGTGAGGCCACATTTAGAATACTGTGTCTAGTTCTGGGCTCCCCAGTTGAAAAAACAGTGATCTTCCTAGAATGAGCACAGCAGAGGGCAAAGATGATAAAGGGCCAGAAGTATCTCCTGTATGAGGAAAGGCTGGGTAACCTGGCCCTGTTCAGCCCAGGGAAAGTCCCAGTCCCATGGAGACCTCAGACTCCTGACTGAAATCATGTACTTGTGCCAAAAAATAAAAAAAATTAAAAAAAAATCAATTCAACACAAGATTTGTGTGACCTGGAACACGAAGGAGGACAGCACATCATAATGTAGCAAGGGCTGACTTCACATATATCTGTACAAATTCAACTAACCACACAACGTATTTTTTAGTATGCTTGTGTATATGTTACTATACATATTAACAAATATGCTATATTTGTTGTTATATGCTATATTAACAAAGAGATATGCTACATAAATTAAATCCAATGTCACTGCTATATGTTATGAAGTATTCTCTTTTGGCAATGTAACTGTTCCAAGCCTACAGATACATTGCCTTTCCTTAAAGCACACCTACCCCAGCAGCACAGAAGTAGGGTTAGAAAGGGCTAACTTCCAAACAGGTAGATTGACCACTGCTTTCCTCAAAGCAAGGTAACAGAAACATCGTTAGTTTTAATAAAATGAAGCAATACCTGTACCAGAATCTCACTCAGCTCTCACAGACAACACAGCTTGGTTCAGATGACAGAGACTGTTCATATAAGATATCTTTTCATACTTAGAAAGTGTTTGCAGTAGTATATGGATGCGTTAACACAAAGTAATATTTTCCTTTAAGACACATAGAACATTAGTTATTGCTGAGGGCTAAAGGAAAACTTCCAGCATTCAGAACCTGTGGCAACACTTCTGACCGAGTAACAATAGAATAGATGGAGGATAATCCACGTATTTTCCAAATACCTTTGAAAAGTACCAATAAAAAACTATATCTGTAAAATATATGGAAGCATTTAAATTTACAGCACATTATTCTTACTACTAAGACTGTACTTGAAGAGGCAATAAAGCTCAGCACTCTTACCTTCCCTTAATTGCATTAGAAATGACCGTTTGAGGTTGACTGAAGCTCCTCTTAATGGATTTTGAATGGTATGCACTTTCTCCACCTCCTGTTTTAGAAGTCTCTTGTTCTATTTTGATGTACATCTTGTACCTAAATTGGCTGGGAGCTGCTCTCATGTGCACTAGTTAGCTTGCAATCACATGGGGAGTTATCTTTCACTTTCACAAGGCTCTGCGCCACCTCTAGATTTGAAGCTACACAGTTCCAATTGTACTTGCAAACAGAGTCACAGAGGCAGAAACAGGACACACTAGCTTCATGTCTTGTCTGTTGGCAGTTCCTCTGAGCCACACTTTTTGGCACTTGGAAAAGCAGCTGCCATTTGCTCCTAGGGCATTAAGAAATTACATCCAGCTGCTTCAGCTCTTCACTTCAGCGCATCAAAAAGGTTTAGAGTATTTTCATGTGTCCAGCAGCCACAGATTTTGCAGAAGGCAGAATATATTTGTGAGACATAGGAGAGCCTAACTGCTCTCATTAGGGGACACGATCTCTTCTTCTGTGCTCTTACAGCTCCCTTACAGCTCTTACAGCTGCATGCCACAAATTTGTCTTCAGTAAGATATCCTCCATGAGGCTTAAAAGTCTTACAAGGACCTCTACCCATGCTGAAGAGCAAACATGAACACAATGGGATGGAGCACTAAGGAGATCCCACAGTAAAAAGAAGGTAGGACTTAACAGCCAAAGTCTAGTGCCACATTGTTAAAGCAGGAAAGGTCCAGAGGCGATTCATTCCAATAGAAACCTATCTCATTAAACAGTGTCCAGGCAGATGTGAAATCAAGCTAGAAAAATCAGCCCACGGCTCAGCATTAAGATCACATCAGGCACTTTGCAGGCAAATCTACAGCATTAGCCCAAAACAAAACAAGAAAGCAGTCTTCAGACCTGAAGATCAACACTCTTCCAAGGAAACTCAAAGAAAGAATAAAGAACAGAGCTAGGCTTAAAAAGAGCTCTTGGGTTTACAGCTGTGTGTGGAGATTCCAGGTTAAGCTGCTCAGAGCCATTAAGGTTCATGCCTTAATGCACCTGAGAGCACCAGCAAGTAGCAATTCATCTCAGGTATATTAGCACAGAACAAGGTGTAATTACAGTATTGTGATAGTTTTCAATTCATTCTGTTGACTGATTGTTTTGGTTTTTTTTCTTCTTTTCTTTTTTGCTATTCATCCCTAGTAGAGACATGTCCTGTCTATGCTAGTGGATAAAATACATCAAAGGAGCTACTTTATTTTTCTATTTTCTGCTACATTCTTTTGGAGACTTTATGGTTCATGTCCTTCTGAGAAACTTTTGAAAACTAACAGCACTCATGGGTGCACATACCATGCTCAAGGGGTGAGGGGTTCATAGTAGAAGCTGTATCAAAAACACCGATAAATTACTAACCTTTACTAAGGTTCTGAGACTGTCCTAACAGGTGTAAAGCTTTCAGGTCTCTGTTTCCTCTATACTAGCTTGCTCTATCACCTCCAGAAAGGAGTTAGATATTCCACGTAGATTTAATCAGGTAGTGACAAATGTCCTGTCCTGGCTTTTTCTGGCCAATCTTTTCCTGACCCATTGTCACCATGGTCTTTGCATTTTATTTTTTCCCTATGCAGCCTCAGGTATCTTCTGGGGAAGTCAACAGGACAATATGAGCAATTGCCATAGTGATGCAGTGGTTAATTGCATTAATTAGTTGCTGGATAGCCAAGGAGAAAGGTTGAGAGACCAAGACCAATTAAAAAAAGAAAGGGAAAACGGAACAGGTATTTCAAGGTTTTAAAAGAAAGGGAACTCGTATATTTTTAGTATAGCTAGTAGACAAAGCTAGTCTGTTAAATTTTATATTTGATTTTCAGGTAACAAATTTGGCAAAGTTCTTTGACCTTCTGCCTGATTTATAAAACCTGCTGGCAGCATAACGCCTCTCTATTCAAAGGAGAGAAAGCAGTGTGTTTCTTATGAATATAATTGTGAAGGTGGCCAGCTAGGAGTTGCTGCTTCTTGCATTGAAAAATCCTACTCAGTTGTCAGAGAAATGGCTAGATAAGGCCATGGGGAGGCTGTATTTCAATATGTCTCTCAGCAAGGGCCACTGAGAAAAGTGTAAACAGTGACCCCAGTGATTCTCAGTTGTAGAGGTCTGCAGTTGGAAAAAAAATATAGCAATTAAGCACATTCCTGAGGTATGGAAATATATTAATCCAGTATTCCCTTTCTACATGCAAGCAGAGTGCATCAGCCAAAAAGACAACTGGCAAAAAAAAAAGATTATGGTAAGAGCTGGTTCTGAAAAAAAAAAAAAAATTGTAATACTTTTCACTTAACTGAGGCAAATGAGGCTAACTTGAGAATGATGGTAATACTCATCAAAAAGAAATAGTTCATACAGAAGTTTTAAACAAAAAGAAGGTGAAAAACCAAAAGTGTTTGTGACTGATTTAAGGTTAAAAAGTTAATCTTGCAATTGCAGTTAGCAATCATGTTAATTGAGCTTGTGATAAGAGACCAGATGGTGATTATGACTGGGAGAAAACACCCAGAGAGACTGATTACTAGAAGTTTGAGATTAACACTTAAAGAATAAAAATTAAGAAATACCACAGAATACATCAAAGGAATTTGTCTACATTATGATGACGTTAGGAATGGTCCAAAGCGTCTGATGCTAAAGCTGCTATTGGGAATGTAGAATGACATGATGACATAAAAAGAAGAGCATGAATGGCTCAAAGAAAGAATTTGAAAACTTAGGACAAAGAGCTGCATACAGAACGCTCATATGACAGTAAGTTCTAAGTCCTTTAAAACTGACAACATAAAACTCAGTTTCCCATGAATGCTTTCAAGCAGGGAATGTCACAGTCCTCCTGTAACCACAAAATCAAATCTGAAGACCCTAATTTACATCTTACAAGTTGAAGAACAGACCTATGCTCAATTATAGAAGCTGATTGGAACTCTGTCCACGTGTGTAAAATTTTAAGTCGTTATATGATGTCCACACAAACTGAAACAAAAATAAATGATTTAATGCTTTTGTGAAAGTGGGCTTGGCAAGTAGCCTACTTTCCTAAAGGAGGAACACCTTTTTTTTTTTTTTTTTTTTTTTTCCCCAATCTGGAATGCATGATTATAGAAGTCATGCAAAGTTGAAAAGAACATAATGATTACAGGCATACATACTTCATCTTTGACAAAAATCTAAGGAGCTGAGTTTGGTTCTACAGTATACATACATCACTGGGCACTACTTTTATTTCAGTTCATTCACAAAAGGAGAGCAGACTGTAACTGTCCAGTCATCTTCCAAAGCAGAAGGTACCTACAGTAGAAGTTACCGAGTTTATTTTTGTATTTTGATTTTTTTTTTTTAATCAAACTAATTAAACTGAAATAATAGAGATATTAACCTTGAGAAGGAAAAAAAAAAGTGGAGAAAGTTGTTCCTTAAGTTTAATCAATAGTGTCCTTGGAATAATTGGTGCCCCTGATCACATCAAATACAGATATGTGGATGCTTGAAAATATGAGAACAACTGCCCTAGACAATAATTCTCATTTCCAGTTCAGACCCTCTAAAAGATTCTACTAATAAAGAGTTGCTTGTTAAATCCTATTTACATTAGACACAGTCATGGGATTCATATAATTTAATTTTAACTATCCAAAGTGAGTTTCTGGTTTCAGCTAGTCATTTAGATTTCCTCTACAGTAAGTGGAGAAAATGAGGTACTTTGGGAAGATTCATCTTTTTCATATCATCCTAGGACAGATATCTAAGATAATAGAATTAATTGTTCTCTGGAGCAATTGATCTTCATTTTATCTCTACATACTACAGACAAAGTCTAAACATTTATCTTTAATGAGATGCTTCATTTTTGATGGCCAAAATTAGATAGGAAAACTCCCACTTGTTATGCCTGAGAAAGTAATGTCTGATCACGGGTCTCTGTATAATAAGCAGGAATTTCAGCAGTTTTCATTGTAATGTAAGTTAAAAGAGCATCTTTTCCTCCTTACTTCTGCCACTCCTTTTATCCTCAACTGTATGGAAAATGACGATAAAATATTGAAACATACATCAAATAAAAAGTGCAGGTTCTGATCCTTTTGTTTATTTACTAAATTTAAGGATGGCACTGAAGAGTACAGACCAGCAAGTACCAGCTTGGGCTGGTTTCTGTTCTACATGGAGGCATGTAGATGATGTGTTTGAGGAAAATGAGCCAAGAGATCAGTGAGGTCATAACTGAAGATGGTAAAGGTAGCCCTGTAAGACACTGCCACTCCACCTATATCAAAAGAAATAGACGTGAAACACATACCACAGTAAAGTACAAATAGTACAACATAAAATGGAGATAAAGACAATGAATTCAATATTCTCATGCAATGGGAAGCCCAGAACTGAAGTTGAGATCCCAAGATAAAACTGAAGTAGAAAAGTTACTCTACTCTCAGGAGTCTTGTTAAGTTGAAGGACATTTTAAAAATAACTCACCCAGTAGGCAGACCTTTAGCCTCTAACATTGCTTTATTAAATCACAAAACACAATATATTCAGATAACATTAAGGTTCTGACCTTGGATGCACAAAAGTAAGAAAATTCAGAGGAAAGTTTGAACCTCTTTCTGTACATAACATCAGACTTTTGCCTACTGTTTGCATTGAGGGCTTATGGCACCTACTGTAGTTACAAAAGGTCTCCTGGTGGTTTGGTGACCCTTTCACAATTTGTAGGCACAATAGATTAAGGATATGACTTTAAACTGGACATGAATTATCTTGTGCTTTAAGGTTGAATTCAGATCTTCAGCCAAGTTTGGAAACTTTTGAGTTCAAATGTTCCTGTGTTTTAAAGGCATCAAGTCAAACCAAAGAAAGACCTCTGATCGACAGCATGCTGTGGTGGTTAATGCAGAAATACAATGTCTTTATAACCAAGCTGTATGAAGATTGAAAAAGTCTCCTCTTGCCTGAGAATCAGCAGGAGAAGTTTCAGGACACAAGAAGAAATTTTTCCTTAGGTTACAAAGGATTCCAAAACTGAGGTTAAAAATAAAATTGTGGTTTAATTAACTGTTCCATTATTCTCTAATGAACTAAATGGATAAACACAACTAGAGATGTTTTCCATCCAAACATTTAATTGGAAGGAGTTATGAAGGGGTTAATTTCTTGATTAGAAAAAAAAAAAAAGGACTATTATTATTTTCATTTCTCACGTAAAACTCTAATTCCAAATGCTTACTCTAAGTATGACGTTACAGTGCACACAAAATCCATTTTGCAAAATTATGGATATGAAAGAAAAAATTAACATTAAAAAGAAGCACCCTGAGCACCTATTTCCTAAAATTAAAAGCAATGTAGAGTAACATGCAACAGCAGCTCTACAAGGTGGAAGATTAACAACACCTTGTTTCCTATGGCTCTGTGCTCTCAATACCATTGTGTTCCTCACCCTCTAGTTCACTCCTCTGCAGGCACCTCAATCTTTCAATCTTTCAGCAGTGCTTGAGCTCACACCATGCTGCTCACACTTATCCTTGCTCTTCTCCATGGGTATCCCCAGAAGTCAATGGAGAGAACGTGGAGTGAAATGTGGGTCAATGGTGAGCTTCATGGACCAACTCCTGGCTGAGGGTCCCACAGCCTCCACATGGCCCCTAGACCATGTATCTGTCAGGCCTTTGCGGTCTCTGTTTATCTGACATGTTTAACCAAAATCAACCGAGAGGTGACAGATTGAGAGTAGGAGGATGGCTGACTGATGTACTCACGGTTGTTCACTAAACTTAGCAAATCAGATGTTTAAGAAGCTTTCTGAAAGGGGAAAACATGTCCTGACTTGAGCTCCTTGTACTTTACTTAATTCTACATACCAATCTAAATCTACATACCAAGGCACATGAGAACTCCAAAGGGGTAACTTCTCTCAGATCTTCACACCTGGGAGCCTTCCAACTCTCACCACACTCACATATGCAAAAAACTGCACATCTCCCAAATGAAGAAGTACATGTGCTTCCCACATAACTCCCACAGCGTGAGCTGTGGATAACTGCCCAGTGCCACAGACCACACCAGTGGAGACAGTGGGAAAACAATACTCAGTAACAAGAAACAAGAGTTTCAATCCTGTAAAGAGTTTTGCTTTAATCCCTATTCTGTTCCTAAATGATGTTGTTCGCATTAGTTCCACATAATAGCTAGTTTGTGATTGTATTGTTGATTACCAATGCTAGACAGGTGCCATAGATTTTGTTCTAATCTCTTAACATAAGGTAATGTGTTTAAAGTAAACACACATACAAAAAACAAAAACAAAACAAAACAAAAAAAAGCCTAACAGGCCCTTAGGAATTCTGAAGAAAAAAAAAAAAAAAAAAAAAAAAAAAAAAAAAAGAAAAAAGAAATTGCATTTTCAGCCTAACAACTTTGATTGTTTCCCATTAGCTACAACAGGGAATTTTAGGTGACAGGGTTGAATCTATCTGTGCGTTTCACTTAGATTCTTGCATGTAGGTACTCCAAGATTTCAATTTTATACTGTGAACCATCTAAGGTCTGTCTGGAATATTCGGAAATGTGTTTCTAATTGCTTTCTTCATGCAAAAGAGATGCCATAGATTACCAACAGCAGACCTATTAATCATCAATCTAAGTGCAGCTAGTCTGCATATAATATTTATAAGTTTTCATATACCTCTTGCTAATGCTCACAATCAATGACTGCTTGACAAGGCACACTAGAGAGTTACCTAAACCTTTCCAGGAGGGTTAGTCTGTAGATGACCATTATTCCAGATTGTATTTATGATGAAAAGATTTATATTTTTTAATATCTATTTTCATAGGGAACTAAAAAACTCACTGGCTACACATTTCTTATGAATCTGGGGGGACTTTTTATTCCTTTCTGTCTGGTCTTTCAAATTATCATTTGCTATTTAATGAGTAAATATGATTTCTCTCTTGCCTTTGTAGTTTCAGAAGGTAACACTATGAAATAAGCCTTATGTTAGCTGTGATCTGTGTGGGGGAATCCAATTACTATATTAGTAATTGTGACTCTCCACACTCTATGAGACCAAGTAGGAGTCTAATCAATTTCCAAATAGAGTCTGTTTACATTATACATGGTTGTAGCTGCTGGAAAAAAAAACAAGCCCATTTACATTCCAAAGTATGCATTCATCAGCTGCTGGTCAAACAACATCTAAACATTCACTTTTTCCTTTCACAGTCAAGCTCAAAAAATTGTTGTAATTCAGCAAGGAGAACTACAGAGTGCTCTTTCATTTCAGTTGAGTTCTAACGTTCAGAAACAGAACTGATCAAATTATTCATTCAATTTATTTATTTATTTTGCAAATAAACTATGTGATTCATTTTTTTCTCCCTGCTTGCAAATTATTTGTGAACCAATCCAAATGCTGTGACTATATATCTTATTTACAACCATTTCCACAATCCTATTCCAGTCCTAGAAACATTTGCAATCTCTTTACTTTGAGTACGTGTTACTTGGTCTTTCTTGTGTGCAACTGGTTGCATGGCAGACATTAGGGGACAGACACCGAATCAATCCATAAACTGATTATAAAAACAAACTTTGCTTGAAAGAAGAGGAGTTCTCAAACTATTTGCAGAAGATAAAACTAGGATGAATAGTCATAAATGCGAGGGAAAAAGCCCCATGTTGATCGGCTTGGGATTCTCCAAATAATATCCATACCCGGCCTCTCCTCTCCTTTTTACTACATAGGAGTTGTTCTACTTCCTACCAGTTTTAAGAGGCACCAAAACCTTTATCTCACAGACCTCTGCCATTCAGAGGGACTCCCCCATTACTGAAGCACCAGGCTCTGTGCATGGCTCTGGTAAGCACTTGGTCTCACACTTACCTGCTTGTCAGCAATCACCAGTCAGAAATAGGAGAAGCAGCTTACGGCTATAAAGCTGACAACAGACATCTGTGGACATCTCATAAGAAACAAAAGGGAAATATTCTTGGAGGTCACCAAGCTGCAGCCAAAGGCCCTGAAACACTGTACAGAGCACTCTGTTTCTGTGTTGGATGCTAAAATTCACATCAATGGCATTTGCTGCTTTAACACTCAATTAGCTTTCAACTCTTCTGGATTTCTCTTGCCAGAAGACTGGGCTTTGAGGTTTTTTCCTTCTTCCTATAGTTTACCTCAGAAAAGGTAAGTAGGTACTGGCCTGAATTGATCCTCTGTGTCTTCTACTGACCAACAGTAGTAAAACTATTACTGCGTGAGAAGAGGATAATGTTCAGCAGCAAGTTGTGCATTTCCATCTGATCCTGAGGTAACTTGTGGCAACAGCAGGTAAAATAATTTTCCAAACATAGGCAGAAAAGCTAATAAGGAAGAAATTCATTGATCAGTTGTGAGAAATAGCAAGGCACTGAGCACTTTTCACTGAGGACACTGCCTCTCTGCTCAGCACTGTCATAGAGGCTTCTCACAGAGGAAACACAAGCTTTTTAAACTTTCTGGTTCCTCACATCAAAACTGGGTGAGATTCACAGGGATCTGGGGCCTCACTGTTGAAGAACTGATGCCTGGAGTGCAGCAGTACATTTCTCCATGCAGGTTTTTTACTTCTGTACCCACAGGAATGCACCTGTGCTGGGAGCATGTCCTTTTAAACATGTCCTTTGCTTATAATTTTGTGGGTTTGGAAGTGAACATCTGCTTAAATAGAGGGTCCAGTGCTTTACCTATGGGAGTCCCACAAGGCCCAGCATGACTCCCTTCAGAAAGTCCCCGTTTGCAGCATCAAACTCAGTGCCAAATTGAAGCTGTTGGCAGGACACCTGGATGCACAACAGCATCTGACATCCACAGCCCACACCCAGAGCAACATGTTGCTTTGATGGTCAGTACCATAAAATTAGTACATAATCTGCTCCAATTATATACCACTGTCATTCTGCACTTGTGTAGGGCACAGTTTTGTCCTTGTGCATATTTCAAGGTAGATGGGTTGAAAGTCCTGGACTCATGCCACAGTGCATGATGTTTTATGTAGTGTTGACTGTTTTGGGATGGCTTGCATTTTTCAAATCTCAAAATGAAACACCTCATGCCTGGTTGGTTTTTTTTTTTTTCAGGCATGTTGAACACCATGTGATTTAGTTCTTGCTTTAGAGGAAGGGAAAATAATACTCAAAAAAAGCACCACACCCTCAAAACCAAACCAAAAACCTACACTTCCTCCCCTCCCCAACCCTGCCTAGGGGTCTGGAGCACAAGTCTTATGAGGAGCAGCTGAGAGAGCTGGGATTGTTCAGTCTGGAGAAGAGGAGGCTCAGAGGAGACCTCATTGCACTCTACAACCTCCCAAAGGGAGGTTGTGTTGAAGAGGGATTTGGCCTCTTCTCCCAGGCAACAACCAGGTCATGGGGAAATGGCCGCAAGCTGTATCAGAGGAGGTTTAGGTTAGACATAAGGAAGAACTTTTTCTCTCAGAGTGGTCAGGCACTGGAATGGCTGCCCAGGGAGGTGGTGGAGTCGCCGTCCCTGGCAGTGTTCAAGAGGCGTCTGGATGACGTGCTGCGTGATGTGGTTTAGTGCTTGTGGTGGCAATGGTGATGAGGAGATGGTTGGACTGGATGATCTTATAGGTCGTTTCCAACTTTGGTGATTCTATGATTCTATGATTCACCCATCCCCTCTAATGGAACACAATTATGCCCAGAGCGTTTTTTTGTAGTGTTTTAGAAGTACCACTTCGGACAAACCTTCTATCTTTTAATCACTGCATGCTATTTACAGTTTCACTGATCGCTTCTATGCTTGCTTCAGGTTTCATCTCTAGAATTAGGAAGAGAAAAATATTAATCATTTTACTACTTTTGCTGGAATATGGTCTGACATATTTTACAACAAAAAAAAACCACTGGAATTTTCTAATGTTTATCAAGCAATTAAATCCATTATGTATGCTGCTTCTTTAAAGCTAACCTAATTGGATGGTCATAAATGAAGGCTGCTCTGAAGGTAATGCCTCCTGTTTTATTATTATGTTGGCCCATTACATCAGAGGCAGATGGTGGTGGTATGGCAGCAGAAGTTGAATCTTACACCAATATTACCTAACATTTTGTTACTATGAGGGCAGCAGAGAAGAAGTCTGATGAAATGGTGTCTGGAATGTAAGTGAAGATGAAGCAAAGATGTGTCATTGAATTCCTCCTTGAAGAAAAAATGGCACCCACTGACATTCTTCAACACTTGCTGAATATTTCTGGAGACCAAACAGTGGATCTGAGCACAGTCAGGCACGTTGCAGCAGTGGCAACAGTGACATGAAAGACAAGCCATATTCTTTCGTATGGCCACACACAGCTGTCACATCATGAAATGAAGAGTGTCTTGATCAGCTCATCCACGCAAATCAGCTAACAGTAATGACAATGTTGAAAAATAGTGTTTTGTAGCTGAAATTCTGCTCTATCAAATTGTGCTATTGTTCTCTCTGTGTCTGTTGTAGTTTCCATAGAAATAAATAGGAGGTATTACTTTCAGACACGTTGGAATTTAGCACAGTTAGCATTTATGAAGAGGAGGCCATTGCTTAGCGAATCTTTTAAAAGAGTCCAAACATACTATTTATCATCTCCAGTAGTCTCAAAGTGGCTGTTTATGTTTCACTTAGACTTAAGTGAGGTGACTGCTTTCTGGCCACTGAGTAATTTTTAATGTATCTTTCAGTAATACTTTTTCAAAAGCTATTACCAATCTGTGTGCATGCAGAAATATTGTCACTGGTATATAGGCAAACATCAGAATGTAAACACATTTTGAAAGAGATGTGCTAAAATGATGTCAAGGGAGAGATGAATATTGCTGCAAGAAGAGTCCTTTTTTTTGAGATTACTACCCATAAATTTCATCAGAGCTATGGGCGGAGAACATCCAGCCTGAAAAACAGGCTCTTTTAATTTTGTCCATGTATCCTGAGGTAGTCATTGAGCCACTGGTAAACTGTTTTTTCAATTAATTTTGAAAGCAAGGTAGGATTGATACCAGCTCCATGTTTTCCAGATGCTCTGTAGAGTTCTTATTAAATCACGGACATGACCTTGTCAATCTTAAACAGAATGAAGAGCTTGTACATAGAAGTAATTTACCTAACTGTGATGAAGGGACTGAAAAGGACAGTGCTTATGTTTAGTGTGCTAAGATGACTCAAAAGTGAAGGAAAGCCTGTCCTGTCTTTTGTGAGTTAGAGAAGAAGAAAAGAGATCTGATTTTCTACAGCTACAAACCAGAAACTCCAGTTCTAGAGGATCCTTAAATCTATTTGGATATTTAGAATATTGTGTAAAACACATGCAGTGCAAAACAAAGCATAAATTACAGAGGGATGGCTTATTGTATGAGTGTCCAATCTTTTGGCTTGCCTGAGCCACACTGAGTGAAGACGAATTGTCTTGGGCTGCATTTACATACGCTACTCCAAAAGTAATGCCTCCTATTTCTTTCCACAGAAACTACAACAAAAAGCACAAGCACAATAACACTTTTTGATAGATCAAATTCTCAGCTACAAAACAGCATTTTTCTACATAGCTACCACCACTAGCTAAGCACTTTTGCCAGCAATGAACAAGAGCCTGTATACTGTGCTCATAAAAATCTATACCAGGGGAGGTGATCCACTGTTACTGTCACCACTGCTGAAACACACCACCCACTGCCTCACTGTGCTCAAGTCCACTGTTGGGTCTCCAGAAACATTTAGCAAGCATCAATGAACATCAATGGATGCCATTTTTTCTTTATGGGGGAAATCAATGACACACCTTTGCATCATCCGTACTTCCATGTCAGACCCCATTCTGTCAGTCTACACCTCTGCTGCCATCTGTTACACAGCAACAGTGTATAAGAGAATATTGGTGGGAAAGTTCAACCTCTGCTGCCGTACCACCACCATCTGCCTCCAATATCATGGGCCAACACAATTAATCAGGAGGCATTACTTTCAGAACAGTCCTTGTGAAATATGCAATAATGTTAATATATAAGAAAACACTTTAATTTTTAATATTTTTCTTAAAACACTAAAAAAGGAGAGTAACAAAACCATAAAACTAGTAGGATATGTGACCTTGGTTTTGTGAATCTAACACATCAGGTTGGTTCAACAGCAGTGGCTGCAATTCTTAATGAGGCTTCTCGGTGTTAATCAGAGATTTTAAAAAAAAATTGTACTCTTCCTGTACTTCATCCTTGACAACTGTTCATAAATGTGCATACTGCAGAAAGCAATGACATGAATAAGGTGTTACTATGAAGCAAAGGATGATTTTCTCTGGTAACACAGGGATTATGAAAGACTGGTAAAGACAAGATCATCTTTTCGAATTAAATCTCTGGTTGCAGCTCTACACATTCCATTCGAACATTTGCAGGTAATTTATATCAACTGAAAATGGTGCCACAGTCAGACTGATTTATTTATTTATTTATTTTCAATCTTGAAATATTATCTCAAATTCCTTTATCAAAATGGAAACGACAGCTGAGTATTCTTTGCTGTTTGAAGCCCTGTGTTTAGCCAGCGTATCAGAACGTGTAGAATTATTTGCCATCACTTGAGTCAGCACTGCACAGCACTGCCCTCACTGTACCCTGGTTTCCATCGACACCACGTTAATAATGCCGTGATGGTTTGGCTGTTACTGAGTGATGGGTGCATGCTTGGGGCTTCTCCATGGGGAAAACTGCCACCTTTATAGCACAGGGAGAAGATGGCTGCATTGCCAGGTATGCCACACCATGGGTTGGACATGCCTGGCTTATCGTATAGTCATGTATTCCAAGCTGCATTAGAGGTATCCACTTCAGGTGATGTAAGTGACAACCTTGATGGTACTGAGAAATATTTCTTTTTAATTCAGTGATACTACATTCACATACACTTTTCAAAAATCCATTTTCAAATATATTTTAACTTTAAAAAAAAAAAAAAGTTTCAGATGCAAGATGTTGTCTAAAACTCTAATATTCTTGAGTGGCTTGGTCTGGGAGGCAAACCAGTATTCAGCTCCTGCCATGAGTTTGTCTACCATGCTGAAAGCAGACTGAGTATACTAAGCTCTCCAAAGCCTGTTCCCTGGGTTTTCTCTACACCCTAACCATAATGTTCAAAATTGTTTCCACAAAGATGCCATAAGTTTAGCACAATCACTAACAGAGAACTCTGCTACCTTGGCATGTCCTCCCTTTAGTCATGCAGATAAAGCCTTAAGGTGCCATGTTGTGTCCATCTTACACTTACTCTTGAGCAGAAAAGCACTGACTCTTAATAGCTGAGATACTGGTCTGTATGGATGAGGAGGAAGATGCATTCTCTTTAAACTGCAGGACCTTTTGGTTCACCAGCACTCCACTATTGACACAGAGGTTAACCCTTCAACCTAACTTCCACAAAAAACATGACACCTGCCTATAATCCTTATTCTCAGCTGCTGTCAAGCAGTACATTGATACCAGTCTATACAGCAAAAAATACGACTTTGCAACTTGCACTCTTGCAGTATTACAGAGATCAAGAGTCAAACTCATGATATTCAATAACAAAAATCACAGATTCATACTTCGAAAGTTCAGAATAATCTTACTTCAGCTATAACTAAGCAATGGACTGTTTGTATAAACTAATCAGCTGCTGAAAGAAAGGTTTATTAAGTGTACTACGCACTTTCCAGTCTCCTAATGGGAGGCAAATATCAGTCTAAGTTTAAATACCATCACAAAATGTAATTCTTACATCTTGTCCTGTTATAAAAGAAAAAAGTTCCCAGAATGGCATCACTCACATCTTTTTTTAATAATTTTCCATCATCCTCCCCAAAGACTTATTGGTTGGGAAACATGATCATAGATCCTTATTAGGATTCCTCATCATTTATCAATACTCTCACGGATTAAAATATTTCTTGAAGTGGAAAGAGGGAAGATAGGAAGCCTGTCTCTCAGGAGCAAATGGAGCAAATCCATTTTACTAGAAGTCTCATGCAGACACTCCAGTTTTACAGTCTAATTCAGCATAAACACAGATGACAACTGGGCAAATAGTGAAAATAAGAGTGCAGTATTCATACCAGTCTGCCACATAATCGTGATGTACATAGCAGAGCCTCTAATTTCAGAGATAAATCATAAGTTGTGTACTTACAAATCTTCATTTCATCACATCTTCTAAGGCAGATAAGCTGAATTTCATATCAATCACTATGTTCTGATCTTTAAGCCTTTCATCATTTTAACATAGCACTGAAATAATGGTGCGAAATACTGCAGTTTCTAGTATGGTGAAGCTAGATATTTTAGACATTTTTTTTTCTGTAAAATACTCATCTCCTTTATCTATGGGTAAGATTTTATCTTAAATTACAAGAGGTCCAGCTTGCATTGCATTAAAGGTATTGTGGAATTTCTGTAAACACAAAGGATTGAATAAAGTGTCTAAATAAGCGCTTTATTTTAAGAGATACTATATGTAACCCATAAACACAGTTATGAATGCAAATCTCTGAATTTGGAGTGTTTAGCACTGTGCAGGCTGCACTACCCCAGACACTGGATAACGGACAGGGAGCTATTCAGTTCCTAAGCACCACTTGCAAGACAGAACAGGGCCACTTTGTTGTCTGTTTTTGATAGCAAAAACAGGATTGAGACACCAGCTAAGCCAAAACCACTTCCTTCTGAATCCTCTGTGCAAGCTTTCTGTATCCTGAGGTTCATAATACAACTGACTTTAAATAATCATTAATGACATCTCTCAGGGCAGAGTGTGCTGTACCTTGCCTTCACTCCCTCAACACATCAGCCAGTGAAAGCTGAGCAACCCCTGCAAGCTCCCATGTAGCACAGATCTCAGCAGGAAGTTCCAGCTTTCCATCCCAAAAAGGCACATGTCAACATGTTGAGAGCAATCTAAAGTCTCTTGCCATCTTGCTCAGTTTAGTACATTTGCATTCATCTGCTTTTTACCACTGGGTACATCTTATCTGGTATTTACTGTTTGAAGTTATTTAAATTGGATCCAAATCTTATTTATCTAAGCCTATTAGAATTCCAGTTCTGTTTCTACATTTCTTTCTGAATTCCAGCTTCAAAGGTATTCTTCTCTCTCCTTGTTTGGTTTGGTCAGTCTTTCTCCTTTAAGGCCCCTCTCCACCCAATACCAAATATTTGCTTTTTTTTTTATTATTATTATTAATTAAACACAAGCATAGGGGTACCTAACATGAAAATCTTGAGGTCTAAATGCATTAGTGCATCAGTGTATCTCATCTCTCTCAGTCTCTCCGCAAGCACCGTCTTTTTCAGAAGCAATGCTTCTGAGTGCAAAGCTGAAATCCCCAGAGGACCTTACAGTGTGCCATCTCATAACTGACAGTGCATCTGCCCTCTGCACTTGCATGTAGAGATATTTTAAAAGGACAAACTGGAAAAGGCCAGCGGTGAGGTCAGATGTATGTAGGAAACAAAAATATCTTGTTATTTTGAAAAGGGCTTGCATGATACAGCTGTATCTTTTCTTACTTGGTCATTTAAGTGTAGAATCTTCCTCGGGTGCAAACAAGTTGAAAAATGAGAATTGAACTATAATTTCTCCAGAAAGCTGGATTAGGAATAGCTCTGATCACCAGCCAGAAACAAATAAGCAACAGTAGATGGGGAAAAAGGCAAGAAAAATGTGCCTGTGAGGGACTGGGTGGTACACAGTAGTTCCCACTGTAATAGAAATGACTCCACATCAGAAAATTACAGACTCTTCAGTGATATAGCATTTCCCAGTTCAGGGGTCTGCCTAGAGCACCAAATCCCATACTGTTAGGGGCACCCGCAATGCAAAGAGCATAGGGAATCCCCAGTTGGACAGACCTTCAAAAACTCAGTACTCACCAGCAGAAGCAGGAGAAACAGCTACTTAGCTATTAATTCTACTCATAGTTCTGCAGCATCCACACTGCTTATATTGCAGATGTGAGGTGATGCATCGCTGTCTATTTCCAATAGTATCAGTTTATGAACCTAAATAAATCAACTTTTGGGGAACTCTTTCTGGAGCTCCCCACCCAGAGCGCAGCATTTGACTAATAAAAAAACAACTTGGTATTGTAGGCAGAATAGAAGATGTCACTGCTCGTTCTCTTGTCAGCCAGCTGAAGTCTGAGCAGTCTTATTTGACTTCTCTGTCCCTTGTAATTTTGTTGACGTTTTGGGAGAAGAATCAGAACTATTAGCCTCACACCAGTGGGATCTTCTCTGAGCTCTAGTTAAAGTATTTGTGTGCTTTTACTTAACAGTGCCAGCCGCCCAACAACATCCTTCTACGAAGTGCATTCTTTACCGTGGCACAGATGGAAGCTAATATTGATTGGCTTCTTCTTTGGTTGGGCAGTCAGGTAATTCCCGTTATCCACCTCCTACTTTGCTAAGACAGTTAGCAAAATGAGATCTGGCCTAGCTAAGTTTCCCAGTCTAGCTCACTCTCCAGGATCTGGTTCCACTTTATTTCCCTACCTCTATCACATTTCTCAGTCAAATTGCCATGGAAACTGTCCTACATGTGGTCCCCTGCTCACTACACTTATGTTTCTGCAAGGCTAACTTCTGTGAGTTATTTTCATTTGTGCACAAATTCCCAGTAAATGTCACCATATGCTAAGGCTGATACATAAAGGGCTTGAACTAGAGCCTACTATAGGCTCACAATTTTTTGATCGTCTAGCATTACATTTTAATAGCTCTATCAAACACCATAAAATAGGTATCTAGAAAATATAGTGCCTGTGTTTAAGAAAAGGTTAGCCGAGAGGAGAGAAGGAATGTGGATAACTACACTCCTTGAATTCTGACTTCAGTAGTATGCAAAGCTTCAGAGCAGCTTCTAAGTGAAAAGATAATTAAAGACAAGAAGGTCAAATGAAAATGGCATAAAATACAGCATGGGCTTACCAAAAGTAGATAGTACCCGCTTAACCTCATACATTTCTTAGATGAGATAACCTACATTCCAGACAAAGGACATGTGATTGATCTCGCCTATCTTAACTTCAGTGAAGTCTATGATAACACATAAGGAATTATTAGTAAAACAGGAAGAGACGGGAATTAGCAGAGAAATTGTGAGGATGAGAAGTTGTCTCAAGATAGAGTGCACTTTTTTAAAAGGAAAAGTTTATAGCTGAGAAGATATTATAAATGAGATTCCACAAGAATCAGCTATTGACATAGTTTATATAGCTTTATATACTTTTATGAAAGTCACCAATGGCCAAGGAAGAAATGTTAGTAGAACACTGATGAAAGAATGACTCGAAGTATTTTCAGTGCAGGCAAAAAAATGGGCAACAGTACATAAAAAATGGCTAACACAGAAGTCTTGAATAATAAATTGAAAATCTACAAACTGAAGGACAAACTGAAAGATCACAATCTTTGGTGCTAGGATCAAGAAAATATCTTATAGACTGAATGCTCCTATTTAGAAAATGTCTATGGAAAAGAACTCGGTTTCACCTTGCTCACTTGCAGAACATTCACCAGCCCCTAACCTAACAAGGCTGCAGAAAAGGCAAATGCCATCCTACCGTGCATAAATGAGACACTGCTCTTGAGAGAAAGAAATAGGAAACAAGTCTTTTTATTCAGAGAAAGAAATACTCAAGTGAAAGAGGTACAAGGAAGAATAACTTAAGTATAACCAAGGAACCTACTTTTGGTAAGAAGTGTAGAGTCTTGAAACAGAAAGACTGAAAGGAGCATGACTGTTTTACACTAAATTAACTACTTAGACTAAAATCAAACTTTGCCCGAACAAATGGGTACAAGTTTTAAATTGGGACACTTGAGCTCAGTGGACCCAAGAACCTAGTATGAGGTGGTTGGTTTTTTTGTTTTTTTGTTTTGTTTTGTTTTTGTTTTTGTTTTTTTTTTTTGTGAAAATATGATGTACAAGAAAATTGATTTTAACAAGCAGTCTTAAAGTGAAGGAGATTATGAAACAACAGTGCTCACACCAGCCAGGGGTGGTAATTAGTTAACTATGAAATATCCCTTCCTGGCCTATATGTTAGTTTTAGCAGAAGAGTGACCTAAGTTTGCAGTGTCAAAAGGTAAATTCTTCTCTAGAAAAGCTCGTACCTTGGAAGTCTATTATTGTTATTATTATTATTATTAGCCACTGAAAGTTAATGTGACAGTTTTGACAGTCAGGAGACGTCCATGACTTTCTCTTGCAGTGGCCACCACTTCTGTGAGCTGTGCAGAGGAAGGTAGTACTTTCCCACATCAGACCATGGATGGCTGAGACTGTGGCCAGCACCCAAGTCAGTACACAAATTCCAAAAGCTGCCTATGAGCACAGATGTGGGTGGATACACATTTGCCTCTGATGATAGGTTTTCTCCTGTTTAACATTCACAACATCTCTGTGCAACTGGCAAATGCAAGCTTGAGAATCAGTCTACAAACATGTCCCATGATAGATTTAATCTAGCTCATGTAAGTTGCAGGAAGTGAAGATGTGGCAGCACCAATTCCAGTGGGATTGAAGCAATCCAGCCAGGAACCAAGGAGAGTACATGTACTCCAGTTTAATCAATGCCAGCAAAGTGTGCTTTGCACACTGCCATCTTCATATACACATATCCCCCAAAGCTAATAATCCTTTCTATCCAGAGGATTCCACGTCTAGGTATACACTGCAGTTTAATTTGTACTTGATACTGTATGAAAACAAGTGAGGAATTGAGTGTTAGCCTCTCCGGGTTTCTGTATCCTAATATAGACTTATTTCATTACTTCTATCCAATTTATCAGGGCCTTCTTCAGTCCACTGGTGGTCTCCGTTCTTCATATACATGAAACTGGTTGGAGCAATATATTAACCAAAGACTGTTTATGATGCACTGAGAAGAGACGGCCCAACTGAGACAGTGTTCAAGTGCCTCCTAGTCAAATCACTACTGTAATTCTAGATGCAGAAAGAATGTCTTTTTCCTAATTCTTTTTTAATGCTCTTTCAATTCTTTAATGACCCGGCTGGTTGTTTAAGCACAAAAGTGTTTCAGCAATTGTACTTCAGGGAAGTTCAAGAGATCCGGGAAATGGTGTTCCACAAAAATCATCACCGTTATTGATGCAGGCAGCAGTAATTCAGATGTGGTTTGAAATTTGACAAAACACATCTCAAACAGGACAACCATAAATGGAAAAGGTTAAACTTTCAGTAACAAGACAGAATATGAGAACAAACCCAACATCAATTCTTTTGCAGAATTAAATAATGTGTGAGATGACTTTTTTTATAGAGACTAGCTTTATCTAAGATGACAAAAGACAATTATTTTTCTGACTTCAGATCGTGACATTCCTCACATATTATCAAAAAAATCTGTTTCCCTCACTTGTACATGTTACTTCAAATTCACCCTCAGCAGCTGCTTCTTGGAGGAAAATGATGTAATATATGTGAGCAGGTTTGTAGATAATGGGCATCTGCTATCCTCCTTTAAAAAATCTGAGAGGGCCCAGAGTTCCCCCAAGTGGCCTCATTCTCATCAAGAAGCACTAACCCAAATCTGCAGAGTATTGCAGCTGCTTTGCACCATGCTAGCAACATGAAGCATCAAGCTGGATTTACCACATGAGGCATAAAAGTAGTCTGCCATTTTTATGGTTGAGCTATGGGAATAGCAGCCAAAAAGATTTTCTCTGAGTTATGGCACATGTCTCAGAAGATTAGTTGTCATGGTCCAAATCATTCCCCTTGAACCTGAATCCTAGAATTGCTTTCACCTAAAAAACAAATGCCTGCCTGCAGCTACCGCGTATCGGTGCTGGGCCCTTTGATTCTTCTGTTGTTCAGGCAACAGCACCAACTGCCTACTGCAGACATGTTATCCACCAGGGCCTTTTTAATATGTGAATGTAGATTCAGAGATCATTTGAATGTAACAGCCCTTTGCACTTTGTTGTTTTTGTTGAGCTACCAGCCTTTCTGCCATTGCTACACTATAACAAATGAGGCACAGACTTTTGTCTCCTAAGCTAGTGTCCAAAAAAAAAAAAAAAAGTTGTAAGCTCAGTTGTCAATGGCAACAGCAATATAATTGTCTAGTCTCTAATTAATAGCATAGAGTAATTATCAGTAAGCTTATGCTTCCAAAAATAGCGATTCTGATTCCTTTCTGCACAAATATTACACAGCAAGCAATCTTAATCCAGCTACCCAGAACAGGGATTACCTGTGAAGTTTGTAGCACATAAGCCCCAACTTTGATGTTCAAGATTTTTCCTAAAGATAGACAGCAAAGGCTTCCATATATTGAAATTGTTTTTAATTTGGTTTCGTCAAAGTTGTAAATTTAGATCTATTAAATTCTAAGGCATTTCCCCCCTGCCCTAGTATATTCCTGACCTGGCTAGATAGTGTCACTGTTACTTCTTCAGTTAGGATCCTGTTGTGATCTGCCCCTGGAAAAGCCTTTACTGTCATCCATCAAAAATATACACCCTACTCTGCTACTTGCACTAGATAACTAAGGTTGGCCAGCTGGAGGATCCTGCTGACTGCTATGTGACTCTTTGTTGTCTGCTGTATTGCACGTGGCTCTCATAGGTCTTGAGAAGAGTTTCCATGCAACCAGACATAAATCTAAGGCACCTGAGCTGATTCACGCTTTGCAAGCAGAGGCAGAGCAAGGGCTTTTGCACAAACATTTAGCCATCGCATTTCTCTACTCTATGAGTAACTCACCTTCAGCATTTCTGAAGCACAAGCAAGGGATCTGAGGATCACAGGAATGAATTCTAGCAACTCCAGCAACAAATTGCACTGGTTTGTAAATTGTATTTCATTGTTGCTCACTTATCACATCTCTAGCAAGCTACACTTTTCTCTTGCAGAATACTTATTGAAAATATGATACAAGGAGGTAATATTTCAGATGTTACGAGTCAACTAAAGCTAGAATGAACACCTTTATTTGGGGGAAACAACACCAGTTCAAGCTCTGTTTGTTTGTTTTGTTTCAGAAGGAGGAAAGGCTCAGATTGTGACAATATTGGGAAGGGTGAGACCTTCTGAAGGAGGTCTGATTTAGGCAAAGGATTTTCTCATCAGCCAGATAAGGAATAGAAAAGATTTCCCAAATCTGTAATGTCCCTCTGGGCAAACAACAACAGCATATGATCCTAATGTCTCAAATTTAATCGTAAAACAAGGAGGGATCTTGAGTTTGTAACTGCCTACAAGGCTGCTCCATTGCGCTAATAGGAGCCTTTTTTCCCATTTCCAGTCTATGTTTATTCACGGCCCTCTTACATCTGTTCCTCTTGCACCAGCATTATCCTCTCCCTTAAAAATGTCTTTTCCTTTGTAGAATTTATCTTTCTAATGCATTTATAGATAGCAATCGTATCCTATTCTCAGCCTTCTCTCTCTTCATCATAATAATGCTAAGCACTTACATAGCAATTTTTATGTCTGAAGTTCTGCAGAGACATTATGAGCTTTTCCCCACCAAGAAGATAGGCAGATAAGCAATAGGCTTGGCTCTCTGTGCAAGTATGTGATGAGATCATTCAGGCAGAAAGCTGAAGCTGTCACACTGCAGAGAAGCATCACATTGCAGCCAGGAGAAGAGTCGGAATTTCCAAGTACCAAACACCTTCCAGGCATCAGTCTGGATCAAATCTTATTTCAAGCTGATTTTGCTTTACACCAGTTTTATGCTTCTCCTAAATATAGGTGTTTCATAATAATCCATAATCTGACTATTAAATAAGTGACATTTTAGTAGGACAAAGTTATTAAATTTTTTAGTAACACACACACACACACACAAAATATATATATTCTTTTTTGCATAATGTTTCAATACTCAGGCTGAAATATCGCTCACCAATCCAAGGGTCACAGCTGAGTTATGCTTTGTTCTGAAAATCGTGGAAGATCTTAAGTTTAAAGATTTTTAAATGAGATGATAATAGCCCAATATCTTCAAAAGCAAAGGAATATTTCTGGAGATACTAAAAGAATATACGTTAAAAAGTAATGAATGAATGAGATATGCTCCATGCTTCTAAGAAAATCTTACAAACAGCTTAAAGCCTACATGATAATCTAGCAGGATCTTTGGCTAGTTTTCAGATACATAGCAGGGAATGTGTAAATGGTTAGTGCTAAAGGAGATGAAAAAAGAAAGCAAGGAATCAGATCTTACACACACAGAAGACAAAAGCTGAGCTTTCCATTTCAAAAGTTATTTAATTCATGTAAATACAACCCAGTGAGTTTTCATTCAATGAGACTCCAAGCAAAATCAAAGTGTTAGACGTCTATCACTCAGTAAAAGGGAATTTCGAATATCTGGGTATCCTTTATCTGATTAAAAAAATCAACACTGACAAATTAAATCAATGGATAAACATCACCCTTCCAACAAAGTCCCATTTCACTTGATCATTTCCAATAAGCAAGTTTTATTGCCCCCTCATGACAACTGCAAACCTGCATAAAAGCCTGACTATGTCAACAAAAATGCTGATGTATTAATGTGATCTTCATCTTTTTCCAGTGAAGAAAGTCAGTGGGAGAGGAGAGAAAGTTTCTAAACTGGATAAGATGCAGTATTCCTAATATAAGTAACAGCATCATTTTAAAAGCAAAGAAGACCAAATAGATCACTGTTTCACTTGAAATTTAAGAGGTAAGCAATAAAGCAACCCACTCTAAAGTTGCAACAGTAGTTTCAGCTACAGTTTTCAAGATGGTTGTTGGCCTTGTTTAAACAAGACCATGGCCCTAAGAAGTGCTTCATCTCTTCCTGAGCAACTCCAGGGCAGCAACCATTATTGGTTACAAGAGAACCCAGAAGGGATTAAAAAGGACAGAACATGGTAATGACTTTTAAATGTGAGTGTCAAGAACAAGCATGTGGCCAACATAGGGGTCTACCTCCCTGCTTTATTCCCTACACTTAGGAGCATCCACTTCACCCAACACAGACTCTCTAGCCAGATCTGACCCTGCTCGGGCTCCCTTACACCCAATCACAGCAAAAATCAATCCAAATTCCAAGTTAATGACTGTATCATATATTGTCATTTTCACCAAGAATACCAGAGAAGGTGCAACAAATCAGCAGTTAGCCAAAACCGTGGGGTGCAACAGTCTTTCAGGCAAACCCAGCTATGAAGCCTCCAAAAACAGGTCAAAAAATAAATCCTGTTGATAACAAAAGGATCTAGACCTACAACAGTGGTAGCAAAGGAATACTCATTATCATCAAGCCAACAAAAGACAGTGTAGTTTAGTTTGTTAAATAGTAAGAACATTATCAAGCACCAAACAGTAGAAAATGACTGCATTATTCAAATAGGCTTAAACTGAAGGTGGGACAATCCTAGCTCATAATTACAGCCCATCATTTTGAGCAGATCAGCTTTCAGAGTCATCTATTAAAGGTGACTGAACTGAAGGCTGCAAGGACCTAAATGAGAAGGCATAACATATTTCCAATTCAAATAGACTAAATACAATCTGTTACATGAATTATAAATGGGGAGAATGGGAAGATGTAATAAACCCTGCTGGACAGGCATTTGAATTAAAAAGGATGCTGAAGATGCCTACAGAAAGAGAAGAAGATTGACCAGTAAAGAAAACCACCCCTTAACTTTATCCTAACACAAGATTAATTAATCATTTACTATCAAATTGGAAAAAATGTATTGAGTGCAGTTTTGCAGCTCTGTCTTCAGTCCAAGGCCATTCAATATTTTTGCTAATTATGTAGATGATGGAATGCATCATATGCTTATTAAATTTATAGACAACTTCTAAAGTCGTAAGGACAATGGAGAACAGGACTGAAATTCAAATTGCATTGGCAAATTGGATAAAAGATTTTGCAAAAATGTGATCTTATTCAATTGGAAGAATGAGTGTGAGGCACAATACTCAGGCAGAAGTAATCACTTTTTACCAACAAGATGGAAACAACTGGTTAAGTAGCAATTTAGCCTGAAAGGCTATGATGGTTATAGGATATTATCAACTACAAACAATTCAGCAATGTGGGTCTAAAAGAGATTCAAATACATGCTACTGCAGTACATAAGTGAAGGATAGTCTATGAAATACATGAAGTGGTGCTTCCTCTCTCAGTACTGTGTGGAGTCTTTGCCTTAGTACTGTGTCTGCTGAGGGTACTTCAAAAAAGAAGTGGGCCCGAATGCAAGAAGAAAGAACTGGAATGGTCAGAGATGTAAAATTTATTTTCTGCCATCTTCATGACAAGAGTGAACAAACCAAGAAAACAAAGATGGTGAGAAGAAATGTTGATAGCTATTGGAGAGATATATAAAAGATAAATCAAGAACTGTCATAAGGCAAATGTAGAATGTTCAAACAAAAAGTAAATACATAGCCTTTCTTTTTTTTTTCTTTTTTCTTTTTTTTAAGCTCAATACATTAATTGTGAAGAGAAGAAAACAGAAAAGAGCAAGATCATTAGACAGTGAAGATGGGGTCAATATTAAGCATGATCTCAGTAGGGCCCATAAACGAAACAAAGTGCCTGAGCATATTTGCACTAAAGATGATGGGGTCAGAATGCTCAGATGATGTAGAATAGAGGCACAAAAATGGAGTTACTATAAAACAGAGGAGACTGAAGTGAAGTAGAAGATAAAGTTGTAGGACTTTAACACACACAATTGATGGATCGAAATCACATCCATCCAAAAATTCTAGGAAAACTGTCAAACGAAATATATTGTGATAGCAGGAACAAATCTACTGCTTACACTTAAGGAAGAATAAAACATAATAATGATAAATTCCAATGACATACGTGAAAGAAGCAACAGAGATGCAAAGGTAAAGGAAAACAGAAAAATAAAATTCAAAATAGATTGAATGGAATACGCTGGTCTAACCTAAGAACGTACTTTCATTACCATATTATAGGGCCACAGAACATCATTTATAGCACTACATGAGAAATGATCAGGACTGCAAGAATCTGTACCGGCTAATTAGCAAGAGAATTAAAGGAGAAATGTAGGAATATTCTGAAAGATTGATTTTGTAGCCAGTCCTATTCAGGAATATTTTTGTTAGTGGATTCAAGGATAAAAACTATGAAGATATTTAAGTAATATACTGATGACACACAGCCTGTGAACACTGTCATAAAAGAAAAAAAAACCTGCTGAAAACAACAAGGAATTAAGTAGAAGAAATGGGATTAAATACTGCCATAAATTAGCACTGGTAGCTAATGGTAGATGGGAAATGCGGGCAGAAGATAGGAGGGCATTATTTTGAGGACAAGGACGAATCTGAACTGATCCCAAATGATATTAAGCCAAAGTAATTGCAGAAGACACAGGAAACCACTAAAAACATGGCATGGGGCACTGTAGAAATGCCCTTTGCAGCCCTACCAGGCAATTTCAGTGATTCATGTCACACACACAAAAACAAACAAACAAGCAAGCAAACAAGAAGGATTAATTTATGCTATTTAAATTGAAGCAGGTGCACAAAATAGATTCTAGTATGATGGGGGAAATATAAAGATTATCTGAAAAGAAGAGAAACTGTTTAACAAATAAAGACTGAGCAAGAATATAATTGTTCTCTATAAACATATCAAAGAGGTAAACACCGGGGAAAGAGAAGAGCTATTTAAGCTAAAGGCCATCATTCCCACAAGAACAAACAGGTACACGTAGAAGCTGGACATAAATAAGGTTAGACTGGCAGCATTATTTGCAGCCATCAGAGGAATGAAGCTCTGGAGAAGCACTAAGGAGCGGGATATCAAACTGTCTTATAGTGCAGTGTTATTGGTTTCTGAAGGCAACATGCAAGGTGCTGCCTGGCACTGCAGGGGGATTTAATTCAGTGACACACAGAAATCCTTTCCATCCTCTGCCTCATAAAAATTAGAGAGGTCTCTCTAGAATAGGTTGAACATGCATATATTAATCAGTTGTGCTCACCACAGAAGTATCTTCTAATACGCACAGTGTGGAGAAAAAACAACCATCTTGACAGGGTTTCCAAGGTTCTGCTGTGATACTAAGACTTGTATGAGAAAGCTGTAACAAGGAATTTTCCTCTAAGAACTGTCAAGACCTCTGCAATGCAAACTTTTCAAAAATCTGTCCCAGCACATATATATTGAGGCTACACATAGAGTTAAATCCTGCCATTCCTATTCCATGAATTCTACCTAAACAAAATCTACAAAATAGAATCTCTTGCAATGCAGCATGCTTAGATGCCCAAGTTCTTCCAGAGGAAAATAGTGCATACGTAAATTCCAGAACTGCAACAATTAGAACAGGTCAAATCTCAAAGAAATGAAAAACAGTTCTGCAGATTTTTCTGTATCTTAAAAATGAGTCCAAATCACATCTTATTTCTAAAGCTACTGCATATACCACGTTGCATACAAAATAAAATATGAAGAATCTGGCTTAAATATATATGAAGTGCTATACAATTTTCATCTACTAAAAAGTCTCTTATAAATTATTTTTATTTGAATAACAGTTTTAAGTTCGATGAAATATTCCATTAAAATTGCAGTAGAGTGAATGAGAATTTATAAATTCATCAAATTCATTGGAAGCAATTAAATTTTGTAAAAGTTAACAGTCTGTCAAATTACCTTTTAAACAAGACATTATATTTTAGTTTGCATTTGCCCATTCCTGACACACATTTTCTACTAAAAAATGCCATCTCACAGCACTTTGCCAAGGGGAACAGTTTCAAGTCCTTTAGTACCTTACAGTCTCCCCAGAGACTGGGGAAACAAAGACAATTTGCCCAAAGGGAAAACACTGTATCATCAAATATTGGACCTCAAACTGCCAACCTCTAAACCTCATCTGTATTTAATGATCATGAAACAATTCATTTCTGAATGTACACATGCAAAATATATGGAAAATAGTGAAATGTTGTGGTTGTGCAAAGAAGTGTTATTTATGGCATTCTTTGCAAAATTATATAGCTTTTGACAGTTTCCCTTACTGAAGAATAAAGTCATTTTCCCAAGGAGTGACATAGGTGTTGTGACAGAAATGCTGTGAAATTGTTTCACTTCAAGAGATGACTCAAGAAAAACCAGACATCATCTCTGAACAGCAAATTTGTACGAGGCTTCAAGAATTACAAGAATCCCAGAGAAGTCCTTTGTTAAAAGGTAATAGTTCCTCCTGGGCTGAAGGATGGCATCAGGTCTCTAAATCACTTAGATTTTCAAAACACAACCTAAGAAGACTTAAGTGACAAGGAAACTTACTTCTGTCTTCTTGCCTAGGGGTAATGGCTGCTCTAAGGATTTGCACAATGCAGCTCATATGCTGCCACATGGGCCCTCCACATTGGAAAGAGCCACTTCTTTCTTAGTTTCAGACAGAAGTCAGCATAAAGCACACAGCTGTCCATTGAAGTTAGATGAGGTGTTTCTGAAACCTCCTTCTGGCCTGCTGGAAGACCCAAAGTATCAGAAAGCCTCATCTGAGTTTACAGCTCATGATTAAATTTTAATCCACAGTTGATTAAAGTCCAAATATTTATTAAGTTATTTATTTATTTATTTAATTGCCTCTGAGACTACAAAACAAGTAAATCTCAACAGGCCTGTGATAGGACTCTGAATTTTGCGGAGTGTTAATGCTCTAACACTTGTCGACAACATGTTTCCTTTAAATACTATCATGAAAAAAAAAAAAAGAAGAAATGCAAAGTAAGCCATAAAATAATCACTCTCCAGTGTTACAGCCAATGCACAAGGAAGGGAAACCTTTTATTTAAAGGGCTGAAGCAGGAATGTGGAAATCCTAGGATATCTATAAGAGAAGGGATCAGATGGAATCAACTACTCATGATCTTATTAATTAGAAGAGAGAGACCCTAAGTCCATATGGCAGGCCTGCATTTTAACAGCCCTGGGTTGGAAATTATATCTATTTTGAAGATAATAGTTAGGAATTCTATCAATTATTATTCTGATTGAGACAGACAATCTTAAAACAAGTCTTTAATTGTTTATAGTACTTCATGTGTTCACTTGTGCCTCAGTACTAAAACTTATACCTAATTCTCAGGACGGATACTGCCTACAAATGTTCAAAATCAGCATTTCTGAGAAATTCCTCAGCTCTGATCTTAACTTGGATCCTATTTTCCCATGTAACATTGACCAAATCAATCAAGTTCTTCAAAGTCTCTGAAAATCCTCTCCAACACAACAAAACACAAAACCTTTGAAACCCAGAACTCAACAGAACAAAATAATCTAACTCAGTTCAGAACATTAATATCTACCCATAATTCATTTTTGTGTCCCTCTGTAAAACTCTGCCACCAACATAGCCATAAAAAGATATATAAACAAAGTGTGGCATAATGGACTTTGAGAAATTAAACCACTTAAAATAAAAGGAACTCCAGACAAGTATTTCTGTATTATGCATTTGTGACTTAGTTTGCTAATTAAAACAGATAATAAATATGTTCACATGAAAGGCATCCCATATGATTTTCTTTCTCAACTCAGTAACTTCTATTTGTTCTGTGCTCTAAAGCAAAATCATATTTATCACAACTAATTATCCAGATAATTCCTTGAAATGGTCCTTTCGTTTAACTATCCTGTAACTCAGGGTCTTCTGTAACTGATAAGAAGAAGCTAGCTTGAGACACAGACAATAACTTACAATCCATACTCATCAAAGACAATCACTTATAAGGCTTTGGTAAGGAAACATTTTATTTCAAACTGAGTGCCTCAAAAAGAGACTCACTGTGCAGCCATTTCAAAACTGTCAGTTCCAGTAGTCTACAAGTGTTTGTTTCAATACTTCTTAATCACTGATTTTATACTGTCAGTTGCTTTCTTTTATTTGATGCTGCACTCTCTGCTAGTACTGACCCACAAATTTCCCATGCAAATAGGACAGATTCACAGACCTCACACTCCCTATAGGACTCAGAACATTACACAAACAGCATTTTAGTCTGATTAATGGATCTGTGCATCACATTAAAACATCTTGCTTGGCTCTTGCTTCTATTACCTTAGTCAGTTCCTTTACATAAGTTAATCTTGCCCGTCATACCACATTTGTCTCAGGGTGAGTGTTTTCTTTATTCATCCTCTTTTTCCTGCTTCAGTTCTCTCAAAATGTACCAGCAGGTCTGTGTTGCAGGTGGCCTAATCTGTTATATTCTCACCACTGCCAGGAGATGTCCATGGGGATGCAAGTACAACCTGCTCAGAGTACAGAGAGAAGACACATCTCTAGCCAAGGCTGTGGACAGAGATGTGAAGCTGCACATCTTAGCAGTAGGAAACTCATGGGGCTCCTCAGCTGTATCCCAGCTCAGGGCAGAGCAGAGAAGGTGGGATGGAGATCACAGTGGAGAATTTGAGCCATTCAATGCAGGCACAGAGACAGAAAGACATTCAAGGAACTGCTAGAGCAGGGCTAGCTAGGTCACTGCCAAACTGCTACAGGCTGATCATATGGCATGTAAAACCTGGCACAAGCAAGTCCCAGATCTCATAGTGCCATATTTAAAAAACTGTGATTTGTTTGGGAATTTTATATGATTCTACTCTTCTATGATTCCATGAATACTTTTACACACTGACACCTTGTATTCTTCCCAGTACTCCAAAAAAAAAAAAAAAAAGCATTTTTTTCCCCCTATTTTTCTATTTCTTCCCTAGATTCAATATGCTTATATTGGCTTTCAATCTGAACTGTAACTCAAGGGTAAATCCGTCACTGCCACAAAAGATATTCCAAATTGTATGAGGTCAAGTAGAAACTTTTATCTTTACTACTTGTCCTCCAACAAGTATTTTAGATATTCCTTCCCGTACTCATCCATGGTGTCATGATGCCTTTGCCCTTCAGTTGCAAGAGATCAAGAAAAACTGGTGTGTAAATTAACACTGTCAATGCCATTCCAATATCACACATGCTGGGCCAGCATCCTACATTTAAAATCAATGGCACAAAAGGCTGCCATCAGGAGCAGAGCTGGTGTGCCCCAGGCGGTCTGCCATGAAAATCTAGCACTAGTCAATTAAACTCTGTTAGTTCACTGCTTAGGTTTGCAGCAGGAGTGCTGCTGATACAAAAACAAAAGCAGCCACATTGTTTTGTGTTCTGCAGTAAACCACAGCAATGGCATGGGGTGAGGGCTGATACACTGATGGAGAGAGCAAAGTTGTACAGAATAGAAAAGCTACAGTCACACTCGTAAGAGCAGGGACAGTATTACAGGGTTTTTTTGCCCTCTTTACAGAATGAGTGCTTTGATTGCTCTCTTCTGTTTAAAAGTTCCTTTAACTTCCCTCAGGTTGCTATGAAATATATGTATTTGCATAGGAAGTGAGCATAATACTTCGGTCAGAAAGCATAGTGACTTGTCAGGGTTATTTTTTTTCCTGCTGAACCAATCTGCTAGTGAATATTTTCAGTTACAGAGTGTTATTGTGCCAAGTACAATAGTGTCTTGCTGTTAGGTTATGCTCCTGCTCAACTCAAGATCATTTGTGGGCCACCCCCTCCCTCTTTCCTCCAAGGACTCCTGCCAGTTTCTGAAAAGGGGAGTAAAACCTGTGATGAGATGCGTTGTCCTTCCTGGAAGGATGACCGTTTTTTGTTTAACTATGTCCTCCAGTAAATATTCCTAGAATGTTTCTCACTTTTTCAGTATAGAATCATTAAGGTTGGAAATTACTTCAAAGATCATCTAGTCCAACCACCAGCCCATCACCACCATGCCCACTAACCACTTCCCTCAGTACCGCACCTACATGGTTGTTGAACACCTCCAAGGATGGTCACTCAATCATCTCCCTGGGCAGCCTGTTTCAATGCCTCACTACTCTTTCTGAGAGGACATCTTTTCTAATATACAACCTGAACCTCCCCCCTGGTGCAACTTAAGGCCATTACCTCTTGTCCTATGACTAGTTATCTTTCTTTTCTTAAATGGAGAAGAAAACAAGGTCAACTATCAGATTAATAAAAGAACTTGATCAACATCATGCCAGGCTCCTGCTAACTCCAAAATGGACAGAGACCACCTGTATGCTAACAAAGATAGCTGGGTCTCCATCCTTTCCCACATATGTTCAAGAATGTCACAGGAGCTGTAACAACTGCCAGTGCGGAATTGCTATCCTCTTTTCTTTGCAACCACAAAAGAGAGAGAAGTTGGTTGTTAACAAGACAGACCACGTCAAGCAAAAGTCCTACAGAACCGAGAACGAAAGGCTCACTACACCATGAGAATCTATCACCTCACCCCTACCCAAATGTGAAACATGCAGCTATCTGAAATGCCAGAGCCTTTTTCCTCTCTTTTGGGAAAAAGGTTGTACAAGAAGAGACAGAGGGCCCAAATCTGCCAGGTTTGGGAAACAGACCAGCTGACAGGAGGAAGGGAAAAGAAGGAGGGAAAACAAAGTCCTAGCCCATGGCCCAAACACAATAAAGTCCTTCAACACCAGGGCTAAGAAAAGCTGTTAAAGAGAAGGCTGCATGGGCACCTCAGTACCCCAGTTGGCCTCCAGAGACGTGTGGGGCTGAGCCAAGAGGCCCTTGCTTTGAAATGGAGATCAGTGTTTACTTGTGGCTCCACTCTCCCAGCACTGCACCTTTCTCACCTCTTATCTCCACTGAGGTGGTGCTAAATCCACCCTGTCATTTCTGATTTAAGCTATGGTGGCAAGTACAATACATTCCATGTTATAACTTGAAACTCAAAGCCTCGCCACTGCAGTGAACAACTGTAATGCTTACTTTCCAGTAAGGTTACTAATTTGAGCTCATGTCAGACAAGGAACATTCTTTGCTTCATGTATTTGAGTAAGTCAATGGCAAACAACTCTGAACAGAAAAAAGTTCAGAACCAAACTGAAATACATGAATATTTCACCTTAGGCTCAGAATTTCCACAAATGTTCCATATATTCTACTGTATGGTACGTTTTCCACACACGAATCTCCATATACAAAAAACATGGATTAAACAGTGTTTCAAGGGACAGCACCATGCTTCTCAGGCAGCTCTAAAAAGGTAATTCTTGACCTGTAGCATGTTACAGTAACTACGTGCTCCAAGAAACTCTGCATCTAGAATAAAAAAAAAAAATGTATCTATGGTAGTTCCATAACACAAGTGATTATGCTTTAAACATATTTGCTCCTAAAATTGACTATGCATTAGCATCTAACTGACTTGAGTAACAAATCCTAAATTTTGTTCTGTAAGTCTTGATTATGCATGTAAAACAACCCAGTGAAGTCACCGCTTTCTCACTCCATAAAACTTAACTAGAAGTCTAGCCATAAGGTGCATCCATATGCTTCTGAGGTCATCGGTATTACTCATTCTCATCAGTATTTTTCCCCTCCCTAAATGAAGAAAGCACAAACTAACTGCAAGCATCTCCTAAATAAAGCTGGATTTTTCTTTACTGTTTAGAAACAGCTAATATTTCACCAAGGTTCTGCAAGAGGAACAGGGAAATAGCAGAAAAAAAATCTTGTACCGAGGCTGTGCCTTGCCTACTTGGATCATTTAACTTCTTCAGCATAGCATTAGGATGCCAGGCCATAGGAGAATTTTCTATGTTTAGCAGAGCTTGCCACACCAGTGGGTAGTTACTCATGCAATCGCCATCAGGAGCTGAGCTGTCATACAGCTCACATTCAGCAGTGCTTACAGACAGCTTCGGGGCTCAGGCAGTTGCTGCACACATTTCCCTCCTGGGAGGCAGAAGCTGTGCAGAGCACACTACGTTGGTCCTCCAAAAACTCCATCAGCTCTCTATTCATCTCAGAAGTCGTC
The DNA here is from genome assembly GCF_019232065.1 of Centrocercus urophasianus. NCBI lineage: Eukaryota > Metazoa > Chordata > Aves > Galliformes > Phasianidae > Centrocercus > Centrocercus urophasianus. The sequence goes on along the minus strand of NW_024884364.1, from coordinate 9,915,083 downwards.
TCAGGATGCAGACACTGCTCTGTAAAGCTCTCAACCATTTGCTTATAAGCTCTCCTTCATCTCTCCATCTCTCCATCAGACCTGAGAGCCTGGAAGTTGCTGGGAAGAGCTCAGCTTGGAGCTCTCTCTGACAAAACTTTCAGCTGTTGAGCAGGTTCTCTGGGTCAGAAGGCATATTGAGAAGCCTGCATCATGCATTCTTTACCTAGAAGAACGAACTTCTCAGTGATGCTGGGTGACCAGTCACTTTGCACAATGCTGACATGTATATTTTTCTCTGTCATCTGCAGGCATTCTATAAACCCAAATATAAATACACAAAAATACGGCACATATAAGGAAAAAAAATCATGCTTGTTTTAATTTTTCTTTGCACAAGGAAGATTACTTCCCCACAATGAATTAGTTTGCTAATACGTTTTCCCTTAGGGCCTGTACATCTCCTTGATTGAATTAGTTATTGAAATTGATTATATTTTAAGCCACGCTGCCCAACATGTGCGAGGCCTTGATTCATTATTATATGATTTGGTACATCTCTGAGTTTCGTGCGTTTGAAAAATGGACATAGTGTGGATTTAACTTAGATATTTTTTTAGCTCACTGGCAATGAAACTCTGGATATCACACATAGTTTACATAATTTTGGTTGATGCAACACTTGCTGTTTTTCTAAAACTAATGAATACAGCAATTACTCATTTCAGCGCGAATACATTTGAGGAATTTTTCCTATTAGGTTGTAAAGACAAAGGATGCTTTCCACCTTACCCATGAAAAGGAGAGAGGGAAGATGCACGGAGCTCTGCACATGGTAGAAAGGGAAAAGCGGTTTTAATTCTGTGTCCAGATAAGATTCCTTTTTTTTTTTTTTTTTTTTTTTTTTTTTTTAAATGGGCTAGTCCTTTTCTCTTCATTTAATTTGATTTCTGACTTTGTGAAATGGTAAATCTAGTGCTGAATCATAAATCTTAAAATCTCTTCCCTCCTTACCACAGAGGGCTGAGGGGGCAGGTGACCCCAATAATGTGCATTCGGAACAACACTCAGAGTACCAAGCTGTGAGCAAATGAGTTCAGGTAACAAGAAGAGAAAAATTGCTTTAGTGCAGTCTGGTCATGATGCATGCTGGCCTAATCCAGCTGACCTAGCAAGACACATTTTCTGGTACAGCAAGAAAAACCAGAGGAACTCTCAGCTTTGGTAGGAATAAAGAGAAAAATCAGCATTAAACACTTATCAAATTGAACCACTCTGCAGTTATTTACTATTCTAAGCATAGAAAGGTGCCTCGCCACGCATCATTGATAAAAATGGAAGCAGAGCTAGAAAATGCTGATGCTCACTTACAAAGTCCATGTTTGTATCAACAGACAATTATGAAAGAAGTCAAGAAACAGTCACTTTCCATTAGGGAGCATCTTCAGATCAAGCATCCCCTGACAAGACCCTTCATTACCATCATCTCACTTTCATCATGCACACACACCCCAGCACATGCACGCATATCAGTTGAGAGATGATACACCTCAGGCTGATTCTGGTTCTCAGAGCAGCAAAAACAAGTGGCAAATTAAGTCTGACCTGTCAGAATTCAGCAGACCTCCAGACCTCAGCAGGAAGCAGAGAGGAGAACTTGGAACTCCAAGGCTTTTCTTTCTTTATAGAAGTTTTGAAACAGTTTCTCCCTACCACATTCAATGTGTAGCTTTTGAAATTTTGGAACAAAGGTGTCCTACCATGAACAATTTTACATATGTAAACTCCATGGCTTGCAATGCACTGCTGCACAGTGGATAAAATGCACATTCCAAACCACGTTCCAGTGGTGTACTTGGATACAAGTTCAAATACGAAGTCAGTATTTGTTCCCCTGACATGCTGACTGCATGTTCCTCCATGATTTGTAGGGCACTAAATTTTAATCAGGAGACCAAACTCTGATTTGCTCATGTTGTGTTCAAAATAAATTCATTGCTTTTCACATCAGAAATAGCATGCATTTTCTTTTCCAGATTCTTTAAGCTATATTCCCCATGTAAAAAACTTTGGAAAAATAATCTGGGATTAAAAATTCAGGATTGGTCTCAGTACAGAAATTCACACTGGTTTCAGAAAACACTGCCACTTACCTGTGGTGAAGGCAATTTAACCAAAAGACTCTTCCAACAACTGTTGAAATTCCCAAGGTATTTGCCTTTCTATACAGCACCTGTGCTTCATTAGTACCTCTAATGCTTCAGGTGTACCCATTTTCTACATGCCAAATGTTCAGCTCTGTTGACAATGTGCTTACCATGAATACGCCATCTGTAAAATACAGATTCACATCAGAAAAAAATCATTTTAGGACCTGTGAGTTTATCTATGAGAATGATTAAGTGAAAACATCCCTTCTTGTAACTAATGAGCAAAATCATAAAGAAACACTTCAGCATCACAGAATCACAGAATCACAGAATCACAGAATCACCCGGGTTGGAAGGGACCTCAAGGATCATGTAGTTCCAACCCCCCTGCCTAGCAGGGCCACCAAACACACACATTCAGATCAGGTTGCCCAGGACCCTGTCCAACCTGGCCTTAAACACATCCAAGGACGGGGCATCCACAACCTCCCTGGGCAGCCCGTTCCAGGGCCTAACCACTCTCCTTGTATAGAACTTCCCCCTAACATCCAACCTAAATCTTCCCTCCTTCAACTTCGATCCATTTCCCCTAGTCCTGCTGTTGTCAGCCCTTTTGAAGAGTTTACTCCCCTCGTGGGTGTAGGTTCCCTTCAGGTATTGATAGGCTGCAATGAGGTCACCCCGCAGCCTTCTCTTCTCCAGGCTGAACAAGCCCAACTCCCTCAGCCTGTCCTCATAGGGGAGGTGCTCCAGCCCCCTGATCATCTTAGTCGCCCTCCTCTGGACCCTTTCCAAAATCTCAATGTCTTTCTTGTACTGAGGGCTCCACACCTGGACACAGTACTCCAGATGGGGCCTCACAAGAGCCGAGTAGAGAGGGACAATCACCTCCCTGTCCCTGCTGACCACCCCTCTCCTGATGGAGCCCAGGATCCCATTTGCCTTTCGAGCTGCCAGAGCGCACTGCTGGCTCATGTTCAGTCTCTCGTCCATCAGGACCCCCAGGTCCTTCTCTGCCGAGCTGCTCTCAAGGACCACTCCTCCCAGCCTGTACGGGTGCCTGGGGTTCTTCCGGCCCAAATGCAAAACCTTGCACTTTGCCGTGTTGAACCTCATTAGGTTCACCCGAGCCCAGCCCTCCAGCCTGTCGAGGTCCCTCTGAATGGCATCCCTTCCTTCCACTGTATCAACCGCAGTTTAAGGTAATTAGTTGCAAGTGTTTCTTGATGTTTCTTTTATTTCTCATTGGACTTTTATTCTAGCTGTTGTTTGACCTAATGTACTCATTTTTTTCTCCCAGCTCCATGCAATCTCAAGCAGAAGTGTTCTGACATATTGTCCATTATAGTCAATCAGACATGAACTGTGTCCAAGGCTTGCTTATTGTTTTGCTGTTAAATCCAGCAAATCCGGGACCTCCTGCTGCTGTGAAAGCTGACAAGCTATCTTCCACCATCTGGAAGATGCAAAAGGCACTTAAAACTAATAATAATAATAATCTTTAATGAATCCAGATTCATTTTATTTACTTCTCCTCCAGCTCTGGTTGTCTTTGAGATCACCTCCTTCAGAAAAGCTTTAACATAACCTAGCTAATAGGCTGAGTTGTCATTCCTGGAGCTGCTGCCCCCTCTCAAGGTGTATCTGCAGTTGTTCTGCCTGCAATACTGATGCAGGAACCCAGGAATGCTCCCAAAGGCAACACTAAGGGCTGCATCCCACTGTTGGAGCCATCAGCAGCAAGGGGCAATGATAGTAGTCCTACCAGACTTCAATAGCTCCACAGTCACACACATAAAACATTCTCTCTGTTGGAAAAAGTATTTGTATTCTTTTGAAATTATTTCAATACCCTTTTAGGAGACATTTTGTTGTTGCCCAGAGGAGCTGTGGATGCCCAATCCCTGGAGGTGTCAAGGCCAAGATGGATGGGGCTCTAGACAGCCTGATACGATAGGTGGAGCCTTGCCCATGGCAGGCAGTTGGAACTGAGTAGGCTTTGAGGACCCTTCCAACCCAAGCCATTCTATTATTCTACAAGAGGCAAATTTGAGGAGGCCTGCAGTGAACTTTTTCTCTTATTACTGTTCACTGTTACAGATATCAGCTCACATTTCTATCATGGGTCTCTTAATTGTTTTCTTTGCTTGATGAAGAGACAAAAGCCTGGTTCCGACAATTAAAAAAAAAACACCACAATTTTGGACCACAATGCTATAAGAAAAAGGTGGAAAACTGGTGCTCAGGTGCACTGTAAACACCCAAAAAAACCAGAAGCCAGTTCAGTTTGGTCGGCTCTGTGAATTGCCAAATTAAAAATGCTCAGTTCATTATCATACAACCTCCAGTTGAAGTTTTTCCCACAGTTGTGACATCTGCAGTCTTTCTCTCTGCTTCGTCCCCTAATCCATACACTCTCCGGAGTCTAATTAGGGTTGAGCTGAGACTGAGCCTTTCCATCCACTTATTCCCTTGCAAGCTGCAGGAAGTTAAACACGCCAGTATCACCACAAAACCTCAACAGTATCTTATCATGGAGGAACAGCCGCACAAATTCCTACTGTAGTACAAACTGCTTAAAAAAAAACTCCTTAAAAATGGAACAGCTCCATTTGTTTTCAGCCATGTGATTGTCTGCACCTAACTTAAGTTTCCAGAGCGAATGAGGTCAGAGTGAAGTGCGGCGTTTTGAAAAAGGCAAGAAAATATGCAAAGGCTGTCCCATTATCTCCCAGTAAGAAAGGAGGATATTGGAGGCAAGGGTATGCATGCTTGTTCAGCTGGGTAAGTGAAACAATTATCTCTAGTCTTCGGCTATCTTTTTAATTGCTCATTAGGCAGCTCATCTGTGTATACTCGCAATGGAGAAAAAACACCCAAAGTATGTCACAAGCAGATATGTGTGCTCTGTGGCAGTAACTCCTCATGGAGCTTTAAGAAATGATCTCAGGAGCAGGGCAGAGGAAGGAGGAGGTGTATTGATCTACCAGGGAGGCCAATATACTGAAACAGATCCTTTTATGTTTTCCATAGCTATAGATGAGCCATTTAGATTACAAAAACCCAGTAAGAGTAAACAATGCAAGTAACTCCTTTGCATGCATGACAGCAGTTCTGAAATGGCTACTGCCCTTGCACACTGAGAAATACAAAAGGACAAAGGGACTCACAAGCAAAGGTGCACAAATTTCACAGCTGCATGCACAACCGCCTGGCTCACCCCCACCCCCCGTGCTGCACATTTCCTTCTAAGCACACCTGAAAAGATAATGTCATGCCATAATGCATTCATGATAAGCAGCTGTTGGGTGAGCTAGTCTCTGCCAGTCTCCTGCTAGCTCCTTGCCCTAAGCACAAATGCATGTGTTACTTTGCCTTCCACTCCAGGAGCTATTTTATAAATTCTTCACTGTGCATTAGCCTATTGGTTTATTTATTAGGAGTCAAGAATGCATTTACAACATCTCTCTGTATGAACCATTCTTTTAAGAGAGCTTCCATACTAATTAAGTTAAATGCGATAATGACACCCTGTTGATGGAACTGAAGCTAATGATAATGATGCCATATATTTAGTTGCAAGCACCTACTCAGTTAAACGAATGGGTCTATTGTTTGAACAGCACCGTGGTCCCAGTGCCTAGGAGAAAGAAGAGAGGGAAAAAAAAATGTTATAATGCAGTCACTTTACAGGCCAATAAATAGGTTTGAAATGAAGTACTCTGGCTTAGACGAGCATGTGTCCGATCAATTATACTATCCTGGTGCACAAAGATACTTGCTAGTGAAAATATGGTGATTTCCAAAAGTGAAATAATGAAAACTGAATGTCTTTTTAATCAAATGAATACACGCTTGCTCTGTCCAGAACATTCTTATTTGAACTACTGCAGATATTTGGAAAAAGGTATTTCTTCTGAAAATGTTTAAAAATCAATACTTCTCCCTAGCCTTTGTTGATCAGATGTCAGACCTTTTTCCACACTGGATATGTGCACTTAGGACAGAGTGCACAACAATCTGAGCAAAATCACACCTCCTCTTTGGTTTCACACTCCAACACTTGCCTGCCTATCTCCCCAGACATGCTCACACAAATAGAGCTTTCTTGTTGTTGTTATATACCAAAATTCAGCTTTCAGCAAGCATCATAATCTCCAGTTTGAAACAAGGGGAGTGGAGAATAGTTTCTTTTATATTGTTGGCATGATTAAAGATAAATATTAAGTCTATTAGCCTGCTCATCTGGTCACACGCCTAATTCATAAGCCTGCCTAGCTGGTCTTGCAAGCTGGTCAACCATATATATTTGCCATTCATTTCTGCCCCACAGTAAACTATTCCTTCTCATGCAATCCTGCAAATTCTTGTGCACATCCTTCGCACAATATCCATGAATACCTCTATTAAAGTCAACTCCACTATTCAGATGCATATATTTAAAGTGCATCCATATGTGCCTCCAAGACTTTGGCCTGTTTATGCTGCCATTTCATCTCTATTGAGACCCCTTGACTTGGCATATTTAGGAAACATCTGCTGTACTTAACAGAGTCCATACTCCTATTTTTTTCTTTCTTTTTTATGTTCTCCCTCAAATACATGACAGCATCGAGCATAAATGGAAGCAATATGCTCTGTATATGCAGAGCCTAATAGATTCTGTCTCAGACTTATATGTGTAACTGAACCAATACATCTTCAAACCCATAAGATCTGCAGATGTCATTTATAGGCTTGTAAATTACAAACTTTTACTGTCTTATTTTTACAGTTGATGATTGTAAAATATAAAATCATGCATTATCACTGTGTAATAGCATAAGCTTTAGAAACACTGTGCTAAAGAAGGGAAGGTATATTGAAAGCCAGAGTATACAAGTGAGCCCTATAATGAAATTTTAAGCTCTGTAGCTGGCGGTATAATGAAAATATAAAGCCAGATATGAAACGATATTTGCTAATAACAGAAAAGCAAAAACTGTATTGAGTTCCTGGGGTTTTAGAAACCAGCAAGAACAAAAGGATGTGTAGAGGACATTTAATTAAGAATAAAGACAGTTGGAGGCATGCTGGGACATTTGGTCACCCTACATTAAACTGAATACTACTGCTAACAATAAAATATGCAAAAATGACATAAAAATAACTTAAATTTGGAATTGTGAGTTGACAAAAGTAAAGGAGTCTTGAGTTAAGGTTCCTGCTCCCATCCTAAATCCCTTAAGCACCCTTCTGTGACTGAAACGCTTTGCAGCCACCTCTGTGACATTATTTCTATCTAAATGCTGGGGACAGAGCAGAGATGAAAATGGTCAGAAAATGCTTTCAAAACAAATAATTCTGCAGACTGGGTGAGACTGCACTGCCTTCTTGAACTCCACCAGCCCAACACACTCCTGATCTCACACCTCCTGGTAAACTACAGCCCACTTGCACCCTAAGGATCTCCCACACCACCATGGGCTATATGGATACGGACACAAATAGCTGAAGCATATTACATGAGATGAAAGACACCATCTCCATAGTGTGCCTGAGTGCTAGATACCTCACTGCAGAGCTTGAATCTTTTCCTGCTACCGCCATTTACCAAGATTCCACAGAGTGATGAGAGAGAATCATGGTGCAGCCAAGGAAGCATACGAAGAATCTGTGAAATTATCCTGGCTTTTGGACAACTTCTAGTGTCCCATTATGGAGATTTTTCATCATAGAGGTTAGTGGATACCAAATGCAATGTGGGTCAATGTCTCACAGACATTCAGTTGCTTAAGTCCGTAATGTGCTGTGGAAATAAAACAAAGCCACAGTTCACATCTCCTAAGGGGTAGGATGAAGTGGGACCTCAGTCCCACATTTCACAGCACAGACAGAACTACTGCAAATGTCTCACCTCTGCAAACAGCTTCAGCTTATGCCTTACTGGGCACCAAAAAGCCCTTAGTGCCATCCCAGTGAAATGCTCCCAAAAAGGCATCTGTCTGAACATCAGTCAGCCGGCATGGTTCTCTCCTGTGTATACTCTGGTGTCCGAAAGGGGTGACCTCATACTGCTGCTTTAGGATAAAATTCAATTAAAAAGTCTGTCAACCGTGAGAGGTGCTTCCATAGGGAGCCAGGCTTCATTAGTTCCCATGCTCACAGCCCTGCTGCTCTGTACAGTGCTAAAGCAGAAGTGCTTTTATACAGCTTTTGGCAATTTCGCCTCACTTCTATCGAGTTTACCACCTTTACCTTACAAAGGGGATCACTGCCACACTGCATTATACAACAGTTCATTTATAACAAAATATCAAGAAGAGCCAATAGCAGTTGCTTATTATTTAATAGTTCTGATGCAAATCCTATTTTTTTTCTCTCTACAATAAATACAGCACAAGGTAGCATCAGTCCCCTTCCCTTCAGATAATCAAAACAGTCCCTCCCAATGTGTGCAAATTATGCTGGCCACAGCCACAGCTTTTGAGCTTGCATAAGTTGCAGGACTAAGGGCAAACATGGGAACAAGAGCAAATACAGGAACAAGAGCTCCACAAAGTCACTTCAGAGGTGTCAGTCCTGCCAAGCACGCCCCCTACCAGGTTTCTATGTCTGTCTGGAAACACATTTAAGATGAATATATCATTTTATTGCTGAGCCAGGAAGAAATTCCTGCTCTCACTAGCCTCGTATTCATGGAAGAACTAAAAACAAAGGAGAAAACAAAAAGAGAAAAATTAACAGGTGGAAGCAGGTGGTGGTCTGTGAGATCACATGTTTGGCATTGCCCTATTTTCTAAGCTACACATATGGGAATCTCTTATTTTAATTTGCATTCTGTTTTCAGAGTATATCTTGGCCATACTTCCTCTACAACAACACTGAGAGTCTTACATTTGCTCTTGTCTCCAACATCTGGAGCAGTAGGTGAAAACTTGGATATTACACAGCCCACATATTGCCTCATATGCTTACATGTGCTTTTTGCAGCAGCTTCTTCCTCCACTGCTCTCTCTCCATAGTTGATAATTTCTGGAACATTGGTTCCCAAATCTGTTTTTTAAATATATTTTATTTTAATATGCCGTGCACGTGGCAGGTGAATGAAAAAAAAACAGCAGAATTTAGGTGAAGAGACAGAGGCACTGGCAAGAAGTGTTCTGAAGAGATAGGAGATCAAAAAAGGTTTCATTCGCACATCCCTTGAAGGTCTATTCACATATATAATAGGCTCATCATATCTAGGAATTACTTTGCATCGGAGCTCAGCGTGTGCTCTTTTTATCAGCCAGCTTCCAAAAATGCATGCCTTTGGGAGGGGCTGCTACCACCTAGCGTGGGAAGCAGCGGCAGGAAAGCTGGGCACACAGAGGAGTGGCTGCTAGGGGCAGAAAGTCCAGTCTTGTCCGCAGCCACCTGCAGAGACTCACCAGGAAACATGGAAAACAAATACATTTGTGAAAGAATACACAGATAGAAATATACACACACGTAACCACACATACACATGTATCTAAGATGCTCTCCTTATCCCTCATGCACGAGGGATCATCCCTCAGCCCTCAACTCTCTGAGTGAGTCACACAGAATTTCAGCATTGAAGGACATACTTCAGGACCATGGGATGGCCTCAGGACAGATTTATATCCCAACTCCTGTGCTACTGTTATCCTGACCAGGAAGTGTGTCCCTACTCTGATGGAAGATCTTTGGGGAGTCACCAGCACGATCAGGAAAGAGGAGGTGGAGTACATGGGGGGCCCCCAGGTGGAAGATAGGAACCACCTTGTGAAAGGTGGAGAGGGCTTCTCCTTCTCTTCCAGCAGTGCTCTTTCAGCTCAGTTTGAAAGGAACCTGAGAAAGCTGTCTCAGCATTCTTTTCTAGGTGTTTTGTGAATGAGGTGAAAAGAGGAAAGAAAAAAAGCACAAGAAGGATTTTAAATATCTGCCAACTTCCCTTAAATTCCTCTGCCTTGCCTGCTGGCCAGCCCAGCTTCTTGCCATTCCCCACTTAAGGGAAAGCCATACCTCATGAGATCCTGCAATCTAGGCAGCCATAAATTCATTTAGCTAATGCACAGCCACTGACTACTAACTGGAAGGCAAATGTCCAAACACCACAAGTGAATGGCATCAGTGAAGGCAGCAGACAAATTTCACTGACTTTTGCCAATGCACTCTCCAATGCCTCTCCATCCTGAGCACAGCCACCAGCCCAGACACTCACGTGTCTCTGTTCACCATGGCCAACTGCTGAATTTTCCCATTTGTTAACTTGAAACTTCAAGCTAAATGTGGTGATTTGTGATGACACAAGTATCAATTATAAAACCTTGCTATTTTATTGATAGAGAAAGGGCTTGAAAATCTGAGATAAATATGTCTAAAAATTTCAGGCATCACAATAATTAAAAAAAAAAAAAAAAACCAGCAACAATTTTTAAGCAAATGTCAGCAGGTTTGTGGAGGTCTGGCTCATGATTTTTGAGTATCTCGGTTTGACAATATTGCTCAAAACCAGAATGCCGATGTCAACGTTTCACAAATATTCATGAGAGAAATAAAAGCAAGAAATGATATATATGCTTTAGCATCAAAATTGGAAACGCTACCAGAATACTGGAGTTTAAGCAGGCACTGCAGGAATCAAAATCTATGCTAGGAGTAGAGTTCTTAAATAGTTCAGTGCCAAGAATCATAGAATAGAATCAGAGAATTATAGAATGGCCTGAGTTGAAAAGGACCACAATGATCATCTAAATTCAAACCCCCTTCTATGTGCAGGGTCACCAACCACCACACCAGGCTGCCCAGAGCCTGGCTTTGACATCACTTAACGTTGACTCTGCCACCATATAGCATCCGCACAGTGTTCAAATAAAAGGGAAAAAAACTACTTGTGACTACTGAACATCAAGAAACAAATGGTCTGGCTCTGGAAGAAAAAATGAAAACAAACTTTTTTTTTCCTCTCTCTCTCTCTATATATATATTTTTTAATCATAGTCTGGAACCTCAGACTTGAAATGGTGGCTTTAATCTCCCCTCCTCTGCCAACTACCCCCTCTGCAACCCAGGTCAGCTCTCAGCTGTTGCTTGCCAGTTGTCTTTGGTGAGTTTGCATTAGAGCAGCTGCAGGTGCCATTTAATTTGGCTGCTGGTCCCCCAGAGCCTATCTGCAATCCCATGGTTATGTCGGCTCTGCAGGACTGATGAGAATAAAAAGTAGTTAAGAACTTGTTTTGTGACTGAAGTCAGCAGATACAGCACTGTACCGAAGTAGCAGATCTGTTGAGTAAGAACATTTTAAAATAGTGACTTCTCAAAGTGGGATTTTACTGTAAGTTATAACATACCAGTTTTGTGATCTCTCAGCCCTGAGACTGTCCCTGTAATATTAATTATGCTTTCCAAAATGCTACCCTTCACATTTTTCTCAGTGCTAGCAGAAGTACTAAGAAAGGGCCAGTACCTTCCAATAAATATAAATTTCCTCTTACTTCTGAGGTAATCTGATCCATACAGATGCATTTCAAGGTCTGTCAGAGTTACTCAGGCTCATTCCACAGCAGCCAGGGCACCCTCTGCCATGGAGCTTTACGAAGACATTTCAGGGAAGCAGATCCAAGAACAAGTGAATTTTGTTACCTGCAGAGTGGGTAATATGACATACAATGGGGTGACAGGTACCAGACACAAACACCAACAAATGAAAAACAATGAACAACAATGGAAACGTGGAATCCAGACAGAAAAAAATGCCCTAAGTAAAAGTCGTCGTAGCGATGCTCTTGCATTCAAACATTTGAGCCGTGATCAACGTTATTTTAGCACACATCAGTCCTTGTGTCTGCCTGAGTCAAAAGCACAGCTGTCAGCAGGTGCTGCCCCAAATACACCATTAATCATGTAGTACAGGAAATGCAAGCACAGAATGAGTTGCTCAGAAATGTGTATGAGTTAATCCCAGCTCAAACCAGGCCCCCTTCAGAGCACAAAGAATGGTGTTTAATCTTTTCCAAGCAGGTTTCCTTCCCTAAGCATGTACCTGCTCTCATCGGGGGGCCGCCAGGTTCAGGCTAATGGATGCACTACACAAAGCTCAAACATCACTTCCCCTGTAATACAAGTCTCTGTCAGCTTTGGTGCCACGAGGCATTTGGGAATACCTCCTGAAACTGAGGTGATGCTCACAGTGTTGCACTGCAGAGCAAGTGTTCCTGTGTGCTGCTACAGAAACTGGAAATATTTTCTTGCCAGCATGCCAAGGAAGGAATCAGCCAAAGCCGGAATACCCCTAGCAGCCTTGGTAACATGCATCAGCATCCTGCTGGACAGAATGCTACCCCACACCCATGGATGGAAAAACCACCCCAGCCCATGCATAGAACCATGAAAAAAAAAGAGCAACTGAAAATAGAGTAGGTCTAGCAAATACCAAGATGGAATTGAAAATCCTGGCCACCTTGCAACTGGACCATAGACTAGACTGTGAGTAGCTTTTCTTTCTCTGGTAAGTATTTCCCATTATAAGAGGAGCGTCAAGCTGACATTTGAAATACACTATTTGACTGGAACTACACCAAAAGTGAATGCTGCAAAGTAACTGCCTCACTGCACACAGCTGACAGTAATTATTTGTAGGACTGCTCTTCCTTTGATAGGCACACATTATAGATGGCTGAAATTACAAAAAAAAAAAAAAAAAAAAAAAAAAAAAACCCAAAACAAACGAACCAAAAACCACCCAAATTTTGGTTTGCAGAGGGCAGGAGACAGAGAAATTACCCTTCATTACGAAGAATGTTCCTTATGAGAGGACCTTAGGAGGGAAGGAGGAAAACTTTTGTGGAAAGTAGCATTACAAAAATGATACGATGACAACATAATGACCCAAACTCTGAAGTTGTTAGTCTCAATCAAACAGGGTCATCCACATGTAGCCCATGCTTGGCTCGAAGTGCAATATCTCACATGCAAGCATTTCTCCTGCCAGTGCTCATTTAACCTTAGGCTCCTTCCTGGCCATGCACCACGCTGATCCACTTCTCAACCTGGGCAATTGCTATCCCAGCTATCCCAGACAGCTGTCTGTCTATAGGGAGAAATAAGGAAAGAGTCTGAACCATAAATTGTCCAAATTCAGAACAGAACCTTCAACTGGGCTTGTGATCGATTCCAGCTATTTGGAGCAGCAGATAAAAAGATACTTCTTCCCCACAATAAATTTTCGGTGATTCTGATCTATATTGGCATGATGATCTTTAAGCGTAAGTGCTTTCTGACAGTGCCTGAGATGACAATACTTATTCCAGAGTTTTTGCCCTCATTCTGCTTACAGAAGAAAGAAAAATGACAAGCGCATATTGTGACGTGAGTCCCACCAATTCAGCCAAGCAAAGTTCATGCAGCAATGCCCCTGTTGAGGAAAGTTACTCTGTGTCACCCTCTGGGAAGTGAGCGCAGGGCCAGACAACGCTCCTGTTGATTTCAAGTGGAAAAGCTTCAGCTGTCCCTAGCATATTTGAGCAGTCAGACCTAGGAAAACGTTCAATACAAACAAATAACGTCAGCCACCCCAAGTCCAGCTTCAATTCGGTATTGACTAAGGCTAACAAGAAGAAACCACCAAGTTTCTTTCCACCTTCTTGAGCCTTGACTTGGAAGGCTTTTGCTAGGTTTTCAACAAGAATACATAACAACCAGCCCTTTACAGTTAACAAACTTATGGTGTCAATACTGAAATTGCAGAAGCACCAGCATCGACAACTTTCTGTACTGCTAACAGAAGATGGGGGTGAGATCTTCATCACCGTGGAGAGACATTCCCAGATGACTCACACCAATGTGATCAGCCTTGGGGTGAGATGAAAGCCATGGATTGCACTAGTTCTTCACCTATGCATTAGTGTAGAGGGCTGCTGGCAAACAAAGCCATAGGTACACACTGCCACATTGACTGAAGGGGCAGTGTGTATGTAAAGCTCAGGTGCTTTCCCAGATACAGCCCAAAATGGTCTTCATCTTCCAAAAAAGGATCTTCACCTTTCGACTTCTGCCAAATGAAGGAGAAACGCTGGACAAGGAGAGAACCAAATAAATAGCTACATAACGCTGTGAAAGATGGAGAAGGGCAAGTCTGAGGGAGGAAAGGCATTACTTACTGGTGGTAAGTGGACATTTGGTCAAGGCGATCTTAAAGGTCTTTTCCCACCTTAATGATTATATGATTCTATGATCATGATTCTATGATCCTAACCTTGCCTCAGAGTTGGTACTCACATTCAGCAGCATCATCTGCCCAAATCATTATGGAGGAAGCAATCAGTACAGATAAAGCGAGAGTTCTGGGAGATGTTGTGGGGTGGATGGTTGGACTGGATGATCTTAGAAGTCTTTTCCAACCTTAATGATTCTGCAACTTTGTGAGACTGTAACACTGGAGTCACTATGGGTCCCTTCAATGGATGGCAATGCTATGGAAGTCTTAGTCATAGGCTGAGCACAATCAGCCTGTAAGTCCTGGAGTGTTGATGAATGCTCAGAAATCCCTAGGCATTCAGGCTGGCCCTTAGCAGACCTACAGGAGAAAACAGGCAAAATCTATTGCAGTTTTGAGCTGTTGCTAAAGGCTTCCATAAATGCAGAAATGTACAGATAAGGACATTGTCAGCAATTGTTGCCATACCAAATGCCAAATCTTTCATTACAGAAAAATTTCCAGCTGCCTCACTTGAAAATGAATTGTTTCCTGCCACTAAGGCAAAGCTGTCGCCTGCCAAAAAAAAAAAAAAAAAAAAAAAAAAA
>NW_024884364.1:9752484-9900065 GCF_019232065.1 Centrocercus urophasianus | reverse complement strand
CAAAAAAAAAAAAAAAAAAAAAAAAAAAGCCAAATAAAATCTGCTGCCTCTCATTAGATCAAAGGTTGGCAGTAGAGATAAACCACCGCACAAACACACAGCAGAGCAATTGACTACAGAGTCATTTGTCACTTTTAATAATACTACAGTTGTAAAATGATGATAATGGAAATCAAGTTACTCTAATGGTAATAAAATATTTGTAAACTAAACTTGTTCATTTTGACTATAAAAGAGACATTGAAATAATTTAACTGCAGAGAATCAAATTGAAATGGGTCTGTAATTACATAGATTTTCAGCATCTTCTACTTTATGAAAAGAACTAATGGCTGATGACTCCCACATTTTCAGCACCTTATTCTGAAAACAAAAGATCAGAAATATGTACCAGATGTACAGAAAAGGGGCCTGCAGCAACAATTTAGAAGTGATGCATACATTTTTTCCAAGTTCTCTTTCTTATTAGTAGCATAGCAAGTGTCACATCTCATTAACAGAGTGAGCCTGCAAGCAGGTGAAACTTCTCAGAGCCAAGAGAAGGGAGAGAAGTTTTAATGAAGTCACTGGATTCCAAGATCCTCCTCATCACTGTCAAGTTAAATATCCCTGGAGGATTTCTGGTAAATTTAACTTTGGTAAATCAGCATACTGGCAAAGCACATGTTGAAGTGGTCTCACATGGCTCACTTACCCCACCTCACCTTCCTTCACAGGTTTGGTGAGTTGAAGGTAATGACTGCAGGAAGTTTAACATTTAATCTTTCTTTAATGGCTCAGATTTCTTTGAATTCTGTTTTGACCCGTTTTCTAATGATTTTCCTGGAACATTTCCCATTACACAAGTTCTAGAGCTGTCAGCTGAAAAGCATGGCAATCCCAAAGGAAAAACTGCAGGGAGCTGAAAAGTGCCTTGCTAGCCTGACTCATGCTTGGGTACTTCCTGCTGCTATTTAAGATTTCATTTTAATTTAAATTAGAGTCGCATGAGCTTTTCTATAGCATCTAGATTCTAGGAAAGTCATATCTCTGAGACTATATTTCTCTGATTTCAGAATAAACCACTTCATTTTGTCCATTCCGCGTACCCAGTTTGGATTTAAATTGAGCCAAAACAATCAGAGCTGGTACTTCATCTCAGGCGCATTGCTCCTTCACATCCATGTGTGATATGTTTTGAAACTGGATGACTTGGCCTTCTGCACGTGAGATTTCTAACAACGTATTGCATTTCTATGAATTTGTCTGCAGGGAGTTGCTTGTCATGTATCAGAAACTCACAGAAAAATCTGAACCCTGGGGAAAACAGCAAGAAGCCAGCCCTTAAGGGGCTGCCAAAAATCTTGCCAGCAAGGTTTTTGTAACTGCATTTTCAAACATTCATTCTATTATTATCATTATTACTAAAAGGGCTGTAATTAGCACTATACTGTCAATGCTCCTGACGTTGAGAAGGGAACCCAGAGGTGCAGATCCTGAGGACTCTAGGGGACTCCACAATATCTGGTGGCCCATCATATTCTTTGAGGGAAAACTATAAACCAATTACTGTCCTAAATTGCTGATGTTAGTACCGAGGGAGCCAACAAGATGAGTTTGTGCATGGTTGAACCTGAATGCCGGGCTTTGTGGCTGCCAGCACTGGAGCAGGTTGCTGGAGCTGGGCCACATGATCACTCTGCCTCTGTTCTCATTGAGCATCCGGATGCTCAATGCCTGGACAAGGATGCTCACAAGGCAGAAAGGAGCCTGCTTCAGAATGAATGGATTTGTGGGCTTCAGTTGAATTCAACAGCTCCACACAAAGTTTCATGACCTCAATAGCAGAAACCCCCTAAATGCACTGCCATCCACACCTCTCCATTCAGTGCTGACCTACCTTCTCTCTATCTCTACTTCAACTCTCTCCTTGTAAAGGGAAATTATAACAACACAGTCCTCCCGTTCACCTCTGTTTGGGGATGGAATGTGCCATACATGCAGAGAGTAACTTGCATAAGCCAGAATGAGCCGAGCAGGTCTCATTAGCTTGTACCTAATAAAATACTTACAAAAACAAGCTCAAGCAGTGGAAGCTGCCTGCCCAATCTCAGAAAGCATGGAAAAGGTTTCAGGAAACCTTGTCCAACTGGAACCACTCCAGGAAAAGCCAGCCCAAGTGTCAGTTTCCTAAGTACTGAGCTGGAATGAGAAACAATGGGGAGCAAAGCTCTGCTGTATCTCTGGCTTCTCTTGATGCCAGCTAAAGACCAACCACGCTTATCGCCTCTGGCTCCAGACTGCTGCCACAGACCATCCTGGGTGACTTCACAGTTGTTCACAGCGCTCTGGGGAACCTTCTTTGCTGTGGCAAGGCATGAACTTAACAGAGACATCTGGGGTTCAGCCAGGGCCAGCTTAGATGCCTCTTGCCTCAGGGGTAGACATACTCATGGAAGACGCACATGGATGCCTCAGTGGTACACAGTGCTTGAAAACTCAGTTCTCTGCAGATACAAACACCCCACCATCAAGTTGCCAGCTGCAAGATACAGGGCACAGGAAACAACCATGTTATCTGATTCAGATAAACATTATTTTTCGAATTACAAGCTGTATCCCCTCTTAAAATATCAACATGCAGCAACAAAATGAAATGCAACTGTAGTTATCTGGGAGTTTGAGTGAGGGGGAAAGTGTTATTTATTTTTCCTATGAAATGAAGAAAATCATAATCTCTGGAGTGAAAACTGTAATATGCCATCTCAACCAACTCATAATCCAAATTCACCTCATTAAATGAAATCCTTCATTCAGTTTTGTTTCATTTTTCATTCTAGCAAAACTAAACAAAAAACAGCCTGTTCTGGAATAAAATCTAAGTGAATTTTCAGGATAATCACAGATGCATAATCCATGCAATCAATCATATCCAAATCTAACACGCAATTAATCGCTCAAAGCTACCAATGAAATTTCATACCTTGTTTCATTTCCTTCTGCAAAACCTGTTATTTATTCATGCCCTCGAAGATTCTAAATGAAGTGGTAACATTAATTTGCCCCAAGTCACGTCAGAGAAAATTTGGTCAATAATATGCTAAGCATCAATTTCAGCCTCTGACAAACAATACATGAACACAAGTCTCTGAGACTCATTAAATACACCCAGGTGCCAACACAAGTAGTCAGTTCTGACCACTCACTGTAACTCGAGGAACATGCTCTAGACTATGACTCTGAAAAGATAAAAAGAAATTGCTGTCGCTAATTAAAGGAGAAGACAATACCTGGTTTTGTCGTGGGACTGGCTGAAGTAATGAGGCTCTGACAGATAAAAGCCAGCTACAGCTCAGTGCTTCTCAGTCTGCAGGTCTTCACAAGGCACAAAGTGCGCCCAGGGCCACCCTCAGTCAGTGGAACAAGACACAGCAATTTCAGAGGCACTGGCTCAGTTCAAAGTTTCTCAGTGCTGATGCTGGAAGTCCACTGAATGAGAACATGCCAGAGGAGTGTCTGGAACATGTCAACAAATAAAATACATGTGGTCCAAAACTAACATATAGGCCAAGAGATTAATTTTGAAGAATGTATTTTTTAAAGAACATATGTATATTCTTATATATATGTGTATGTAAAAATCAGAACTCTATAAACACACCTTAAGCGTGCTGCCAGTATCTTAGGATGGAGCACAGCTGTGACGTATGGTTTGTTTTCCTTTTTTAAAGAACCAAGAGAGCCTATATTCACTGTTCATCAGATTGCCTGTTTCCCACCCTTAAAATAACATACATGTAAAAGAGAAGACTGAACGAGTGCTTCACAGGGCTTTGTTTTCAGCTATAACCTAAATGAATTTTGCACATGAGTAGAATCATTTACTGCTTATTTAACTTTGCAAGTACTTTGGAAGACATCCCGGAACACTGCTTTCACTTTTCTCTGCTTGGTTGCTGCTTGGACTGCCTTGAGCTGTTTGCATCTGCACAGTTACCAAGAGATGTGGTCTTCTGGGTTTGTGGCCATCAAACAATACATGACCACAGGACAGACTTCTCAGGTTGCAAAGACTCTCCCCCAGCACAGCACATCACAGCACTACCAACGCTGAGTACAGCATGCTCAGAGCTGGCGCAGAGCCCTCAGGGCCTAGCAGTGCTTTGAGGTGCTGGAGCACTCTCATCACTACGTTTAAATCATCAAGAATCATTACCTGACAAGCAGAGAGCTAACCTGGACTCAGAGATTTTGCATTTTCCTTCTCTGCAGACTGGACGCTCAGACTTATCACACCTCTGCCTGTGGTGCCCCGGGGCTGCGTGCGTTTAAATTATACTCCTTGTAACCATGGTGAAGTGTGTGGTTCCATTCCTTACGAATAAAGCCCTTCCTGAGCATCTTATAATGTGACTGCCCACGAGCAAAAAGTTATTCGTTGACCTCCTTTTCCTCCCTCTGCTCCCAGCTCTGATGCATCAGAGCCACGTGGGGGGGAAAAAGAGCAACCAACCAAATTGCTGGCAGGATCATGAGGAGTGAAATTGCAGTTAGTGCTAAGAAGTCCATCCGTGTAAAGCATGCACATATTCTTGGCTAACAGAGCTTTTATGAGTATTTTCACTCTCAGGAATCAAGATTTTCTGAACATCTTTATGTTCAATACCACAACTCTCAAGTTTAGAATTTGCTCTTGATTTATTATTTCTATTCACAGGTCAAATATTCAGCTGTAACAGCTCCACCACCAATCTCTTAGACACTCGTTCTTCCCTTTTAATTCTCCCTCATTTACCCAATTAGCATTCTGCTAATTGAATACTGAAAGTGCCTTCACTCTCTTCCAAAAAAACACATTTCTGCTTAACCTCTGATTTATACATGTACCTCTGCAGGCTGTTTCAATGAGATTAGAGTTTGCGTACCGTTTCTGTTCTTGGTTTGCAGACATTATTCTGAGGAAGTGCAGCAATATAACACCAGCCTTGCTGCCTGCCATTTAGACTGGAGTTTTGCCTAGCGTGGTTTGACTGCTGAGATAATTAATAGTCTTTAGGAACCTTGATTCCCAGGCTGTGAACTTCAAAGACAGCAGTAGTTTTATATTCCTTCAGTGAGCTAGCAGACAGTTATTAAAACATTACATGATTTGGAAGTGAGGGACTGACCAGAAGCCATTAATTTAAGTTGGCTGGAGGGTCTCCACCACATCTACCCTGATTCAAGCTCTGTATGAGAAAAGGATTGTACGATTTTTCTCATTTCCCCTCTGCAGGCTGTGCTTGCACTTCCTGCCCAGGCTGGGCAACACCAAGTTCTGTGCCTGTCTGAAGCACACAGTGCAAAATTTCAAGTCCCTTCCATACATCTCCATCTCCCTAAGAAACATCTCAGTGTAGAAGTGCACGCTCTCTACTCTCCTGCCTCTTCATTTTGGTGCTTTGCACTTAAAGAAACAAATCAGTTGCTGTGTGGCAAAGTGAGACAAAGCAATTAGAGCATTTAGAGAGACAAAGCAATCTCTCTGTGGCTTCAGACACATGGACAAGGATTTTTGCCTTGCTCTTGGGCCAAAATTTGTCGTATGCAACTTCCCTTCCTTTGGGAGCTAGCTGTCAAAAGAGCGAAACCCATATCTTGCCCAGGTTCTGTTACAGTGTGACAAGAGAGGCTGCATGGAGCCAGATCACACAGCTTCCTCAGAAACTCCTGCTTGGTTAGTGAGTTTAGTACTCACTGAATCATTAGCTACAACAGCCTGGTATTACTATTACCAAAGTACCAACCATGAGTTGAAGGGTCTTCCACTGGTAAAGTGGAAGAGTAAAGTGGCATGCTGTTTATGTCTAAACAAATACTGCTGAATCTGAAAGGTTCACATCTGAAAGTATTACATCCTTTCTGCTAAACCAAAGACATCATTTCACTCTTTCTTTCAAGACATATGAGACTGGCATGAACCCTAGGGCACAACAAGTAAGAATTATTCTTGGCATTTTATAGACCAGCTTTGCAATGAGCACAAAACAACTCAGAATTAAAGTCCTTATTTTCTCCTACATCCCACTGCTCCTTCTTGGCTACAGGCTTGAGCATCGCTATGATCTCACTATGTCAGAGCCTTGGTTTTTGATGAGTCTCTTCTTTGCAACAATCATACAAAGACCCCAAACGCTAACACACCAAATATACATGTGTAGAAACTGGACAACATTATGCTCGCTTGACTAACTCCTTTTTGAGTCACTGCCACAGTTAAACTCAGGTATAGACAAGCTGAAAGCATAAAGTCTTGGGCAGACATATGGCTCAATGCAAATTGGACTCCTGGCAACAGCATTGGTCTGAGAAACAATATCTGGGCTTCCTCCAGCCTACTTTTCTGAGGATTACTACTTGTAGAAAAGGAAAAAGCCCCTTTGGGTGGCATTTTTCACAAGAGAACATGGCTAAGGAGGTAAGTGGTTAATTAATAAAAGCAGGGTTATCTACCAGCTCACACTGTGTAGAACTCTCCCTCTGTGCACATTTGATGAAACCTATTAAAGACTAGGAAAGGCTTCTTGTTGCATGAAGCTCTTAATGTAGGTAAGTGAGACTTAATATAAAGCCATGTCTATAGGAATGCATTAGTTGACTCTTGTTCCCTTTTTCCTTAGCAGACACAAAGAATGCTGCACTTTAAAAGCTTTCCCAGCCAGGATCTGCTTTTCTGAGCTGTGTAGATTTGTACCCCAAACATGAGGATTCACCTGAAATTAAATTTAAGTCACTGCTTTTATTTTATTTTATTTAAGATTTTATCTGATTAAAAAAGAAAAATAATACCTCATAAATTAGCTTACCAGGCATAAGAAATATAAACAAAACAAAAACACAGAGACTGTGCTTGATAGCATAGCAAATCCAACAGCTGAAGTTTAGACAAATGATTTTCAGCACAATGACAAGTAATGAAAGAAAGCACAAATATCACAATTTGTGAAGCATTCTGAAAAAGAGGAGGGGGGAAAAAAAAGAAAAAAAAAAGCTAACTTCATTAAAAATAGAGCAGCCAGCCTTGGACTTAAAGTGTAAGCATATTGTCACCAAAGCAGCAGAATTTCTTTTTCTTGCACGTTTCAAGAGACTCAGTACTCAAGTTTAACTTACCATTTAACATATCCCACATAGATTTTTTCATCTGGAAAACAGCTTCTATTTATATTGTCAGTGAACATGAAATAATCCAGAAGCTGCTTTACTCCAAAGAAAAGGAACAAAATAAGTATAAGGAAAACAAAAAAAAACAAAAATATTAAAAGTAAAAGGGAAAAAGGAAAAGAGGGGAAAAAAGGAAAAAAGGAAAACATGGGGGGGAAAAAAAAAAAAAAAGAAGAGGAGGAAAAAAAAACTAAAGCATTACTTCATCTATTTACTGTGAACCCAAAGGAAATATTTCTGATGTATCATTTATTGAAGCAAAATGAAACAAAAAAGTATATTATGCTTTTGGAAATCAATTTTCAGCTCCTTTCTCAGATGGATTCATCAAAGACATATGAAGGTGCTTCCGGGGAGTTATAGGATTTTTTGCTTTTATAATATTAAAAGTCAGTTTTCTGTTTGTTTGCTGTTGATTTAACATAGTATTTAGGATTTTTGATGTACTATTTTAACTCTCTGGAGAAAGCATGACCATTTAAATAATCTAAAAATGACTAATGTTTATTTTGTCACTGCTGATTTTTTTATTGTTCATAAGAATTCAATTAAAATGTGAAAATGGGCAAAATTTGTTCTCAGTCTTTATGGCACTAGATGTTACCTATAATTCACAGCAAAAAATAAAAAGCTACACCTACTCCAAACACTAGTCTAGTGATGATTGTTCAGCATCAGAAGTTTCCATTGAAAGAGCCATACAGTAAACCCCAGAACAAAAAGATCTCTCCTGATCTGTAAGGTTGGCTGAGAGCTTAGATCTTCTCCTTCTTGCTTGTTTCCGATATTCAAAGTTAAATCTGAGTTAAAAAGAGTGCCACTGCCTGCACCAAAGGCCTTTTGACATTCTGCTCAACTTCTAGAAGCAGTAATGCTGCCTGGAAATAATGCTCACACTGCAGGTGTATATGGAGTTTAAAGAGGCAGGTAGTAAACCGAACAACCTTCCCATCTCACAGCAGCCCCTTGTTCTTGAGTGGAAAAAAAAAAAAAAATAATAATAATAAATAGGAGATGAAGTTTTCACTCCAGAAACATACTAATTTGATATAAAGGTAATATGTAATATTGTTTCAGGTGAAAGTATTCTGGAAGAATGATAAAATCATTAAGATTTCAGTGCATGTCCTTTTTTTTACCCAGCAGAAGAATCCAGATACTTCAAGCTCTTTAAGAAAAGAGACAGCAAAAAGTGACCAACAAAAGCTTGAGCAGAGGGTCAGTGGCAGGTCTCCGGAAATGATTACCACTTTGAAATCTAGGCAGCAGGGGATGCGAGTTTCAAAGGCTGCACAATCGCGTCTGCTGAGCATCTAATCACCAATGGCTCTGATCAGTGGAGAACAGGAGGTGAAGAACCAGGAGAGGTCACTAAGCAGGAGCTACAAAGCCTTTTCCCATGAATCATACTGCTTTAAACACAGAGAACAAATATATATATATATATATATATATATATATACACACATATATATATGTAAATGCAGCCTACAGAATCTGCTGGTAAAGAAAGTGAGGAAAACAAAGAATTAGTAAAACACCTAGGAGGAAGGGTAAAGAAATAAACTACAATGAAGAAGATACAAAAAACTTCTGCCTAGTGTCTGGGATCTTAGTGGCTCTAGGGAACAGCTTCTTGCAGAAGTTGTTTACCCCCATGCCAAAAAGTTACCAGGATATGCAGGGATACTTCTGGCCCTCAAAAGGAAGAAAACAGCAGAGAAAATTAGTTGATCACAAAAGAAGCAAAAGCTTTTTCAAAGAATTTGAGAGAGCATGTGGGAGTCACTTCACTAAAACACAGGGTCACACCTGTGATTACACAGGGGCAGGTGTGGTTTCATCCAGATGAGGAGCCCCTGGAGTGATGGAGAGTGCTACAGAAAGCATCACTGCTGCCAGCTGCTTGGTACTTGCCCAAGAGGAGGGAAGGTGTCCCATACTACAGCAACCCCCACAGAAATCCATCCAAATTCATGCCTTAGCTCAAATTTCTTTCACTGGTTTATGGACCCATGCAGTCTGTGCATGGAAGGTACAGAAGCACACTTTCCACACCATCTACACAGCTACATCAAACAAACATCTTTACACAGCAGGTGTTGAGGATGCTGCTAGGTCTACTGATGCACCAGCAACAGATTTCATTGACAGTAGATGTGGTGTTGTCATACAGTGAAGAAAAGAAGAGGGTTGGGGCACGGCAAGGACATAGCCAGCAGCTCATGTTTCAGGGTGTGCACACAGTGGGATTCACACAGCTCTTCGGAAGAGAGGCTGCAGGTCCCTACCCTGTCCTGCTCTGTAGTGAAAGCTACAATCCCTCAAATTTTGCTTTTCTTCATGAGGAGGCAGCATCAGGCAGCAGTGATTTAAAATGTATGTATAATAAGAACTGGGTTTTTTTGTTTTTTATTTTATTTTTTTCCCCAGTAGATTGATGTATGTGTAGCTGGGGGGAGGGGAGAACAGTACATATAGGCACACTCCAGTCTTGCATAGTCTGCAGAGTACATTTCCAGATTTAAAATGGAAAAATACAGCATGCGACTCCATTTTACGATGGCCACCAGTTTTGTTCTGTATTCTTATTTAATCCCAGATAAATTCAAGGAGACTTCACTTGTACTGTTAAAGGCTGTATTTATCATGCTATATGGCATAGTCAAAAGCAAATTCCCGTACTACAAAATGGAAACCTACCCCTGGATTGCTTTTACCTTACCAAGTTTCAGCAAATGCATTGATGTGTCAAGGTACCTAGTGGCTAATTGGATGTTTATCAGCATAATGTTTAGACAGAACCGTTGGTTTTGCCCAGTTACAAGTTGCACATTTGTTTCACTGTTTTTTCACTGCTTGTATGACTTCTAAAACTGTATATTCAGGATAATGAGGTTTCTAGTGGTTTTGAAATGTTATTTAAATGCTGATTTCAGAAGTACTGTTCATAACCTGTTAGGTCTGCAAAGAAAGCACCATTTCCATAAGGTTTTTATCAGAGTAAATCTATGGAGTTTTGTTGAAGCACTGCATCCAGAACAAAAATTTACCACTCATTTGACCAGATACCCACAAACCACTGATCTATCTAAAAAGCAACCCACAGAGCAATAAATTGACAGGCACAGAAAAATAATCTCAGTGAAATGCGAACCCCAACTCTCTTTAAGGTTCTTTCTGTTCTTTTTCTCTCCGTGCTCAACAGTGCCCAGGGAGTTTGAAGGAAATCTTCAACATCCATTTTGGTTTCAACTCAACTCAAAAGCATTTCTGCAAATGCAGTTTGCTCTTTAGCAAAGCTACTTCTGCATGGATGGGAGAGGGCAGATGAACCTCGACTTTTCTTTTTATAAAAACCCATTTCTCTTCTTGAGGTAGTCTTGAAAAACATCACTAAGAAGAATGGATAGGCATATCTGACAGAAATATTTTTCCTATACTTTTTCTAAGAGTAGTTCGTGGACACTACAACCATCAACCACCGCTGAGCTTTGAATTTCTGCAATGAAAAGCCACTTACATTTCACCTTTCAGGAAGGTAATACATCAATTTGCCCTGGCACTGGGCACCACTGAAAAGACCCTGTATCCATCCCCTTCACACCCTCCCTTCAGGTATTTGTACAAATTGATGAGATCTCCCTGAGATCAGAAAAGACAAAATAACCTACCTTGGGGTAGTGTTGTCCAGATTCTACTGTTTAGCCTGCCAAAGAAAAAGCAAAGGAGAAGCTTAATCACAATTTTAGGTACCAAGATAGGCAACATAACATTACTAAAGAACTTGTCAATTCATCAGACAAAAGCCTAATAAGACTGAAGGACACAATCTGAAAGGGAATAGGAGAGAAATGAAGTGCAGTGCAATTATTTGCTTAAAAATGGCAGCAATTAGATACTGGAAAATCTACCAAGTGTTCTGGTTGATTCTCTGTAGCTGGCGATTAAATCAAGATTGGATTTTTCATCTTCTTTGAAGTCCTGTTCCAGTTCATATAAAAAGTCCTAGGGCCTGTGCCATGCAGTAAGTCAGACAAACAGATCACAACAGTCCCTTCTGGCTCCATCAACTATTCTTTTATGTGAGATGACATTCACTGCTGTGATGATTAGTCAATTAACATTTGCAAAATACCAGAAAATTCCTAACATTCAGCAGTGCTGAATGCCCTGAGTTAGTCTTTGCCTCAAGCTCAGAACAAAACTCTCAACACAAAATCACTCCCGGATCTGTCTCTAAAACAAGTCAAGAACAAGACAAAGCAGAATTTGGTAGCTTTAAATGACAGTTGTTTTTTTTGTTTGTTTGTTTTTTTTTTTTTTTATCCAGCCTATTTCACTTCTCTGCTAGCCAGAATCAGTACACACATGCCAAAACATGGATTGCTAGAACCTCTACTGCTGCACATCAAGAGTAGCAGCTAGATTTCATTATAAGAAACTAAAGCAGCTCCAAAGGAAAACTGTTAGGAGGTTCTTTATCTTAGCAAACTGCTCAGTTACAAGGTTTGCATTTACTCTGGAGAGGATTCCTTTAAAAAAATTATTTGAATATAGCTGAAAGCTGGAACGATTTGACTAGTGGAGGTCAAGATGTGTTTGGCTTCCAGAGACCATCTGCCAGATGTACCATGCAATAACAACTTTTCTGAAATAGCCTTTATAATAGGATTCTGAAAGAGACATCCCCTTGAAAGCAAAGTGTTCTGATGCCATTTACCAACGTGTGCCACAGAAGGACAGAGAGGCATTAGAAAAGAAAATATAGCATATGTTAATTGTCTGCAATTCAATCACATTTCTGTTTAGTTAGTAAATGAATAACTTTGTGTAATGCTAGGCACAAGGGTATGCCTCTTTGTACATAGTCCTTGAACTGAAACAATAAAGAAAGCATTGTGTTCTTCATCATTTTATTTCAATCCTTGTGAGAGTAAAAATAAGCTTTAGGAAAGTTCATGTCTTATTTTCAGACTTTGCTGTTATCAAGAGATTGAGGATTCAGAAGAATTGCCCCAAGGATGTTGCATTCATAGCATCTTCATGCTATTTACCAGTCAGGAGAGGGTGAAAATCCAGCCCAGGACCAGAACCATAGCACTGGGGAAGGTCTGGATGGCCAATGCCTTATTCATCAAGAATGTGCAATTTCCTAAGCTAAACGCTAAATAAGCAGCTTCAGAGAGTACAGGTTTATTAACAGACATGCAGTATACATAATGTTCCCAAAGCCATGGGCAATCCCATGGATAAAGTCTATGTCTTTTTCACTTTAGAAAATCTCTCTAGGTTGATAGAAGCAGGTGAAATGCAAACAATTCTACTTCTGCTTACAGTGCATCTCTGCTTATGCTCAAAGCTGATGATGCTATGCTTCCTTGGCTTCTCCGAACTGCAGCCTCTGGAGGTGTCACAAATTCACCAACATACCTTTTTGTTTTGTTTTGTTTTGTGGATATCACCTATCACTAGGAGTTGTGGCAGCAATATGAACAACTTTGAAAGACAGCTCCCACCTCACTTAAAAATGGTTTCTCCTGGCATCCTGTTTAGAAACTCTCCACTTACATTGCTTCCAGTTATACATCCTGGGGATACAGGACTGCAGTAAGCTCATTACTCACTCTATCCAATTTCTATAGCTCCTGCTCTTCACTGCTGCAGTGAAAGTCCAGGTCTAGACTGAAGCTTTTGGAAGATTACATAGTTCCTTAAACACATCCAGACAACAAGTGCAATGCTTCAGAAGAATGAGCTCATCCTCACCTTATCACAGGCTTGAAAAAAGTCTGTTCGATAACAAGTATCATTGAAACACTTAAAAAATCATACAAGGGGGTGAGAAAAGAATCTGAAATTAAAATGTAAACAGTGTTTGTTTATAAGCTGAGCAAATAGCAGTATCACTCATCATGTCCCCAGAACTCTGCTAATCATCACACAGCCATACCCAAGTCCTTTCTCCTCTTGCACACTATCAGCTCCCCTCTCCCTTTCTCTTGGCATCCCTTGTTTTACCTGCTCCATTAGACCTGCTGGAAAGCACATCACTGACCAATAAAGAACAACTGGTCACCAGGCAGGAGAGCACCCTGGTGGCCCAGAAGTGACCTCCATTGCCAACTGATGGAAATGGGGCTGCTTTCCCAGGCAAAGAAAACATTTGGTGGTAGAGGAAGGCAAGCTGCCAAGAGAAAGGGAACAACCTATTATCTACATACATAGGAGATTGGAAAAGAGGAAACGGATTTAAATTGTGCAAAGGAAATAGCTAGGTGTCTGGAAAAGTTCAGAAGGAAGATTTTAGGACAAACATCCCTAGGGTACATCCCATCTGGCTACAGTACATTTCAGCAATGACAGCACTCAGAAAGCATAATGTAAAAAAACCATACATACATATACAAATAGATAGGCATAAAATGCATATGCACATAAAGCATCAACTGATGTCTGAAGAAGGCATTGAACTCAAAGTCTCAATTGCAGCATTATCTTTGTGAAGACCAAAGGTCAAATTTACAAGATGCAAAGGGTATGCTGTACTCAATTGATTTTCAGGACAAATTGGATGCCAAACTCTTTACACTTCTAAAATCTCCTACCCTTTCCCCTCTCAGTGCCCTTTTAGCCTCTACTAGTTTTTTTTCTGTGAATGCTGGAAGTGTGCAGGCACTGTCTAAAATAAACCGAGGTGAACACACTCCCACTTGATATAGGCAAATGAGGGTGCCCAATCCATTTGCAGAAAGCCTGTCATTCAAGGGAACAGCCATGTCAAATCGGGACCTTGCTCCATCTCTGTATGGAGTGCTGGCTCCCATCCAGTTCAGACAGAGTAGCTGAAAGTCATTTCTCTCAGATGCTGTTTAAAAGCCTAAATGCAATGAAATACTAGTCTAAGTCCATTTCCCAGTGAGCAGAAATGTCAAAAAGCCACCATCAGAGCAGGATGTAATTGGCAGCCCCAGCAGGGAGGCAAGGAAATAGAGAGGCGGGGAGACACAGTACTCTGCCTCCTGTGGTACTTGTTAGGAAACTTTCTGCAGTAGTGGCTCCAACTTCTGGGGCACTGAATCTCATTTGCTTCCCACCCACACTGAGCCCCTCACACCTCAGAACAGCTAACCAGACACTCCACTGAGATGTTCTGCCTCTTTTTCTCCTCCCTTTTACTGCCAGTGAAGCATTGCTGCTGGATGAAAAGTCAAATCTCAAAGGTGTATTCTGGGTTGATTATATGCAACTTCAAATGCTTGACCCATTGCCAGAATCATGGCTGTTCTGGCCTCAAGCCTGCCATGGCTGCATTTCAATATATTTATCCTTTTCACTATATACCAAAGCACGTGTTTCAATAGCATACAGGCTTACAAGGTCAAATATCATCTATTCTGCAGCTGAAGCCTCACCTCATTCAATCATAGAATTGCTTCAGTTGGAGGGGACCTTTAAAGGTCTTCTAGTCCAACTCCCCTGCAATGAACAGTGACACCAACAGCTAGATCAGGTTTCTCAGAGCTCCATCCACTTCAGTGTCTCCCAAGATGGGGTATCCACATCTCTGGGCAACGTGTTCCAGTGCCTCACCACCCTCACGGTAAAAAATGTTTTCCTTTTATCCAGTCTAAATCTCCCCTCCTTTAGTTTGAAACCATGTCCCCTTGTCCTATCACAACACACCTCATTAATGAGTCTGTTCTCTTCTTTCTCATGGCCCCTCTTTAGATGCTGGAGGACTACTACCAAGTCTCTCCAAAGCCTCTTCTTCTCAGACAGAATAGCCCCCTTCTCTAAGCCAGAAACCTCCATCCCACTCTCTCCCTGTCACAGTGAAACCAACACAGAATCAGCCTTGAAGCCCCTGAAGACTGGCAGTATAGCACATCTATCAAATCAGACTGTTTGGCCTGGTTAGGTTCATTCAGGATCCTTGCGTGAAAAAAAGCCAACACTGAAGAACTGATGTCAAGCTAGCCCAAAAGGCCCAACTAATGCTGTAGCTAATCCAAGAGTCAAGTTGACAGCCTAGGAAAACCAGGTTTAGATAACTGCTATACCATACACTTAATGGGAAACTGAACAAGTCTCAGTGATTGCAGAAAGGTAAGCATCTCCATTTTCTCCTTTTCTTTCCAGGCTTCACTTGCAGGCACTTGAGAGAGCAAACCTTCCTAGAAGATACTTTGCTGAGAAACTACTACAATGAGGGAGGATGATTAGGCACCACCATCAGCTAGTTAAAAAACTACTTTATATCCAGTGGTTACCTACAGCTCTCTGTGAATGTACACTGCCCTGTAAAACATATATCTGTGCTAAAACAAGTAGTGCCTATTTCCCTCCAAGAGCTTACAGGAAGGAGGATTTGTATTATAGCATCCATCACTAGATGGTTTCTGGAGTCTTCCCAGAAATAGTAACAAAAAGTCACAAAAGGTTCATTTTCCTCACCAATTATCCCCCCAAAGCATTCAGAAATAATCTTCTGCTGACCTGGTGTTTGAGATGTTTTCCTCATCCCCCATTCCTTTTCCTTCTCTTTCCCTGTCTTCAATTTATTTTTTCCTCATCTATTTTATATTTTTGTCTTCTTTTTCACCTCCTGCTCTATGCCTCATTGTGATCTGTGGGGAAATTAAGTCAGAGCAGCAAATTTTGTTTCAAACTGAGCACAAGACGATTGGTCACTCTCAACTAAAAATGAGTTGAAAAGCTTTAGTCTTGCTGCCAAAACCGCCCTGTACATGAAAAGAACATAACACAGAACAGCACAGTTCAAGAGAGTGCAAACAACTGAGGTTCACTGACAGAATGGGTTCTTGCACCATCCAGAGCTGGAAGAGGACAACGCTTGTGGTATAAACAAAGGCTCTGCAGCAGTGTTTGCCCAAACACTAAACTGAACTTTCTGCACTAACATAACCCTTTACATACCTTTTCTGTGTACAAAGAGATGTGGTGTGTTCACAAGACTGTCCCTGGCAAGAGAAAGAGTGGCAAGTTTGCCCAAGAGAGGTCTGGGCAGCCATTGTATACACTTTCCTCCTTGAAGAAAATGCCTGACTTTCCATCAGAGAGAAGAAATAGAGGTAGGTAATTTTATCAACAAGGACCAGACCTAAAGCAAGAACGTGCCTGAACAGAAGAAGTCTGCAAAATTGCTCCTGGGTAGCCCATCAGCAAACTGCATCCTCAAAATCTGCTCAATCTCCAATAAATTCACTTGAGGAAACTGCATACAGGTCAAACACTTTCTTTCTGTAAGTTCAGTTTTATTCCTAACATACATAACAACATCAACACTAAGAACCATACATAAATTTCTGTACAAAAAGGGGAAAATAACACAGGCTGCCTTCCATTTCCTCTCTGATTCCTCCCCACTATTCATGCTACACTCTTAGGAAACAATGTCTGTTTTCGCTATGGAGAGGACCCCTATGTTCTACTTTCTTGTCATTCCTGTAGACAGGCTGGCTTTGCACGAGAGCAGTGACTGGAAAAGTGCAACACAGTGACTGCTTCCAAAAATGCAATTACTGTGTTTACATCCCTGGCTTTAAAGTCCCATAGCAACTGGAAAAAATAATAAAAAAGTAACAATGAAATTACCATGCTGAAAGCTTCCACATAATCCTATTTATGCAGAAAGGCTTTTCTTATAGCACTTTGCAAAGTTCCTTTCCAGTTATTAATATTTTAATAAAATACCTTTATTATCATGTAGTGCATTGGGAACCAGACACAGAATTTCTCTAACCATAGGTTAGCACAGCGCAATAAGCACACCAGCAAGAATCTTTGCAGCTCTGTACTATTTCCTTCCCTTTCAAACTCCTTGGTTAGCTTCAAGCCATGCCCTTTCTTTGATTAACCCTCCCCATTTTACTGATTACATTTTCTTTCAGCACAGCCAGAGCCACGGCCTGCTTTCTTTTGCCCCTTAGTGACAGCACTTCCATCAAGAATACTTTGGGAGATGAGTACTTTCTTTGGCAGCAACCAGACAAAGCACAATGCCTTTTAGGCAGAGGCTTGCCTCAAAAATAAATAAATAAATAAGGGAACTCGCTTCGTATTTTATCCAGCATCTTCTGAGCCTCATCAGAGGAAATTAAAAAAGAAATCGGCTTCTTGAGAGGAGAGATCAGACACCTTAAGGAACAGCTGCAATTTGTGTTTCTGAGAATTGAAAATTGAAAAGCAGGCTAAAATGGATATTGGGTGATTTATATGCCTCCTTTCTCCATTCTTTTTGAATGTCAGTACTGTTGGTAGACTGTCAATAATACCATTTTTAACATCTGATATTCCAAAAAGAAAACAATTAAGCTAGCAGCTTCATGTCCCGCTCCCTCCTCACCTCGCACGAGGGTGTTTAAAGGACCCCTCAAGTCTTCCTACACTGCAAAAGGCAGGGCTCCTACAGGCACCTCTGGACATCTGTATCTCTGTAAGTGCCAGCTATGGTGCCTCCTGGTAGCCCTGCGTGTGACAAGGGGATTAGAACTTAATGATTCTTGGGGTCCCTTCCAACCCAAGGCATTCTCTGATTCTATGATACAGTAGCTGTTAGCACTGTTTGTGCTCGATGCCCAATAGCTGGCTGATTGTAAGCTTGCACAAAAGCACCAGGCTTGCTCCCAAGCAAAAGTATTGAATGTTACTCCTTGATATTTTGTTGTTTTAGTAATCTGAGCCCTTGGAAACCATATCAAGATCTATAAAGCCATCCAGCTCTTAATAGTAGCAGATATGAATCACTGTGTCAGTTAATGCGAGGCGCATAAATCTCTGGCAATGTGGATTTATGACACTGGGACGTAATTCACCAGTATCAGCTCTTAAATTTGATTAGAAACATGGGATTTGAGGGAATGAACTTAGATAGCTGGCTGCGGCTGGAGTTATGACCTTAACAAAAAAGTCGGGGAGTGAGGCTTCTGAGCTGTCAGTGTGCTTAAGTAACAGCTTCACGTTCACCCTGCCCATGTTAATTGGCGCTTTAATCTGCGCTGCCGACACACACGCAGCCGCGCACACTAATGGCGAGGACAGCAGATGAGGTCCTACCAAGCCTCATTGTATCCTGCACACTTAACTGCCTTCATCATTGAAAGCCATCGTTTTATTCAATGCTTTAAATAAGGCAGAAACGCCATAATTACATTTAAATATTAAAGACATTTATAAGCAAATGGAAATTGTTTGAAGAAGCACACACAGAGCACTGCGGCGGGGATTTGGTTGCCTGGTGCAGGTGGGAGATTTTTCATTTCATCTCCTGCCTCTGCAACCAAAGCAGGGGCAAACACCCTGATAAAAAGTTTTTTGATTCATTCTGCTTAGCCTGGTGACACTCACATGCTGGGTCAAGTGCACTGTAGCTGTAATTAGAGATATTAATGGCATTTTCAAAGGGATTCAAAAATGACTGCCTGCAAAAACCTAACTTTGTTCTCATATAAACAAGCCAAATCATACAAAAAATAATTCAACTGTTTGGGTCAAAAATGAACAGATAACAATTCATTTTATTAATTATATCCTTGCCAGGCTGCCCATCTCAGATCATCATTTGACAGATGAGCCTACGGGGACCAAGAGAGCCACAAGCACGAGCTGGAGCCACCGCGCTTCCTTTTGTAAAGCTCATTTTGCAGAAGTGTATTGCAGCTTTACAAGTGGGACAATAGGTCCCAGATTCAGAAACAACATCCCATCTGGATCATTTTTCCTCTGTTACAATCTTTTTCCAGTGTGTAGGATTTGTCTGTGGGAGACCTGCAGTAAATTAAAGCATAGGTACCCTTACCTTCTCACTGACATGCTCCTGCATGTGCCTTCAGTCTGGTTGCTGACCTCTCTCACTTGAGTCTCCATTCCACATGCTCCTTTTAGGTAGGGAGAAAACAGGCAAGCCCAACACAGGCAGACCATAAAACAACAGCCTTCAGGCCATCACCCTGTAGAACAGCTGTGTCATGCAGCTTTTGGGATGATGAGTTAGGTCCTCCCATCACCAGTTCAAAATCAACAACATCCCTGACCACCTCTTCACAAACGCATACCAGAGGTTGAGCCTTCCCTCACCCTGCCATGACTCCAAATACTCCAGAAATTGAAGTGTTTTCATGCAGAAGGTCCCTGGAGCCACACGTTGGGCTCAGTGATGCACAACATCAGCAGTGCCCAATGGATGCTGGGACTGAAAAGTTAGCCAGGACTTTGAGGCAGGCATAGAGCACTTGGTCTGGATAACCCACATCCCTTGAGTAATGAAGGCATGTGTGACAACATGGGAAAAAACCCTTCTAAGCTAAGATCAAAAATATATCTTCCAATGGCAGACAGTACAGACTGCAGTTCACCCTACCAGCTACCCATCTGTAAGCCAAATGGCCACAGAGCCAAACTTTGATTGTTATTCTCTTCTCACTTGCTGCAGTTTTCATGAGGTGCTCATATATATCCATGTCACTTTCAGTCATTTTGGAGCACGAAGCAGAGCAAGCTGG
The DNA here is from genome assembly GCF_019232065.1 of Centrocercus urophasianus. Lineage (NCBI taxonomy): Eukaryota > Metazoa > Chordata > Aves > Galliformes > Phasianidae > Centrocercus > Centrocercus urophasianus. The sequence goes on along the minus strand of NW_024884364.1, from coordinate 9,880,359 downwards.
CTTTTGCTCTCGGCACAATATGCAGACAATATATGATGCATCCTTTGTTTCCACAGAAAAAAAATGCCACTTCCCAAGAAGAATTCAGATAACTAGCAGAAAAGTGCACTTTTCTCCCTATATATCTGCATCTAAGCTAAGACTATACGTCTGTATGAAAGCGTTATTAAAATAGCACGTCCAACCAACATTATTTTACTGTCAGCACCTCCATATGCAGGTCTGAGCCAGTGGGAGAAAAACACCTTCCTAACTATACACTGTAGAGTTAGTTGATACTGTAAAAACATTCTCAAAGAAGGGAAACTGAGGCAGAGAGCAACTGAAAGACTTCCACAAGGTGAGCTGACATATTTATGCAAAACTTGACACCGCCTGCATTTTAGTCCATGGCACAGATGCCACGGAGGTAGCAATTTAATAAGCTATGAGCCCCATCTGTTCATTATTGTCTCAACTGGAGATCGCCATCCCTGAAGCTGAGCCACATTAATTGATTATATGAGTGCTCCTGATTTGCCCTAATACAAAGACAGTCAATTTAATTTAAATCCTTGTTAGAGGAGATTTCAGTTTTCTGGCTGGCTTTACACTGAAGCACAAACAGCACTCACAGTGGTTTCATAACCCACTCCCACTACATTTGACAGAGCGCATCTGTCTACCTCCTACCTCTCTGGCAATTTTTGAATCAAAACCTTTCTTTTGGTGCTTAACACACCTTCAAGCTTAATAGAACTTAGGCTAGCAGAAACTCCCAAATGTAATAGCATTTCCTCATTCTGCCTTTTTTTTCTTTTTAATTCTAATTTGCTTTCCAGCATAGTATAGTTTCACTTTCTCTATATATTTTAATCTGGTTAGAACAAGCAGCGCACAGTTTGTATTTTTATTATAACCACTAGCACTGAGCAGCATTCTCAGGGTCACAGAAACTATGGCTGGGGGGAGCAGAGGGAAAGGCTTTTAAAAATCTCCCTTTAAAATTTTTTCTAAATGCTTCATCCTCTATTTCTGACATTTTAAATAATCAAAACTTTCCTGTGATATGAGAAGCTGCTAAATTTTACTCTCTTCCTATTTATACATTTTTTACATTTACATTTATACATTTTCATTAACAGCTGAATTTTGATTCCAATCTGCCTGATGAAGACCAGCTGCTGCCACAAGTAAAGTGAGTGCCCAGTCAGCAGCAGCCACAGGTAAAAAAGCACAGTGAATGTAAAGGGATGGCAACACCTACTGCTTTTCCTATAAGCTGCATGAGAAAGAAATTCACCTGCACCCTTCTGGTGTGAAAATAGCTGCCCCGCTATGCTCCCAGTAGAAAACCCACACCCAACATTCACTTACCCTTGAAAAACTGTTTCCCTCTTCTGTCCATAAAAACAAGATCCCTTTTTGTACGTTCGCCCTGTTTAATAAAGCAAGAGTATTTCTGCAGTTAAAAAGCATCAATTTTTAGCTCTTTACCCTAGCAGATGCAGTTACCGTTAGGCTAGCAGTCCTGTTTTGTTTACAGTGGGGATATTTTTCTTTTCTCCTTGGGAAAGTCAGAAAAACAGTAGAAATTCCATCTTCCAAATAAAAAGCCACGAGCACGTAAATGTAAGATGCTTAATTCAACTGCAGTGGCATTACCAAGAACTGCAACAGTAAATAAAGCAAGCAATGTTCACAGACAACTGAACAAGGCAGCGTGAAGGTACCCAAATTACTGCAAACAGCCCATTTCTCTTTCCCTTCCACCTTCTACCTTATCACTTGACCATAATGGCACTTTTGCTGTTCATCACTCTCTTTCCCCATCAATTTTCATTGCCCTCCACAGCTTCTTTATCACTTTTGTTGTCAAGCCTACAACTACCTTTAGATCAGATGTTTGCTATAAATCCCAGCAATAGACATCTAACCCATGAAGAATATAAATAAATTGGCTGCTTTTAAGAGGCTCCAGGCAATAATGTATTTCATATCCACACACACAGCTAATATCTTCGCATCTCTACTGGAAAACTGACATTGCACAAATGCCCTTACTCTGACTGTTTGTCCATCCCCTCTGCATTATGTCCAGAAGCGGTCACGTCCTAACACAATAAATAAGAACTGGAGCACTGTGTGTGCTCCACACACAGTAGGCATCAGTAAAGAAACATTTTCAGCCATTCCTTTTTCACATGTCCTGTAAGCTGTTTTACTACAAACTGCCACTTAAAAAAAAAGAAGAAAAGTTAAAATCAACCCTGTGCTTGCTAAAAGGCACTGAATGCTTTTAATGCACACGAGCAGAACTATTATCCAATATATTAAAAGTTGGAGTTCTAGCTCCCAGAACAAAAAAGACTAAAACTGTTGCTTCTTCTTTTCTTGCTTTTTCTTTTTTCTGTTTTCACACTTACATAGGAGCACTGACTTTATTGGAATGTGAGGTTTACTCCAATACAAACAATAGAGAAAAATCAATCTCTTTCTGCAGATAAGTCTATATTTCAGGGCAAAATGTGAGAGCAGGATGCACCCTTTCACTACATTGCCGCAGCACAAAGCCAAGTGGGTGCCTCATCCCCAACCCTGTTTAAGTTATTTGGACTGAAAAAAAAAATCTGAGTCCACACTATGTGGAAAGCAACACTTGGGAGGAGCAAGTCTGGCCTTAATAGAGACCACTGGATCGTGTTTACCTGACACACTCAGGAAATTTTAACTTTCTGGATGTTAAATAGATGTTTTGGGGTGAAACCTTGGATTTGGTTAGAGGATCCATGACCCCAGCACTGCTATTCTCAGCAGCAGGACACAGTGCCAGTTCCAATAGCCTGGATCATAGAATCACAAACTAGAAGCGCATCCTCAGTTCACAATTTAGAAGATAAATTGCCAGCTGCAGACAAAATTGGCAAAAAGATGCCCAAGTATTATTGACATTTCAGAGGCCAAATACAAAGATTTTTATATACGTCTTCTTAAGTTTCAACTTCAATTTACTTTTTTTTGATGAAGCAGAAGAAAAGGAGCTTTTCCCATAACGTGGAACAGCAAAGTTTTCCAGACCCACAGTCTGAAGGATAAGGCATAGGCATACCTTCCTGGAGATCTCTCTGCCTTCTCATTCATCCTGACCAAACCGAAAGAACAGAGACCCTTCTGCAACACCCCATGCTCAGTACAGCATCAGAGGCATGAATGCCAGGTTCCAGGCTCACTTTTTGGGTAGGAAATAAGGCTGGCAGATGCCTGGTTGCTAGAGAGAAGCAAAAGCCTCTGCTTTCTACTCCCAAATCAGGTGTCTGCTGTTGCCTGCTCTAATATCCATCTGCTTTAACAGTGGCCACACCATCACCAATGATGAAGAGTGATGTCTTGGGTATTGGACTGTGGCCTTAGAAAAGGAATGAGGATGATAAAGGGGGAAAAATCCCAGCATTTACACATAAATGTCTTCAAAATCAGCGGGGCCAGAAGCAATGCATGGGGCTGGAAGTAGGCTGTTATTTGGGGTCCTAACTGAAGAAACACAATGCTTTTAAATGCTGAGTGAGCATGATATTTCCTGGAAAGGATTCTGGAGACGGACTGGGCAGGGCTAGGAAAGGGACAGCTTACAAGTGGCTTGGGTTCCAGAATAGAAAATGGGAAGCATCTCAACAGCCTGAGGGCTTTTTTATTCCAGAGAAGGGCTGAAGAGTGTCCTCTGCCCTCACGCACCTTCCCCTGTGGCCTCATGAAAGGGACCACAACCTGGGGAGATGTGACTAAACCTAGCTTTTGTCTGCTTCCCATTTCGCCTTCTACCTCTTTCTCTCACCCGCTAAAGCAGGATATCCATGAGACAGAGAAGACAACTTTACACTGACAGACAGGTGCCTGACTTCTGTTTCTGTTACACACACACCACTAAGAGGTATTTTCAACCATATTTCTTACATACCATCACTCACAACTTTATGCCCTTCCTCTGATACTCCCCTCAGCTTTCAGGGAACTGCCTCTGGTGATGGCAGGATCTCCCCTTCTGAAAGCAGTCAGGGCTCAACTTCTTCCATTTGACTCTCCAAGAATATGAAATAATGACGTTTTACCTTTTGAATGGGAACTCTTCAGAAGATGGGCTCATGACAGCTCCTGAAGAAATGATGCCCTAGTAGTAGGCTTTTTTACGGAACCTGGGCCCCTCAGCATCACCAGGAGATGTGCCATCTGTAGCCATTTTGGGGACAGCAGGCTTCAGGCATTTAGTCTGCAAAAGACAGGTAACTTTGCATTCAGTGCTTTCCTCTGTTCTGACTCTATGATTTGATAAAACAAAATAATGAACAGAGTATTCGATAGATGAAAATCTTCTGGGAGCACAGAGGTACTCTGAAACAGCAGCTTCATGATCCTTAGCTGCAGAGATATCAGAGTGCTATTTGGAGGCAATAACCTGCTGAAGGCCACTTGGCATTAGACCCCAGGCTAAAGACCTTGACATGGCTGTCAGTGTCATGCAGGATTTGGAGGTTCTGCCCCCTCTTCCCTGTTCTGCTCTCACTTCCTGGTGTCACTCGAGAAGTACAAATACAAATGTATTTCTGTGCAGCTCATTTACTTTTATTCTGGAGTTAAGAACTGTACTTTTCTGCCTCAGACATCAATGCAGCCGCTGTGAAGTTGCTGGGTGAAAAGTGCTGTTGAAGTAATAAACTGCCCTTGCCAAATTCACAGGCTCTCTAGGAACTCTTATCTACAACCTCCCAGCCTAATTTTGCTTTTTGATATACACAATTGATTTCTGAACTGTCTGACTAGAAATAACCTACTGGGAGCAGGCTCTCACAAAGAGCTTCCCATCCCTCCCTCTGCTGAAACCAGAAGTGTGGGGCTGAAGCAGCCACAAGCACTCGGCTCTGCCAGCGCACAGCGTCCTGGCCCCACTACCCAGCTCCAGGATGCTTGGACAGCTTGAATCCTTTCCTCAGCACCTGTATCACTCCTTCTAAGATCAGCTTTGGCTTTCTTTGCTCCCAGCACCAGGAGCTTTGCAGTGTGGGAAAGCGGGGCTGATGTGTGCCTTCCCTGGTGGGCCCACACACGCAGCATGGCATCACTAATGTCTGTACCCTACTATTCCTAGGTCAAAGCTGCAGTGAAGAGCCCCATTCAGAGGCTGCCAAGCTGTCCAGAGAGGAAGCTGAGGCTCAGTGTTCTCTCCATTTGCTCTGCCTTGTTCTAACCTGAGCACCACAGGTCCTGTAGCACAGCTCGCAGCCTCCACCACAAAGCCTGCGCAGGGAGCTGCAGGATCGGCCCAGGAGCAGCACCTTCGACATTATTTAAATAGGAAAGGGGAAGGAGGAAAGGGTGAGCATCGGAGAAAGGGGGAAAGGCAACTTGGGAGAGCTGCCGAGAACGGGAAGACAGAGCAGGCGGCGTACTCCGGGGCTGCACTGTCACCCAGCGGTGGCAAACCGAATGCCAGCTGCCATCGCGCTCGGGTCGCCGCGGCTGCAGGGCAAAACCTGCACGTATACAGACATATACCTACACACACTCCGCCTTACTCCAAAAAGCCCTCAGGCATGCTTGTGCCAGCCACAGAATCAGAAAGCACGCGTGCACTTCCCTCTCTCCGCTGCAGAGGACTCCAGATGTGAACCCGCTAAAAGAAATGCTTCCAGGCTCGCATACCTGTTTTTCAAGAGGCTGAGAATCAATCTGTCTTTTTGCAAGATAAGAAACATTTCACTTTTCGTTTCAAAGAGACAGAGTTAAATAGTTCTGCACAACAAGGGCAATGTTTCAATCAGAGCCACAGTAATAGATGCTCCGTGCTGAATAATCTTATGTAGCAATGACAATACAATCAATTGATGGATGAGTTAAAGCCTTTCAGGACTCGCTCAAAATACACTCTGTGTAGTAGTGTGTGTCCATTTTCCAGATAGGCTGCACTCATCAGTAATACCAGCGATAGAGATAGAAAAGGCTTCTGAAATCATGATATTTTGAGTGTATCAAGCTTTTCTTTGCCTTCCTGCTGTGCTTAATCTTTCATAGCCAATCCAGTGCAGCTATTTGCCTTACAGAAGTATGAAACTGAGAAAGGAGGAAAGATCAAGCAGGAATAAGGGAATTAGATTATACCCATAGCTCAGACCCATCTGGAACTGGCTATTCTATAAAACAGGAGGGATCATAATGTTTCCTCTCTCATTTCTTAAGAAATTCCTTTGTCCCACTTGAAACCCACCCAGGAGTGGAAATGAAATGCCTGTTCTAACATAGAGACCGTCTATTCTGACTAAAAACTCCTTCTAGTGGTACCCTGATTCATTTGGCAGGCTTCTAAATCTGGGAATTGGACAATATAAGTTCTGAACCTCATTTATTCCACAACAAATTAAATATCTGAATTTTACCCACCACTGCCCAGTGTTGCCATCGGCTACATAACTGCCTCTTCCTAATGAGCTGCAGCTCCACACATCTTGTTATTTATATGGTTTTGTGCTATGGACACAAGGATTAGCAAGGATTTAGGATTTACATCTCATGTGAGAGGTGAAAAACTTATCACTTTACATCTTCCACCAGTGGGAAGGGCAGTGAACATGGCATGCACTACAATGGCCTGTGAACTCTCACCACCAGAGAGAGGGCTGAAGAAAAAGTGGGTTTTACTGCTGGACCCCCAAGATCACTCTGACTATACCTGGTGAAGAAAGGACTGAGGTGAATCCCAGAGTTTAGAAGGCTACCCTGAGAACAGCCTTCACCTCTACATACTGTGGGAGGAATAGAAGTGTCTCTGGAGGCAGTGGGAAACTTCTGTCCTGTTTGAGCAGCACCTCTCATGCTACCCCTCCCCAGATGTTGGGGCACAAGCAAGCAAGACTCCCTCTTCCATTTCTGTTGGATTCATTCAGCATGAAAGTTAGCTGCAGCACCTCCACATAAGCTCGGGCTGAGATGTTAATATGAGAGCCAATTTCTCAAGCTAGTTGAAATTTCAGCCACCACCATTCTCCCACACATTTGAACTCCCTTCTCCTCTTTTTTTTTTTTTCTTTTCATTCCTCACTCAAGCACTGTGACAAGCAAGCTCTTTGTTTTTAGTACCTCAGTCAGTCCCTCACAGCACTTGAACTGCTGAGCCCTCCCACAAAATCAGGATAATGAATAATGTTCATCATCGGTGTATGTTTCCCCCCCTCGGGCTTGCAGCATGACTGGAGAGGCACAAGCACTGACAGCTGAACAAATCCCACACTGCCTCAGAGGACAAGCACAGCAGTGTGCCCTGGCAGCCTTCTCAAAGGCTGCAGCCTGCTTTTCCACGCTTGGGGGCCTTTCTTTTTCTAGAGGACGCAGCTCCATTTCAGCAGCAAGGCTGCAAAGGAGCCATGAGGTGCAGGGATGCCCAACAGTGTGAAAGGAGATGCTGCCCTCTCTGATCCTGCCCATGTGTCACTCCTCACACTATCCACATAATCATTCATTTCCAGATACTGTGACCAAGGCACAGAAAAGGGTCATACATTTCCAATATAGGCTGCCTTTAGCAATGTAGGCAAAATCAACAGCTAGTGAGTTCTACATTAGCTCTGCTGCTTCTGTTTGCCTAGGTTTGAACTGGTCAATTTCCTTTTAAAATTAAGGAGCATACAGAGTTATAGGTAATATTACATATAATACGGGATACATTGCTATCACTTCCACAAAAGCCTGTTTTTCTAGCAGATGTCCTTGCCACTACTGAAGTCCCTCTGGCCAGCCTGACTCCAGCACCAGGAATCACATTTACCTGCAGCCTGGGAGGCATCACTCACTTTGCAATCAATACGCTCACAAGAGAGTCTCACAATGGTTGAAATTGTTGCTCAATTAATTGCCAGCTAGTTCCTGCCAAAATGTCTGCAATAGCTCTTCACTGGGCTTGGGAGAAAAGAGTACGGCCCTTTAAAGTGCTCTGAGGTCACATTAGCCTCATACAGACTCCATTACCCATGACCTTACCTCTTAGGCTGGAGGTGGATGCATGTAGCAGCTATTTGCCTTGGTCTAGAAGCACCAGGATTGAGACAAACGAGGGTCCTGTCAGGAGATGGCAGCCGAAAGTCTCCAGAATGATCAGAGATGCTGGAAATGCAGAGCTCCTCAAAAAGGAGCACATGGGGATCCCTTCAGGAGACAATGGTGAAGCCGCCTAGAGGGACCAAAACATCCAAACAGAGGAGGGTACCCAATGCTAGAAGCAGCACTCTCACCTTTCCACCAAAATAATCAAGAAATGCAACCTCATATAGACTGGAAACCGAAAAGAGTGTTTCCTTACCCAAGTACAAAACCATACAATCTGGGATTACTGTGCAGTGTTTGCAGGAATCCTTCGCAGAACAAAACCTCCCAAGATAAGCAAGAATCTCCTGGTTGCACACAAAAACAAGAGGGGCATTGATTGAATGGAGTCACAAACTGACTGTCATCATGGGCTACCAATGAAATTAGGTAGGAAGCAGCTGTATTATACATTTTATTTTCTCCATTAACTTGCCTTGCAGGAAAATAACAAACTAAACAAAGCAAAACATTCTTTGAAGCCATAAGCATTATAAAGTTTTGTTTAAAATGTTTAAAAACAATGACATTTCTCACGCAACATTCACTTTTCCCTTTGGAATGGTTTTCAGCTTTGAAATGATATTTCCCTTTTAAAATGAGAAAGCTCAACACTGAAACTTGATAACTTTTGATATTTTTACAATAAAATGGGACAATTGAGGAACTTTTGTTGTTGCCAATTTGTTGAAAAACATTTTTAATGATCACTCCAAACAGATTTTTTTTTCCCCAAAATATTGGCAGTTTAAACAACTTTAATTGTTTGTATTTTTTTAATTATTACTACTTTTTGTAAGGACTACAGACTTTGTGACTTCTTTTTTTTTGGATGAACAACTTGCCACAGATTCTAGTCATGCAGTCACTCATCATTTTTAATTAATTGCTTTACCACTCCTGACCATAAAAAAGCATGTTACAAATAAAAATGAAATGTCAGCTGATATTGCGCATCCTTCTTGTATGCCAAGAAATAAAGGAACTTAATGTTGTAAACTGCACTTTCTTCTGGGTAGGTTCTTGGTAGGTTTGATAAACTACAAAGATCGACTCTCATTTCTTGTAAAATCTATTTCACAGTTCAGCATTTAGGAGGAATATCTGAATAATGTGTTGTCACACCATTCCAGAATGCTACTTTTGCTCCTTTTCTGATATAAAACTTTATCTATTATTTCAGATACCCAAGTTTCCATCTTGCTGTACCACCTACAGCAATTTCCCCAGGTGAGCTCCAAGGAGGAAAAAAAAAATGATAGAATACAAAATGGGGTGGGGGTGGTACAGAATAAATTAAATTCAGTATAAAAACCTAAAATGCAAAGAAGTTCTAATTTGAGTAATTTTTGTAACTGAATAAAATCCTCTTTTTTTTTTCTTTTTTTTTTTTTAATATAAGTGCTACTTTACTTAGTGTGTTATTTTAGTGCTATTTCTAGCGTGGCCCACCGATATCAGCTCAGGGATCACCAGACGGATCCATTTAAATATAGCACCTTCTAGCTAACAGCAACAGGCACCAGGTATCTATTATTAAACTGAAAAAAGATGGCAAATGAAGAAACCTCAAATCCTTCCTGAATTAGCTTCTGCTGCAGGGGCAAGGGCTTGAGTAGAACCGCACTGCTTTGGGGTGAGACATGCAGAGCTTCAGATCCCCTGTGTCCTACTCCAAGCAGATAAAACGATTAAGGGCAGCAAGGTATAGGGCCCATGGCATAGTCTGCTTCAGCCTCCTGGGAGCCTGTGTCAATGGCTCCAAGAATGGCAAGAAATTGACTTTTCTATCCCAAAATACTGACTCTTGTGGCTATTTACAACTTAGAAAGTCAGCACAACATTCAATTATTTCCCTACTCCTTCAGAAAGTTAAAGAGGTAAGACAGAAGGTGAGAAACACATAAAGACAACACATTACAGGGATCTGCACAATCTGCTGGGAGCAAAACATCACTATATGGCCCCATTCACAGTAGCATTATCTATCTTTCCCTCCCAGCTCACCCACTGACTTGAAGCAATTTTAGTTTTAATGAATGCTTAAATTCAAATATCATCACAGAACTACCTAAGACTTTGCATACAAATATTTCATTTATGCCTTTTGTGCAAGGTGGCATCCTTTGCAGCCATATTGGAAGGAAATACAGACAGAACCTCAATGGTGGGTATCAGCTGAGTTGCATTACTCTATTTTAAACACGTGCACAATGCACAGAAGCATCACAGGCACTTTTGATGCCTCAGGTAAGCAGAGCTCTGCTGGAGATGCAGCTTCAGAGACAGCCGTTCCTTTTCTCATTGAGGGTGGATGAGACGTCCGGCAAGCACCACAAACCAACTGGCAGCTCAGAAGTATTTCCCTTGTTGTCCTTGTTTACTTTTCTCCTACTAGAGCAAAAATAGCTGCCAGTATTCCTTTCCCCTTGCATCTATTAGTTTACCCCTGTCCCCCAGCAAATCCTAATAATTTCTAAAAAATTATACAGCCTCAAGCCTGGAAGCTTTCCTGTGCCTTTGAATGTTTCTCCCCCCTGTATAAATCCAGGGTATGTAGAAAAACAGTGCAGCTCATCATGGTGCAGAGGCATAACTCATGCTGCTTGACAACAAGGAGAAAGAGCACCAGAAATACATTGATGGATTTACTTTCTAATTGTTCATTAAGATAACAAGTTATCAGAAGGATTTCTGAAAGAAACATATTTGAAGGAAGGAGAGGAGACCCGAAAGCAAGAAATGGGGCAATTAAGGGGAGAGATAGAACGAAGAGACAAATCCCCTGCGTGAGGCACAGGCTGAACATGCGTAAGTCCCCCAGCCGAACATGGGCAGGGGAAGAAGGGAATGAGAGGGATACCACGGGGAAGGGACATTTGTGTCCACCGTGAGTGGGCTGCAGGAGCACAGGAGTGGAGGAAGCAGTTGTAGGCCCTGAGCTGACCTCAGCTGCTGCCGACAGCAGAGGACCGTGTACCTCCACTCACACTCACACCAGTTAGAGGCTTTGCTCCAGCCAGGCTCCCTATGCCTTTCCAAAGCACTAGGCCTCTCAGCAAGACACAGCCTCACAACGCGACCAGGCAGATTACTGCCTCAGCCTCCAGCATGTACTTAATGGAACACTGTGCTGCATAGCAGGCTCTCAGCCCCCATCTCCTCATCTTGTAGGCTCCCTACAGACAGAGCTCTGCTCACACAAATCCTGTTTGTTCAGTGTTACATCAGGCCATGGCTCTGCAGCTGAGACCACACATGGGATTGCATGTTACAGGCTGCTCACACAAGTGAGGAGAAAAAGAGAGCTCCCTCACCCCCTTCAGAGAACAAAATGTGCTGGAAGATTGGATGCTTTGGCTATAGCTCAGTAATGTGGCTCTTTGAAACTATTCTGACCTGAAGTAAATCTTAAGGCATTACAACATATTTGAATTCTCCTGAAAATGAAATACTGAAAGAGGCACTGGGATTTTCATGTGAACTTGCCAGGAAAAGCAATTGGGAGAAAAAGAGCTGCAGGTGGGAAGATGGGAGGACCTGGGGAGACTAACAGGAGTGAAAATATAAAAAGCTTGTCAAGAGGACAGAGTGAAAGTTGCTGAGAAGCAAGAAGTGAAAGAAGGCATGAGAGAAAGGAGCAGAAGGGAGTAAAGCCAGGGAAAGCCTCAGAGCAAGTCAGAAGTAACACACAAAAGAGAAGGGAATCAGCCAACAAGTATGTATTTTAACAGATGTAGTGAAAAACAGGGACAAGAAATGACACAATTTAAAGGTGAGGGAAGGAAGACTAGTAAGGAAAAAGAGGCAGATGTAAGCCAAAATGCATGAAGCAAGAGGCAGTGGAAATGGTAACATAAAAGAAAGTTGGAATGGCAAGGCCTTAAATGAAGCAGAATGAGACTATTCCTCCATAAAGTCATGCGTAAATGGCACAGACATCTTCTTTGGAATTTGCTGCTTCATTTAAGAGCACTGGTGAGCTGGGTGGACCCAGGGTGGACCCTGGGCACTTGCTGAAGAGCATGGCACTGTGGTTTGTAGGCATGATGCAAGTGCCACTGCAGTGCCATACTTGATCTGTCTCTTTTTGTCTCAGTCACACAAGCCTGCTGCTGTTCCTGAACTAGCTGCTTCAGGAGCCAATAAAGCAAAGTGCAAAACTGTTCTCTTTCCTGAAACTCACATTTCTGATGCTGAGGCTACAAACTCTGTTGTTACTGACCTATACCTCCACAGTAAAACCAGATTATTACCAGCACCTATGTGACAGCAATTTCAGATGTAATCTTACCTTATGTTGAAGGTCACTGTATTTGCATTATGGTGGGTCTGAAATGTTTCCATGGTTCTTCATTATCCCTGAGAGAAAAGACAATTAAGAATTTTCTAACAAAACTACTTTCTGTCAACAGTGACTCTTACAGTTTTTTAAGGATCTTAATAGCAAAATTCACCTACAGTTTATTCCACCACTTATCTGCTATTTCTTGGCTGTCCTCTTTCACCAGCTGGAAGAAACGTCCAAGATTGGCATGAGAAATTTCTTGACTCAAACCCACCAGCTGAAGATATTTCCTTCCTTTCTCCTGATCATTTGGATAGTTTTGATGTCCAAATGAAGACACAACACCATCTCACCCCTGACAGCCTGGCCACACCAGCAAGAAATTAACTCTGATTCCACTTCTGTCAGCAAGGGGCATATCTACATAGTGCCTCACATAAAGGCCAACTGGAAACTGCAGTTGTGCGGGAAGATTATCATTTATTTCATGACCTGATCAAAAAAGAAAAACTCCACTCAACCAAAGAATACTTTCAGAAATAAGTCTGTTACACATTGCAAAAGAAAGGACTGAAAAAGCAATTGTCACTTCTGAAAGAAACGCACTGTCAAGCTGGAGATGCCAGAAGGCAGAGGGTTAGTTTGAAGAGCCTAAGGAAATTACTGAAAGGGAAGAGGCATGCGCACACCTGGTAGAGGAAGAGCCAGAGCAGAGGTTGTCAGATGCAAAGAACATCCACATCGAAAGCTATGATTAATTGTGAGAGTAATGGGTTATTTGCCCATCCAGAATGCCTGATATTGAAGAAGTGAAGTGTTGTGTAGAAATGACATTCATCTCCCTTGATGGGTACATTATTTCCACTGAATTCTACCTGACGTTTCAAGTTGCTTTCAATATATTTTATTGTATATTTTTTCACATTTCCAGTACTCTATTGCCAAAGATTCTGAATCATCAGAATTAATCAGGAGCCTGGAACAGAGCCAGAAACAACAAATAAGGAACCAGGCACTTTTGATATTCTCCCAATCCTAGATGGATGTATAACTCATATTTATTGGTATCAGAAGATCTAGGACTGCTAAGAGAAGAAAAAAAGAAAAATTAAAATCCATACATATTGTTGCAAGATACTGATGAGCAGCATCAATAAGAAACGGGCTACAATTTCAAGGTTCTGAAGCATTTGGCTCATGGTTTGGAGACCACTGGAGAGAGAGAAGAGCCCAGGACAAACTTCTCTCGTGCTGGGTTAATCACCAGGAACTTCATCAAATGCTGTGGTGTTACACCAGTGTGACTGAGTGAGATCTATAAAATATCTAGGCTCTACACAGAAATACCACCCTGAAGGCTTGACTACAAATTCAAAGCTACTCCTTTAACTGAGGGAGAATAAGAAGTATATTTGCTTAATTACCCCTGAAGGACAGCCTGAAGTGATGGAAAAAACCTTCCGTGTAATAAAAATAAATGAGAATCTCTACCCCTGCTGCTTACTGTGGGGCACTGTTATTTAGCACAACAGACACCAGCCACTCAGAGGGCTCCCCATGAAAGGACAGTGCTAGTGCCAGTCCCTCACCAATATCTTCAAGCACAACACAGGAAGCTAACACTGGTAGGAAAGAGGGAAATCCAAAAGCAAAGGCCCAGCAAGTGAATGTTTCTTTGGGGGCAGCCACTGAGCTGGCCTGGAGTTTGAGCAATGCCTCCTTCCCACATGGGTGCCAGGGGAGCTCCTTGTCTGCATACCCCCACACTGAATCAAAATTAAAAATTCTGTTAAGAGAGGAAATCTCCTGCCAGCTAACATCCCTGAGCTCAGAAAAATTTTGCAACAACAAACACTGTGACAGGAATTTCATGCTGAGCATCAGCACCATGAGGACACTATCATTTTCTGTGCTATTTTGAAGTCATGCAAAGATGCCAGCATCTGGGGGACTTTAAGGACCCATTACTGCAAAGCTCTTTGACAAATGAATAAAACGTGAAAGTGGTTTCCTTTGCAAGGAGAGCAGTAGAGAAGGATATGGGGAAGACTAGGAGCATGAACGCCATTTTTGTTCTGGATTTTGTACAATTTAAAAACCTGCCTCTGAAGGCAGTTCTGTAATTAGCAGCAGCTTATACTTACAAGGATATTTTTGCACAGCTCCACTACACTGGCTAATTGATGGGCTTTCTTCTTTGCCAGTGGGGAAATCTGGAATGAGCTTTCTTGCTGATGTACCTCAATGCCCTGACTACTGTTTAAGAGGCCTCTCCATTCACAGGCGTGCACTGCCACATACGTATATACACTTACAGAGCAAGCATATTTACAAACGCTGCAAATATTTGGCATCTTAAAAAACAAACAAACAACAACAACAAAAAAAAACCCAACACTTGGATAGAAGAGTCTTTGTTTTCTTAGAGTATTTATTACAAATGTACTAGCTAGGAAGCAGAACTGCATAAAATTCTCTGCTGTAAAAATAATTGAAACCATGACCCTATAAAGTCACTCTAAAAGACGCACTTGCTTCCCAGAATCCTGGACTATTACCTATGCTATCTGTTGCAGGGTTGGAAAAATTAGAAGATTGTGAGACCTTGTTATTTATGCTGCATTTACCCCTATGAGCCTATTTAAATAAGCCATTTCTAAAGGTGATTTCTCCTGAAAGCAGAAAGCTACCATTTATTAGCTGCGAGAAGCCATGTGCTGGTGCATACCATATTCCTGATCTTGGAAATCTCTCACGCTGACTTCTGAAAAGAGCAGACAATGGGCTGCTGCTCTTTGTTTCAAAAGGGAAGCCAGGAGGAGTCAATACAATTATTTTTGGCTTCTGCACACATGGTGGGCTGCCAGATAAGAACACAGTAGTTTGTGTTCTTTTGAAAAATATTTTTTTCAAACCTTCTCTGAAGAATTTATCAGAATGCATGATCCTTATCAGTACCTCTTGCAAGTTGAATGCTTAAAATACAGGAGGAAATCTAGGATTTACCTTTTTTTCCCACTGGGAGGAACGTTTTCAGCATTATGAATGAGGATGCGGCCAGAAACTGTGTATGCTCAGAGAACAGTAACCATTAAGACTACTAATCTTCTCTCTGTCTTCACAGCACTGAGTTGAGACCTGTCTGTTGACTCAGTAGACCTTGGATCTGTGCTTCTGCTGATGCTATGCAGAAAAGCACTATGCAGAAAAGCACACATCAGTTTTTGAAGCCTGAGGTTAAATTCCACCAGGACAAAGACAGAGGTGTACTTCAATGCTGATCTTATCAGGGAGACATGGAGACAACTAGTAAGTAAAAGCAGTTACGGAATTAGGGATGGGACAGCATGGTTTCTTTTGTGAGAACTGACTGCTACAAAAAAAGCTGCGGAAGAGCTTCTCTTCATTCCTCTCTTGCTGTGCCATTCAGTAAGCCTGTTGATTTTGTCCTTTCCTGCCACCAGACTGTGGGGAACCCCAGTGAGCTGCAGAAGCTAAAAGGTTCTTCTAGTTTTGTTTGTCTTACACTGTATACTATCCCATATAGCATTGCTAACACTGCATTTTAGCAAATTCATCACCAGAACCTCAACAGAAGATTATGTAGGCAAACTTCTACATTTGAGTAGCCTTTAGGATAGAAAACATCTATGCATACATACTTAAGCAGAAGTTAACTTGTCCAGCACTTTTCTTGAATTCTTTTCTCTAACAGATACATTCTCTCCCTCTCTCCTGACAGTGTAGTTGGATCCCAGGAATGACTAGGAAATTAATTTCCTGGTCATTTTACTCACATATGCAATGACCTCTAAAAGAAGACTACTGCAAAACATTTCCCATGGTGCCACATTTATATCACTTGCCTTCTCCTGTATTCCTGCCTTCTCCAGCAGGGCTATCAGCCCCTCCAGTCCCACTGTAAGTCTTCCAACCAGCTGAGAAGCTCCGTCAAAAGGCAGTGATTGACACTTCAGCCAAAGCCACATTTCTGGAGAGAGGCACATGAAGCATGGTGGCATCCAGCCATTCATAGTTATGCACATGGAATGAACTCAAAAGTGGGAGAAACCACAAACACTAGATTGGCAAGCAAGGTTAGACTTCTTCAATCTTCTCCTTAAATCTATATGTTTCTACATCTAGCCATCCTCTGAGTACACCTTTAGGACAGCCAAGTCCATGATCAGAGAGGCTGAAGAGATAGCCTTAGATCCAATTTTCACACACATGCAGAGTAATTTCCAGAGTATTCAGTTGTCTCAGCGGGCAAAGGCTTTTGCTGAAGTACGTTTTTCTAGCAATTAATTTTAGCAAGATTCTTCCCCTCAAAAACTATATTCAAGCAGAACTGCAAGTTTTTCTTAGCACGAAAAAAAGGCTGTAATAGCCAACAGAGCTTTGACTTCAGTAATATTCTTCAATAACCAGAAAACTTAAATTCATTGTTTTCAGCCTTCATGAAACTTTCCAGTCCAGTCTGAGGACCAGTGCAGCAACAGTTTTCCCTTTACACCAACAACTGTGAACTAAATAAATCATCAACATGACTTTGCGTTTGGTATTGATCCATCAGTACCCTCACAGTGACCTGGCTTTGATACTGGCTCTCCTTGATGCCAGAGGTTGGACTGGATGACTCTTGGAGATTGCTCCCAGCCTAAATTATTCTGTGAGTGCAAGATGCAGATGGAGAGGAATCTCTACAGCCACAGAACTAGTGAGTAAATCTTTCTCACTCAGCAGCTGATGCAAGGAAAGGGGACCAGACTGTCTTCAAACTACTTTAAAGGGTGTGAATGGGATGGCAGAGAACCTACAGCTTCCAAAATCTCAACAATTTGCCTGAAAACCATCACACTGCCAGAATATTTTATTCACTAAGTTTTGTTCTGCAGGAAGTAGCACAGATCCTTTATGCATCACGATCCTCTCTCTTGAAAGTCAATAGGAAATGAGCAATCTATGTCTCCCATTCAAGCTCAGCAGGATGGCTGACACTCCAGTACAAGCACATGCTTAAAAGCTTTGCTGAGTAAAACTTCAGGCACCATCCCATCCTATCTGTAGATATGAGCCATCCTCCCACAAGTATTCATTCTTTGGTACATCATATAGAAAGGTTCAAAAGCATGTAAAAAGGTTACTATTTTCTATTAAACTCTGTAGTGCTTTTCTATAAGGCTAGTAAATTCAGTTTATTGAGAAAGATGATGGTCTGAGCATTTTTGGTGTGCTATAATGCATGAAAGATATTGTATTATCCAGTACATTTCAATCTTCGAAAAGTTTTTTAAAGACTGAAATGCTTGCAATTTAATTTTAGGAATGTATTAGCACATATACTATAGAGGAAATGCATTCATATTCAGCCAGCATTATAATAATTTCTATTATCACAAAGAAATCTACTCTACTGGCATTAAAAATGTACATGAAGATGGACCGTATTCACCACAATTATCATTACTGCTAAGCATTTTAAAAGCCTGAGCCCAGTACAATTTGATGGCGGTTAACGAGATAAGAAATTTTGTGATTAAAATCCTAAACATTAGAAGAAAAACACCACTATGACATTATTTGCAGAGAAACACCAGATTCAGAGCTTTAAAATAGGATTTTAAAGAACTTTAAATGTTATATTTCTCTAATGAATTAACAGTGCATGCCTGAATAGGCTTTTCAGCATTCAGTGGAGGACTGTCTCAAGAAGGTCAAGTTACAAGAGTTTACGTACAACAAGGTTGTTCACTAGTATTGGAACTGACATCTGACTGTTCTGATGTAATATTTGAATGGATACCAATGTATAAACGGTCTGAAGGAAAATGCTGACAGTTTAGTAGAGGAAACTATTAGGCAGCCAAATGTTGAAATCAACAATGATGCAGTAGGCTTTCGCAGAGAAGGTGAATTAGACTGTGTGCTGTAAGACTAACAGCATATGGAGCAGCTGCAATAAACACAGAGTTTAAGAACAGCAAAGCTGACAGCATGTTCAAACAGTTACAATATTATGCAAGAACAGATGTGGGGTTCTGTCACGGTAACAATAGACAGAATGACTGTTGTGCTTGGACTGAAGTGGAGTTGAGGAAAGTATGAATGAGTCCTCAAAATGGAAAATGTCAGCCATATCTTGTTATATTGCAGCAGATTTGTTTGCAAAAGTTTGGCAAATAGCAGGACTCAGGAAATACGTATGAAAACTATCAGCAGTGAAAGAACAGTAAGATTTGTGCAGTCATTTCAACACAGTGAAGAGTATCCTCCAGAATTGAGGAAAGTCTCTGACATACGAGGTTGGACACAACAAAGCAATTTTATGAGAACTGAGGAAACTACACCACAGGTCTACATTGCCCAGACTCCCAGCAGTGCTGGGCAAGCCTGTGGACCTTGAACAAGACAAAAGGAAAGAGAGGTAACTGAGCAGTCTGGTTACAGCTCCAGAAAGAAAGACCTTTTGTTATCACGTACACCTGAAGCTTGCAGAGCTGTCACCAGTTTTGGAAGACTCATCTTTGTGTCTATGCCACAAGTGGCATTTCAGGAGCATTTTGTCTGATATCTCAAAGAGGCACACAGAGTAGCATTCTACCTCCAGACATTCAAGCACTAATGCTTGAATAAAATACAGTATCCATGTGAATTTACCAGCCAAGAATTCTACTAAAAAAAAAAGGCAAACAATATATTTTAGAGGTCTCTTTCTTGAGGAATAAATTAAAATCATGCAGAACAGTGCAATTGTATCAGAGCTGGAAAAATACTGCCCGTATTTCCTTTGACCCATGTACTTTTTCTTCCCCTGTGTTTTACCATCTCTTCACTGCACCTTCCCTCCACTGCAGAATAAACATGGCAGTGACTGCTCACATAGCACAGCTTTGGTCTTGGGGTTTGGTTCTTTGTATCCACATGTATGGAAAAAACAGGATTCTCCTAAGAGTGATTTGGAGAAGAAGCTCAATGCAAATAATAACTCACCTCTGGAAGAGTTAGAACACTTCACTGGGACAAAATAGACAGGGAATCCTAGCCTTCTTCCTAAAATTAACCATTATCAGTCATTAAGGTGCATGTGCACCTTAAATCCCAACTCCCCAACTCTGGAATGGTATTGGGCCAGGTGAAGAATTTCAACTTACAGCTGTCCACAGTCACTCTTAGACCCTTCCACTTCTGCTCTCTGGTGCTAGGAAATTCCTGCTGAGGAAGAAAGCAAAATGCAGAGCACTAAAGGTGTCAGTTTGAAAAAACATCACTCAAAATGTACGTGAAGTAAAACAATATGTAGCATTACCACAAATTCTGCTAAAGGAAAGTCTTTGTAAAAGTTCCTCCATGATATCAGATAACCCTCACAATATATACTAGGAGTTTCTTGCACAGAGCAAATGCAGATAAGCAGTTGGAAGCAGCGACACTGTTGCCATTTCTCTTGGTTTCATTTTCTGTGTATTTTGATTTCATTTTTTGCATTCATGGGGATATAGACAACATGAATAACGTCAGGGCAGAGGTGATTCATTTTTATGACATTTTTTCAGGAGTGGCATGTGAGATATGGCAGCACTGTGTCAGTTGCTTTGGCTCACATTTGCATCCACTTATGAATGAGTAAAACAAAATCCCACAGCTGCCAACATTCAATTTCTGAGGTTCTCAGGATATTCATCACACATTCACAACACACAGAAAGTAATCCCCTAGATGACTTTTGCTGTAAAGTTGCAATATTATTTCTAAGGACAAAAAATTAGATCTAGGATTACTTCCAGTAAGTCATTGATACTGCCTGCTACATGACATTTTACAATTATATTGACTGCACTTATTAAAAAGCTTGTGTTTGTGCCAAAAAAATGCCAGATAAACACATTTATTTGCTGCGTATTGGTCTAAACTCATTGCTGTTAACATGACAGTCTCTTCCCTGGAAACATCTCAGGATGGACTGCCCAAGTTATAGTGGCAAAGACAGATGTTAGAAATCTTCTAACACTCACACCCCAAAGAAAAAAGCCTCGTCTGTAAGGAGGAAGCTTCATGCACATATGTGATTTAAGAGTTCTCATTCAATAGTTCTCAGGCAGAACACTTCAGCAGCATTGGTTGATCTTCAGATATAGAGATCTTTCAAAATGTTTGTGGATAGAGCCTTTCCAGCTTCAGCAATTCTGTCCTCTTCTTTTGAACCCACTATGTGTATTTCAAGTTTCCTAGCCAGCGCACTTAGAGAAAGTGATTTCTGATTCAGTCCTCAGAAAAGAACTTGTAATAACTTGAATGCAGTTGGACCCAGAGTCATGGATGTGCTCTGTAGACTGTCTGTATTAGCAAGCTGACTGGAGAGCAAATCTGTAAAGTGAAAGTTGTGCTAACGTTAGACAACTTCAGGGGATTTAAGAGTTTACTGCAAACATCTTATGGCCTCAAGTTGCACCAGGTTAAGTTTAGGTTGGATATCAAGAAAAACTTCTTTACTGAAAAGGTTGTTCAGCGCTGGAATAGGCTGCCCAGGGAGGTGGTTGAGTCACCATCCCAGAATGTGTTTAAAAACTGTTTGGATGTGGTGCTCAGGGACATGATTTATCACAGGGTTGTTAGAGTTAGGGTAGTATGGTTAGGTTGTGGTTGGACTTCTAGATCTTTAAGTTCTTTTCCAACCTGAGTGACTCTGTGATTCTATGATTCTTGCAGCCTGGTCCCATGGACGGAATTGCCCGTAGGTTCTGCTGCAGGAGTGCCCCTTCTAGTTCTGATTCACCTGAAATTAGCCTTCTTTGTGCACCCCAAGAACACCCTGTGGATCAAAGCATTATGAGGACAAACAGCTTCACTTCAGAAATGCCTCAAATGCTACCATAGGCATGTTCATGCTTACCAGCATACTGATGATTCTTGACAGTTTGTAAAGCATAGAAAGGCCACCTGGAGTCCCACAGTCTTGAACCTGGACACTTTAGCTATGACACCATGAAGCATCTATGGCATTTTCATTATTTGGTTTGTTAAATGGCAGGCATTTTCAGATTAAAAATGTTGAATGAGACTGATAGAATGGGTCAAAAAT
The DNA here is from genome assembly GCF_019232065.1 of Centrocercus urophasianus. Taxonomy (NCBI): domain Eukaryota; kingdom Metazoa; phylum Chordata; class Aves; order Galliformes; family Phasianidae; genus Centrocercus; species Centrocercus urophasianus. Next base: position 9,858,886 of record NW_024884364.1, on the reverse strand, counting down.
CTATTTAATACAGACTTCTACCTGTGTAGCTACTGACATCAGGAGCCTCTGAATCTTTCTTAAAATTATCTTATGTGCATAGCAGTGATTTATCTCAGTTAGACTTTTATATTCATATGACAGCAGCTATGGAGTTCAAGCCCCTCCCAGAGCCTCCTTCAGAGCAGAAAACTAAACAATCAAAACGGTTAATAAAGCATGGCATTGTTGCCAGAAAAAGCAGATGCAAACCTTCCTGAGTGTGAAAAGACCTGCAATCTTTAGGACTCTTTCTTTCACCAATATGATATGAAAACTGAATTGCTGAACAGTATATTTGGGATCCTAACTCGCATGGATATTGCCATGGGGTATAGACCCCAAAACACAAAGGAAAGCTACTGCTGTTATTTCCTAGAACTAAGGAGATAACGTTAATCTCCTTTATAACATCCTTTCTGTTATCATTGCTGAAGGTAAACCAGCACATAGCAGTCTGCCATGCCACCCATTATAGACATACATACATATAATAAACAAAGATTTCTGTTAATCTCAATTCTTAAAAAGAAAATAAAGGACTGTTGACATCTTTTCTCAAAGTTTAACTTATCACATCACATAACAAATGTTCCCCATCAGCAATGTGTCTTCAAAAGATTTTGAAGGTTTTAAAAGCATGTCTCCCAGGAGTTCTGTCAAAGCCTCACTGACAACATCCCATGGTTCTAAAACATGATGTCTACACAACAGAGCTGTGAACCCTGAGCTTATTCACAGGGAGCCTGCCAATCTACCTAAGGAGCATCACGTCTGTTGCTTAGTTCACATCAAATTTTGTACCAATTCTCAGCTGAAAGGAGAAAAACATAAAATGTTGCTAGCTTCCTGAAGTACAATCCTGCCACAAAGCATTATGCAAATATTTCCTGTCAGTCAAACAGTAGCAGAAGCCACCACCTACACCAGGGTACTTACCCTTCATCACCGCTGAATAGCATAGAGGGGAAGTTAAACCTTGACCTCTCTGCATTGCAATAGACCAAGGCAATCCCCGAGGCACTCCCAAACAAGGAGCAGTATGGAAAGCTGCTGCTTCTCATCTGTTCATCTGTTAGCTACTCCTTGCCAAAGGAAAATGCAGGTTTCAGTCATCTAACATATCCTTGCTCATTCAGAAAACTTATATCTCATGTAAAGCTTTTCCAAATGTCTTTACTCCTTTCTGCAAGGATGGTACTCCATTATTATGTTAGTTGTTTTTGCTTTTTATTTTACAGAAAAAAAAATCATACAGTTTTGTTTTCCTGGAGAGAGAACGATACAGATACTATCAGCCTGAAACTCCGTGCCTTAAAAAGACTTAGTACTTTCAGGGACAAGTTAGTCCCCTGCTGATATTTTCAGTTTTACAGTCGCCTTCTACTTTGTTCCCTTTTTGTTTTGCAATGAATTACTTTCCCCACTACCAAGCTGCAGGTCTGCACAAACATTGAGGGAAACTGCCTTTACATAAATTGTCAAGCAAACAAAGGACAAGCAATGTTTGCCTCTACTCCAAGGCAGTACAAGACACAAGAACAGGCAAATAAAATTGCAGCTTCAAACATGAAGTTTTGCACCAACTGTATCTCTTCTTTCTCTGCCATGAAGGTGCCTGTCACCCAGAATATCAGGGACTGAATGCTGGGTTCCCATTCACCTTCAAACACAAAGGCTCAGAGTTCACCATGGGTAGGCAGGTGAGATTTGCAATTGCACTGCTTGCAATACAGTGGTTCCTGGCTTTCAGCGGCTGTTGTCTTTTCTGGATCTGTTCCATTTTTCCTAAGTATGATCTAGGATGAACACATTAATGGAGACCTTGCCCACCTAAGGGAACCGTGCAAAAACATGCTGGGTCTGAGTTCAGGATTGCTGCATTAGACCCTGACTGTCCACCTGGCCTCAAATGAAGAGAGAATAATAAGTTCTTGGGTGTTCTTTTGTCTCCTCCATGTTTTAACCATTTTCACAACCTTGCCCTTTGCCTCTCTGAATAGAAATGAGAGCTCATCAGACAGTAATTGTCATAAATGTGAGCTGGTGGCCTTATGAACTATTGAAAACGTTAGGAAATATTTAGACTTTGTCACTGTGAGTACAGAAGAGTGTCAAAGGTGACATTGCAATGGAAGGGGGTCTAACTTAAGTGCTAATTGGCATTTATTGAGCAATATTTATGACTTCAATCTATAGAGTCTGATCTCTGACTCACGTTTCCAAAAACTTTGCTGTGTCAGCTAAAATATGTAAATATTCTCTCAACGTTAACACATTTCAGATGCCCTTGTATTATACAGTTATCCTTTTCATCAGTTTTGACCAAGTGTTTGGAAGCAATTATCTTCTTATCAAAGACTTTTTACACATTCCTGGAAACTAAAGAGTTCTACAGGAAGAAAAATATCAGGAAAAGTTTGTAAATCGAAGTTCATATACTTCCTAAAGGCTTATAATCCTTTAAACCTAGTGTTTTGGGAAGGACAGATATTGAAAAAAACCTTGCTACACTGAAAAACCCCCATCAAAGATGTAAAGACTCAAAATATTTGGTAATAAATCTTGTCTGTCTACATGCTTGTCTTTGTTACTTCACGTGCATCGGAATATTCTAACAGAACTCAAATGATATACTGAATCCTTAGCAGTGTTTAGACCAAGTAAGGATACAATCTGACGCTTGATTTTATGTCTCTGTGCAGCCTGCAGTTTTGTCATTAATTCATCGATTTTTGTTCGTTTTGGACCCAAGATAGTCCACAGTAAATATTGCATTCTGCCTAAGTTCTCTGCCAGCTGAACAAAGTTTTTTTTTTTTGTCTATTTTCTGTTGTTGTTCATTTTAGCTGACTTCTGTATCTTCCTTACTTACCACTTCAAATAAAAGTAATATATTACCTGCTTTGAGTTTCTCTCGATGCTATCACATTGAGAATGTGGACAGAGCTGCAGGCATACCATACTGTGGTGGAAAAGAAAACGATTTGCAATTTGGAGCATACATGAAGGAGGAATGTTAAGCATGCTGTGGAATTACACAGGTCTGAAAAATATCCTAATGGAAGAGCCAGCATCTGACGCACATTTGTGCTCATGGGTGAGAGTCAAGTAGGACAGCATAGTGAAGAAAAATACAGTGTCAGCTAGTTTGTTGTTTATGTAAAATAAGGAAGGAGAAAATCCAGCAGGTGGGCATGCACTTGTTGGGAGCCTACCAACAGCACAGCATTCACAAATAGAAGAATGGAGGTTTTTGCTTGTGTATCTGTGTGTTTTGATGGGCTTAGTCAACCCCACACTGACAATGATGTATCACTAGGAATATCAAAGTACAGATACTGCAAATGAATCAGGAAGTGTAGCTGTGAAGACTTACTAGAGAGAACATCCCTAAAAAAGACTAATATTTATATGGAAGAAAAGCATCATGAAAGTAGAGAAAAAGTGGAGCAAAGACAAAAGAGAAGCATACCTGAGCACAAAAATCCTAGCTAAGGAGACAAGCACACCAAGGGAGCCCAAGAAAAGCAGTGTTCAACTAGTACTGCTCCAGTACTTCTTCATAAGGGAAATTGGTGAGTGCCACATAACAACGTCAAGGAAAAGCTTGCTTCTTACTGTTCCAAAAAGAGAGGCTTTAAATTAAAAGAGGAAAAAAATGAGTTAGACACTAGGAAGAAATTTTTCACTCAAAGGGCGATGAGGTGCTGGCACAGGCTGCTCAGAGAAGCTGTGGACACCCCATCTCTGGAGGAGCCAAGACTGGGTTAGATGGGCCCTGGGCAACCTGAGCTGCTGGGTGGCAGCCCTGCCCACCAAAGCAGCTTGGAGCTTGATAATCTTCAGGTCCCTTCCAACCTGAGCCATTTTATGATTCTACGACTAACCCACATTTCTCCAATTGCAAGTCATGTTTTTCCTCAACAAGTGGATGGACAATAGCAAAAATTGTTTGGTGAGATCTGCTGCAATCTTTCTACTTTTACAGAAATTTTACCAGAGAAGCCAGGTTCACTGGTGCTATTTACCAGTGACCCGAGGCTGACTTATATTCTTCCCTTTTCCATTGAGTTTCCTTTCAAACTCAGTCTAAAAGTTTTCCAAAAATCAGTCTAAAAAAGTTTGGCCTTATTTGAGGTCACACAACAGGATGAATAGTTGTTCAAATTCTTTCTAATCCTTTTTTTAAACAGAGGTATTACACAGTTCTAACCTTGTTTTGTACTGGTCTTTCAAAGTCACTAAGACAAATTTACCTGAGACTATGAATTGTTGCCTTTTGTCCCTATAATCTAACACTACTCTTCTTTAAAAATGCAACAATAAATGTGAGGAAAACAGAAGAAAAAAGGCCCTTCTAGTGGTTTATGTAATGTTTGTTTTCTCCCCAACATATTCCCCAGGTAGGTATACAGCACACCACAGAGATTAATAAATAAGTAAACAAATAAAAATAACACAAGATAAATAGTTAAGTGGTCAAATAATGTTTTCTGGTTTTTACCCTGTGCAAGCTCCACTTGACTTTGGACAGTTCTCAAAGCATTCCTACACTTCTTATGAATTAACACATTTTTTAATTCCTTCTAGACTTTCTTTTTATTACAGATACCCCCACTGCAGAGCCTATTCATACAGTTAGATCTGGAGCTAACCTCTTTCTATTCACATAACAGTGCCCTTATATTTTGAGAAAACTCTGATGAGCTCTAGCCATGTTTTCCAGTCATCTTCCCAGTAACTGTAATATGTTATCCACATGCAGCATTTTTATTTGGCATAGTGGCTACTCGATGAAGATACTTGTAGACTGCTGCCTGCCTTACCCCTATTACTTTTTTGTTCTCTGTTTCATGTGTGATGGAGGTAGGCACCTATATCTTAAGCCCATCTAAAATCCTTCTATGCTCCATGGACCCTCTGCTCAACAATAAAACTTGCAGTACAAGAAGGTACAGAGATACCATGCACCTAAATTTATTCCTTAAGAACAACTATCCTGTCCTGTCTACTATCCATCCTTTCATCACATTTCCATTATATGTATGCTATCTATATTCTTATTGAAAAAAATCTTTCTTCAGAATACTATCTCTGTGAGCTGTGTCTTACAATGAAATTCTGGGCCAAGGAGAAAAACATCCTCCAGCATTACCAGGGTTGTTAAATTGGAAAATGCTTCTGAAGGCATACAGAAAAGGATCACGCTCGTTCACACAATCTCTAGTTAACTCTCACAGCAGAAGTTCCTTGCAGTGACTTAAAAAACATATGGATAAAAACTAGGAAATGCAAAATAAATTTTTGGAGATCAGGAAAAGTCTGCCAAAGGAGCAACAAGGTTGTTAAGAGTGAAAGACACTCTTTTAGCTTTTGTTGTGGCCCTTTACAGATTTCTGATGGTCATTACTGATGCCCTTCACAAAAGTTGCTTTTATGAGCCCTCCTTTGAGTTTTTCATCTCAAAATAAGAACTGCAAGATAAACACAATTTTAAAGATATGCAATAAGTACCTATAAAATTATTAGCTTAGTGTGTCATCTTGAAATTTTAAACAGTTGCATAACTGCCTGTGGCTTTGCATTCTGTTCCTGTTTATAACTTTTATGTAATTTCTCACTGACATTTTAACCTGTTTAAAAAATAAAAAAAGCTAAGAAGTTATAGTAAGTAAGTAAGATAATAACAGATGGTCTATGTTTTATTAAAGATGAATAATAGACTTCTGCTGTTTTCTGTCTTTGGAGATGAGCTTTTAAGTATGAATATTACATCCTGAGATTTAAGAGACTGAATACACAAACTAGAAAAGAACAGTGATATTGTGAGAGTTTCTCTCTCCATATTTCAGTTGTTTAAGGAATATTCATTAAAAGTGCATAAAGGAAGAAGCGTCAGTCATCATCCTTTATAGACAGACTTGGGAGTAGAATCTGAGGAAAGCACAAAATGGCTGCTGATTCCTGGCATATATCAATACAGAACACAGAGCCATATTAGTCCCAACAGCCATATCATCACAAGCACAGTTTTAAGGCTTGATTTAAAGAGTTAAACAGGGAACTAAAACTTCTGATGGAAGACTAATTACTTCCTTAACTCTCCATTATACCTGTGAGATGCACGTAACATGATATGCGGTCCAATACATTACAAAATTGAAAAGTGTAAGCAAAAACAAATTATGGATGATTGGCTCCAAATGGTGAATGAAAGCAGCTCTAATCAATCAAAATGAACTAAGGTCATGCAATCTCTGTTGCTGTCCCAACATCTATTATAAAACGCTTTACAAATATATGCATTTTACATACATCAAGTATATGATACAGGCATTTTAAAATATTACTAAGCTCCATGAGATGGAAGGTTGGTGATAAGGACAATCATGTATTAGATAGCAGAGGACAGACTCAGATAGACAGAGACAGACATGACTAGTCAAGGAAGAAAAAAGCAAATCTACCTCTGAAATATGTCTTCACTATATCACATAGCAGAAAGAGGAGGGCTGGACATGATAGTCTAAGAGATTTCTTTCCATCTTGTCACCTACAATTTTATGGTCCATTCTTTCTTTATTGGATAAACATCACACACAAACATGAGAAAGTGAAAAAGTCTGGATAGTATATGAACCCTCAGGTGTCTGAGCATAAACAACATGTTAACCAGAGCAAGAAGGAACTCTTCTTACCGGCAAGTCATTTCATATGCACCCAGATCTTTTCTTTCATAGGGAAACATCTGGTGCCAAGAAGAGCGTAATTCCTTTTTCCTCTAGTTAAAGTTGCACACCCAAGGGAAAAAGCAAGCTCTGAACACAGACGACAGCTCACATTTTTCTCTTGGTAAAGTGTGAAATTGTGCGGATTAGAGTCAAGCCCACCCACCTGTGCTGCTTTCTTTGGAGAAAAAATGTCCAAGGTAACCCAGCAGTATTAATACAAATCAGAAGATAATACTTTTTGTTCAGATGGAGGTCAGTGGTCTTCCCTGCTGACACAGGACTGCCTTCCTGAGTTGGCTGTGAAGTTCTGGAGAGCACTGGGTATGAGAAAAAATTTCCTGTTCAAGTATTCCAAAGCTTGCTTGCTGCTTCCTGAAGTAGCCCTTCATCACTACTCTACCCAGTTTCACCATTCTTTGTGCAAGCTGTATCCATTTGCTATGGCACTGAAGAAATAACAGTATTTTTAAGTTTTAACTAGATTGAAATACAATTGAAATATTGAAATATGTATGTAGGAGAAAGATTTAGGTATTCAAATTCAAAAAACAAGCAAGCAAGAAACCATTTGCATTTCCTGCTGAATTCTTGAGCTCGTTTTTTCTATCATTAGAAAAAGAAAGTTATCACAAAAATTTATAACTTTTCCAAGTGCTTCTTCTATTTCTTTTCCACATGACCTGAATATGACCCAAACTTGCAAAGCAGTGTTTATCACTCCAACTACATATTTAATGTAGGCTTCAATTCAATAAATTCACCAAAAAAGAAAATGATGCTCATTTTTACCTATAACTACCTGACTCCCACATAGTATTTTTGCTAGTCTTATCCTAGTATGATAGAAAAATATGATTTATCAAAATTCAGTGACTTTGTCCATTGAGCTATGAATCTTTACATCTTTTCTGTGTGTACTTCTCAACAAAAACAAGTATAAAGCCATCTGTAAAAGATATACTTTCCATCCTGAATGTGGTGTTTTTGTATTCTGTCTAGCAATACTTTCTCAAGTTTGTATCTATTTTTATTATTATTTATCCAATTTTCATCTAGTGCAAGGCTGAAATTGAAAAGCAGACCAGCTTCCCTGAAGATCATGACAAAAGCCCCACTGTCTTCAACTATCTCAAATTTTGCTCATTCAAAGCCCTTTGCAAGGAGTGCCCTGTCTGACAGGAAAACTGCTAAAACCAGAGGGTTTCTGTGGGGCTGCAGTGGTTCATCTGCCCAGAAAATATTAATTCTGTCTCATCAAACAGAATTTTTCAGACTCCCTTACATCTCAAATTTCTTTCCTGAAAAGTATCTACCTGCCTTAACCCACATGTAGAAAAACAACACTTCTTTCTAATGAGTGCTTTGCTTATTCTTTGATATTTCTTCTTTAGTCTGTGTTTCCGTAGATCATAAAATCAGATTTGGGGCAGAAAAGGGTCATCTTCATTCTCACTATACTAGGAAAGGTTAGAGATGTGTTCTTAAAATTGACTTCAGGGTAATTAGAAACAGAAACAAACACAGAACCATGACGGCCAAAGGGCTAAGGCATAAAAGAGACAAGTTGTATACCAAGTAATATTCCCATCCAGCAAAACAGTTCTGTTTGTATCTGCATCCAGAAGCTTGGGTAAAAATAGGAACACTTATTATACATCTATATGGTGAACAGCCCCGCAAGTATGCACAAATATCTATTACAAGTCCTATAAAGCACAGTAGATTTGCATAGTACTTTGTGATTGAATATATACAGTGTTTACCTATACACAGCAGCAGTATTTCGTAAGTACGGGTAATGTAAATATCAATGTCCCTTCATAATGGGTGAATTTGTAAATGAGATGATCAGAACTGCCTATTAAACTATGGTCTGTAATAAAAAGACACTGCATTATTTCCAGACAGGAAGACAGAAATACCATATGAAGTTTGGTGGTTTGCTGACACTGCTTTTTCCCAAATTTTTCTACACATTATGTAGACATTTTCAGAAAAAAAAAGGCTGATATCATTTTTAATTCCTCTGCTTTTTATTGAGTTTTATATGGCAACAGAATTACCATACAATGAATGAAACTACCACTCATATCAACTTAAACATGTCACATAAAATTTAACTGGCAAAAAGAGTAATAAAAATGGAACGAAGATAAAGCAGGCAAAAGTAAACAACCAGCAGATAAAGAAGGATCACTGGGAGGACGATTCGCAACAAACCCAAACGTCATCCAGTATTTCTGTTAAAACTGGTTGTCGTGAACACGTAGGACAAAGACCTCTGTGTGGGCTGCACCTAGGGCAGGGCCTGCAGGAGCACTGGCCCTTGGCTGGGCACTGCAAGAGAGATACCAGCCTTGCTCCACCACAGTCTGGGAAGCGTTAATTCTGCCTGCAAACCCAGCATTACCGTAATTCTGTTTAGCTTTTTTCTATTCTGTTTTTGGTCAAGGCAGTAGAACAAGCCTCTTGGCCACCACTCTGCTTTTGTGACCGCACTGGGGACCGTGCAGCATCCCCCTTAATGAAGCACAGCACCCAGAGAAACACAGCAGCTGTGCCACAGTACAGGCATTTGCACTATGGGACTAGGATAACATTCACCTTGCTGTGTGGTAACAGTGGTCAGACCATTTAATCTGCCTTCAATAAATCCGTAGCTCCTACCTGTAAAAGCGAAGTAGTGTGTTCCCCTTTGAATAAAATATATGGTGGCACTAAATGGAATTCTGCTCTTCACCTGCTTTAAGAATCAAGTATTAGGACAAGACGTAGGTGCCAACTTGACTTCTCACTGGCAACACCAGTGACTGGTGCTACACGCAGAACCAGATTAAAACAATTTACATGTGTCCAGTGCATACTCCTGCTAATTTTCTGGGAAGTAATCAAATATCTAAGTCAGAGGAGCTATACCGCACACATGTTTAGGTTAAATAATGAGAAGCCAATGTTTGGTAGCTACACTGTTTCTTAGGTATTTACATAACCTACTTCTGCTCATAGAGAACATTTCTATTCCTGTCAGGTGGGCTACAGCCCCCTGATAAAAAGTTCTGAGAACTCAACATTGTGACAATACTGGGTCCCAAACTGTTCCACAGTTGCATGATTAATTTTGCTCTTTCTCATGTATCGATTGTTTCCTGTGCTCTGATACATATTTCTCCTTCACTAAATGATTTTCCACAAAATTTCTGAGATTTTCTGGTGTTCTCCCACAGCACAGCCAGCTGAGCAGCAGAGATTTTGCAGCTTCCCCAAGCTGATGATTCTGTCTTTAGGATGTGCTGTTGCTGACTGCCTCCAATTGAGGAGAACGTCCCAGAGGAGACAAGCTATCAGGATTCAAAAACGCCCTGTAAATGTAGGTAAGATACTAATTCTCTTCTCTCAGTTGCCACACTGAGGACTCTAAAAAATAATGATTCAGAAATCGAGCCATCTGCCTCCAAGATAGCAAGTAAATAATGCAACTTAATATTAGGTAAAGTACACAGCTTTTTTCTCCTTTCTAATCCTCAAAAACCTCCAATTTGATTAATTTACCAAAAAAAAAAAAAAAAAAAGGTAAGAGAGGGAACAAAAACTCAGAATGAAAAGAAGGCTGGGTAATATATTAATTTTAATTGTATCTATTAACCTTCCCCCATAATGAGATGGGGAAAGCCTACCATCTGCTTAAGTCATTAGTCAGCACCATAATTAAAGGATTAAGATTAGCTCTAACATTTTTGTTACTTTAGTCAGGAAACTGAACATCCAAATACTTCAAACTAGTCTACTGACTAGATTTCTTTTATGCTTTGGGAGATTGCCATCATCTCAGATTTTGTTTAATTGATTTTGTACCAGCAATATTTCCCAAAGCTGCCTATCATGTACATTACATTAGGAAAAGATTTCGGTTGATCTGTTATAATTAAAAGTATATGGCCAGCATAAAGTAATAGTTTAACATCATATGTTCCCAGTGTGGTATATGATTAGCCTTAATCTGTATTTTGAACCATTCAAGGGCAGTGTTAAATTAGAAGAGCGAAAGGGGATGGCCCAGTGTCTTGCACAGCTTTGAAGAACCAATCAATTAGCTTTCCTTCAAGTCAGGGTGATTGTGAACTCTTACCAAACAACAACAAACAGGTGAGAAAGACCAAGACATAAAAGAGCAAGTTATCCTAATCTTGTCAAATGTAATTTGTCAAATGCCTTTTCCGTATCAGAGCAGCACTGAGGCAAGGATTTATCTGCATATTGACAGACACTCATTAATTCAGTCAGTAATCCTGTATTATCAATGCCTGATCATTATTTATTAACATCATCTAATTAGAGATGGAAGATATCATCCATTATTTTATTTGATCTTGTATCTAGCATTTATACGAGATGTTTAGCTTGGCAGAAGTAAAAATGTGCAGATCTCTGCCTGATTTAAGTATAGCTGAACAAGATATTCAACTGTGTCCTTCAGTATAAACAGTTGCTTACATTACTCAAAGGACAAGGGGCTAAGATTTACATGGAAAGCCTTGTTTGGAGGGAACTAAAAAATGTAGGTGGAAAAAGATAGTAAAACATGACCTAAGATACAAATGGGTTCAGCTGGAAAGTTATCCACACAGATCAAACTTCTTTATGGAAAAGGCACACTTGTTAGAAGGAGTGTGGTAGAAGATGAGAGAAAAAAAACCTGGTTTTGCCTAGTGTCCAAAAATATATTAAGGAGCAATTCTTCTCCTATAATATCCAAGTTCTCTTTCTAAGACTACCTACCAACCTACCAGTTCCAGACAAACAAATCTGATGATTTTCAAATGAAGCATTCTTATATGCTGGAAGTCAGCACTGTAGAATGCTGGGGTGGTTAAATGGATTCATAAAGAGACAAGCCAAGTTCATGAGGAATAAGTTCTTGAGTGACTATTCACACGTTATTTTTATTGAAACTTCAAAGAGTCCTTAGACCACTGACCGTCAAAACTTTGGACAAAACATCATGGAAAATGATCGTAAATAGTTTTTCAGGACGCAAATGACAAACCTTGAATGAATGACACATTTGGTTGTTTAAACATTTGTTTTTGGCCAGAAAAGACTGTTTCTCTCCTGAACCCTCAAAATTCTTATTTTATCACACCTTAAGACACTGTCACACCTTAAATGCATTTTTGTTGTTGCTACTATCCTTTAGTTTAGACAATCCTACTGTCATTTTTATACTGAGTCCACTAATTCCCAGCCTCAGTTCTGCTTGTATAGACACCCAACACACGGCTTGTTAACTCACTGACTGCATTGACTGGATTCTTCTTCATCAGCTATAATAGGGACTTAACCATCTCACTTATACCCAGATACTGACATATAAAAGTATTCACATTTGAACTGAGTCCCATCCCTCATATAGTGTTTGTTCAACTGACTAAATGTGTTTACATTCAAATCTAAGGCAGCCAGTATGGACATCATCATCTGTGGTTAACAAAGAAAAACAGGCAGTTCTGGATCCACCCATTTCAACCTCATATGCATGAACATATTCAATCAAATGGACCGTGTCGTAAAGCCCCTATTTTTTACCAATTCAGATGGAACTGTATGGTGAGCTCAGATGAAGACATTCACACTGTAAAGTACGTCAAATATTATGTCAGTTGAAGGCTATCTTCAGTCATGGTTACGCTATTCTGAACAGGCAAGGAAATTCACTCCTTCCAAGGTGTAAGGTATATATTATGCCTGTAAACTGACATGCACATGTACAAATGCATGAGCACGGACATAACGTACCAACTCTGGCAGTTTGGGGCTTTTATTTTACTTCACTAGGAAATGGAAACATAACTCAGTGTAATCCTAACATGAGTTTACTATAAATTCCCAGTCTTTAAGTTAATAGTGAAATAATGCTCCTCTCATTAGTTTAATGATCATATCGCACTCAACACAAGCTTCCTCCCTTTTCCCCTCTTTCATTAACCAGCTCTAATAGTTGCAATTTGCTTTCCCTATGAAGCTGTCAATCTTTTCCTTGTATGTAACATGCCAGTCTGTTACAGCATAAAAATAATGCAATATATTTTTTTTTATCAGGCTAAAGCCCCTTTTCATTTATTGACTCAAGAATTATTTTAAGCTATGATAAAGCATGTTAATGGAACACACTGTGTGAATTGAACATTTAGATCATTTACAGATTTTCTTTTTCAACTATATGTGCTTCACTGTCACTGTTCAATTTAGAATAACCTAGCTGTCACTCTGCAAAAGGGAAAAGTAGGTGTACTGATGCAGAGAGAAGTCCCTCTGCTCAAACTGAGCTGGCTGTTCCCCTGAGGCACCCACACAAAAGACCTTTTCTCATGGCAGTCTCCAGCACTACAGCACAACAGTGAAGTTTTCTTCTCTCATAATGATACAGCTTTTCTTCAACAGCATAAAAAAGGGGAAGAAAATAAGTGGTTCTGTATGCTAGACATTAGAAGAAAAAACAGATATTGTACTGGGAGGGGTGAAGGGTGTATTTGGCTAGACTAGAAATTTGGAGCTTTATTCTATGCATGCAAGCTAGTCTTTCTGTTGAGATCTTCTACATACAACACCGTATCAGTTCCCATTTACTTGCTATTTCATCCAACACAGAGTTTTTTTGCATCTCAGACCAGCCCTACCACTGACCATCTCTTACAGTTTTCTGTCTCTTATGTTTATCACAGGTTTTCCAGAGGACATACTGCTTTAAAACAGATTTATTTCTCTACCTACAGTTCTACCTCTGTCTGTCAAAGCAGAATTTCCAGAAGAGATGGTGCTTTTGTCTTGAGCTCTTTACAAGAAAACACTTCATCAAAAGTATAACAGCACTTGGTGAAACAAACAAACAAACAAACACTAGCTTAGTTGCAGGGAAATTTAAGAGGTCTCTGTGCTTACTGTGGTTCTTGATCACTGATCTTCTCAGAGCCTGCCATTTCAGTACAGATTTGTTCACTTCTGCCATGTTTTGATGAGTGTTTGTGTCGAAACTATCCCATTTGTCATGGTTTTATTTCAATTTAACTTTTTCCATTGTTTTATCCTAACAAATATATGAGAAATGCTCCTAAGTGCCCATCTCAAGCAACCATTCCTAAAATACTGAATCAAGCACAATACTCAGCCAATTTTATTGTAAATGGCTCTTAAAAAGGAGGTATTTTTGATTCTCTTTTTCTCCCAAAATTATTTTAGAAATAAAACAGAGTATTAAGCATTCTGAAAGATGAAAACCTTTCAATTCTGGACTGAGGTCAGTAGTTGTCAATGTTCTGAAATAAAAGGCACTATTGATCCTTAAAATACATGCCGAGGGAAAAAACATAGCACTTTCCATGAACACTTAAAAGGAGACATTAAATGGAGCAAATACAAAGCTACTTCAAGACTTACCTCTTGCAAGAAGAGGTAGGCATGAGCTTCAGTGACCTCAAGATGACTCATGTAAGTGCTGATCCCAGCTTCACATTTTATGCTGAGTATGGCACTGCAGAAATGGAAATGACTGATCATTTAACTGGTGCCACCATTCATCTCCGAGGCCAGCTTGGCAAGCCAACATTCTTAGGAAAAAAGCTACGGGAAATAATACAGTTACTCATCCACAAAGTAACCGTCTGCATTTATGAAACAGGCAAATGGGAGGAGATTCAGATGCTTCCTTCATGCATAGTAAGCCACTCGTGAGTCTATTGTTATGACTTCTCAGTTCCTATGATATGAGCAGGCATTTAGCTTCACTCATACAGGCATAGTGTGGTCAGGGCTACGACTAGAGCCCCTGGTCTGAGATCAGATACTTGCTTCCCTAAAATCATCTAAAGGAAACACTGCCCATCCATGAAACAGCTCAAACTGAACAGAAATCAGAAACAAAGTCCAATAGATGCCAACAACTCTATCATCTGAAATGCACTGAACCAGTTATGTCTTGTTCTTTCCTTGCAAACAGCTCTGGGTTTTTTGTTGTTGTTGTCGTTTTTTGTTTTTACATACTTATTTGTTTTTTCATATCTCACTTCCCCAGACAACACACATGCATTCCCTCTTACATATAGACAAATTGCTATTTGCCTAAGTGAAAGGACGTGAGACTATTCTCTTTCAAACCAACTTAACTAATTCTGATATTTTACAGTGAGTTCAAGGACAAAAAGGAGAGACTGGCTAGAACAACTGCAGAACTCTTCCTAGGCATTTCCTCCTGACTCCTCTCTCCTCCCTGAAGCATGTAATGACTATAGTAAGATCTAACAGAATCTCTGACCATTTGAACTTTGTCCTTGCCATTCCTCCAGGTCTCAGCTGTTTCTTTCCTCTCGTTTGTAAAAACGCAAGAATTTTGGAGGGAAGTGATGTATATTCTAGGTCTTTGCTTTTAACTTACTCTACCAGTGTCACATGGAGATCTCAACTTCCAGAAAGTTCTGGAGGAGATTTTCCCATCCCTTATGTTCTGTTCTGTATCTCTGACTCCTGGCTCTCCACCCTCTTCCCAGGCTCTGGAAACAGCACAGGATTTCCACGGAAGTCAACCATTTTCTCTAGCTTGTGATGTTCCAAACATCAGCAGGCTGCTGCTGAATTTGAGCTGCTATGCATGACTTCTCTCTGCCCACTACAGAGGGGACAGGAGCAGCCCAGTCAAATTCTGGCCCCTTATGCATCTATCCCAAACCAGGATAGGCCACAAACTGGGATCCATCTCCCATAGTTGTCAAAGCATGACCTCTGAATCAGAACACTACAGTGGGATAGAGCAGAGGAGGCTGAACCTGATTCTAGTTGCTGCTCAGTGCCACAGGAAAATCTTCTTGGTTTATTTCAAGTGTGCAGCCAGTGACTAGAAGACAAGCATTTGATTAAATCTGAAATCATTTCAGGCCCATGGCTGAGAATGAAAAGTGCAGCAGCTCCTGCATAACTACATCTCCCCGCACTCAACACCAGCTGAAACTGCTTGTTTTAAGATATCCCACAGAATTCATACTGCTTCCAGGAACTGGCATTCACAGGTGAGTATTACTAATTTAAGAGTTAAAATCATGAAAATACCAGTTTTGTTTTTTTCTTTCATTTTGCTTCTTAGATTTGTCTCTGTATTCATTCTTCAGCCAGTCTCTTACCTTGCTATTCAGCCATGTGCCTCTTTTCCTGAAGCATAACAACTTTGGTCTTCCACAAATGACAACACAGATATTTACTTCAGCAAGTCAACGTGCTTAAATGCCACTGGCTGTCACTGCTCAACATCTGACAGCACTGGAAGACAACAGATAGTAATGAAAAAGATGGAAATTTTCCGTAGATGTTAAATGTTCTTTAAAAGGAGAAGTCTATAAGTTCTCCTTTTAAACCAGGATGGGCAGGCAATGAGTGCATGTTTGCTCCTGGCACTAAGTAATCAATCCAAGTAATCACTTGGAGAAGATCAGTGGAGGCCAACATACCTCAGCAGCTTTCAAACTCGCAGTGCCTGTTCCCAAAGCAGCAGGATTCTGACAAGCACTGTAAGAATAACTGGCACTGAATTGAGGTAAGTTAGATATCTTCATTTTCAGGAGGTTTCTCTTATAGTGCACACTGGAAGCATTCAGGAGGACGTGCTCATGGATTTACATTGATTTGTTCTACCATGAACTAATATTATTTGAGAAGAATTGAAAAAGCAAGCAAAGGTGAATCACAGAAATTGCTTTTCATCACATTACTGGAGCAATGTACTCTGGAGCATAGTCTTGAAAATGCACAGTGTGTTTAGTGAAGTGTTCAAAAAAGTCCTCTATGTTTTTAGCATCTTCTCTTTCTATGGATGCATTACCCTTAGATGCTTGGTGAAAAAATGTGATTCTCCCAAATATATGCAAAAAATCTGAAATCTGCAAAACATTAAAGGTCATTTTTGACCTTTCTAAACAAAGCTGTTCTCTTGGAGCATAGAAGTACAGAGTGTAAGAACTCTGGAGGGTTTCTTCAGAGCAGGACTGTGGACTTCATATGCAGAGGATACAATGTTTCCATACATTAACTGAGTTATTTGAGAAGCAGGAGGTTTCAAGACCTAAAGTACTGAATGCATGTAATCTGATTGAAAAACAAGGCTAGGACTTGTGCAGGTCAGACATGAAATCATTATCAGGCACCAGATCAACAAAATATTTAGTGATTATGTTTGCAAAAAAGCATGCGGCACGCTTGAAACTAAAAGCAATACTCTGCCACCCATATAGAGGGTCTGCCTTACCTCCATGCCTTACCTGGCATTCCCTTGCATGGATCATATCGGTTTGGAAAGGACAGCTCAGCCTGTAAAGTCTTGGAATGAGATGAGAAAAAATGCCAAGAGCTCTGCAAGGTGAAGCCTAGAACACAAAGGAAGACATAACGCAAGGTTTTGAAGAAGCATTAGCAAATTGTTCATTGTGTTCATGTAGCAGATTGCACTACTTCAGAGACAACTTTATCTCTGCCAAGAAAATGCTGCAAGAGTTCTTGTCAAGAGCTTGTTTGTGAGCCTTTTAAAACTGCTGGCCCTTAGAAACTTAGGCTGGATATTCTCTGTGTGCATAACGTGTTCACTAACACCCTGTACTCCTCAATGGTTCTGGCTAGTTCATGTTTAAAACAGCCTAATGATCTCCTCAGCTGAAGGACCAGTTTCTACAGTGCAGGTGCCAGAGGTCACGGCTCTGACAAGCAGCGTGAGAGTGAGCATGAGGCTGGTAGGCTGCTCAGCAGGTGGGTCAAAGGCCTGTGCATCCTCAGCTAAAGCTGCTGGGAGGAGAAAAAGCTGCCAGAGGAGGATGTAAAGGAAAATCAGGAAAGTAATTCCTTTCTTGTTCCGTCTACCCAAGGACACAGCTTTACAAGTTGTCTTTCTCCAATCTGCCACAATGGCTGCTTTGGGGAAAACATACATTTAACATGTGCTCTGCAGATCGCCTCTTTTTTTAGCTTTAGTATTCACTAGCTGATGGTCTTAAATTTCCTCCCCACTGCCAATTCTCAGCTAGGCTTTTTAACAGCTGTCTTTAAACTTTTGGTTCCTCAGGTTCCCCTGCCAGATGTGACCAAGTCTGTGTTTGTATCTCTTGCTCAGAGTCTGCTCTGCCACTGTAATCCAAACTGTAGACAGAAATTGTCCCTGTGGCCTTCCCTCTGTGCTTGCTGGATGGTGTCCAAAAGCCTATGTAGAAAAGAAATGCCATATACACAAACAGGCAAAATTGTTACATACATCAACTGTATTCCTTTAGCTATCGCACAGCGTCTCCTTAATCATCTGGTCTCTTTGACTGTGTCCACACTGCAAGTGGAACTGGATTCATTTTCTTCAATCGCCTTTTGAAGAAAAAAAAAAAAAAATAGCATTGATTGAATTCTACAGACCAGTGAGTAATGCTGGAAGAACTATTTGCAGTTTATAACTTACCTCATTTTGTTCCTATTCATAAATTATCCAGAAAGAACTTCGATTTTTACTAATTTGCTCATTATTCAAGGGTCTTTGGCAAAAAATTAATGCAAACATATTTCAACATATGGATTCTGTCTGTGGGCTAGTCACTACACAGATACATCCTGGATTATTATTTATGGCCTGTAAGTGGTCAATTAAATAACATGGAATTCCCCACATCTCAGCTGGATGTTGGGGCCAAATAGTTGAGACCCTTTTTCACACAGAAATACCATTTAGCTTACTGACTGCCATCAAATTGAATTAGCTTCAGGTTCGAGGTATCAGTGACCAGAAATTAATGGAAATGAGAACAATAGGAACTGCAGTGGGGGAGAAAGTCTCATGACTTTCAGAGCAGGTTGGTGCACATTAACTAGCCTTCATGATGATCCTCTTCAAAATGTGAGCTTAGCCAGATTCCTTGCTTTGCTTGCATCTACTGACCAGAGTTACTTCCTGCAGCTTCCCAGGTGACTTGTTCCATAACATACGCATCAGTAACACAAATTATGGATAAAAGAAGGCCATACTAAATAAAGCTTTACTTCTCGCTACCTTACTGCCCTATTTCTTTGTAGTCTGCCTCATTTGTTTAAAACCACTTTGGATATTTCTGCATGAGTGATCCAGATAAGTCTACAGTTTATTTCAAAAATGAGAAAAACATAGGTGGGATATCTTAATCATTTGCAAGAGATTATGTAATGAACTTACCCAAGTGAAAAGAAGCTACCAGGGACAGTTTTCTAGTGCACAGTACCAGGATGGTTTCAGTAGATGCCTTCTGCAACATCCTTGTGCAGCCTTTCCTCAGGATCTCTTGGGTGCTCCTAGGCCTTTTGTCTAAAACTAAAATCTGCTACTGCATGGAAGAAAGCTATTGCTTCTAAGAGGTTTTCAAGCAGGGTAACAGTTACAGACACAAGTTTCTGGGGAGGTTTTACTTAGTATTTTTTCGAATTGGACAAGAGATAGTGGCAGCAGAAGGGCTTTTATTCTATATACAGAGGAGCAATTAAAGCCACTGAGATCATAATAGGCACCCACTTCCTCTTTAAAACTCTTTTGTTTGGCTTCAGAAAAGAGAAAGCAACTATTAAGTGTCAGTTTGATCAGCACTGCCACCATCTGCACAAACCTTAACTCATACAGCAGGGATTTACAGAAAAATTTCAATCTGGGCAACAACAAAAGTGTGATTTTAGAGCTGACAGAATCAAAGAATAAGGAATTAAGCAAAGTGATTCACTGAAGAGCTGAATTGGCTGACCCACGTTATCAATCCATCACTGCAAAGTCTTTCACAGAAAAGCCTGATAGGAAATAAAAGACAACAAACCAGAGGGGAAAAAAAGTTGTTCCCACACAATCAGATCTACTCAATGTAAAAGAAAGACAGAGAAGTGTATGTGTTTATCAAGTGTATTGCTGAGCTATAGCTCTTCCTCCAGACTCAATCAATACATTTTCTCCTTAAATTCCCCTATCCACTGTACAGGAGTCAGCTATGTTTGTTTACCAGCAGATAACCATCTTAATTAGACTACTGTATTGAAACCCTGTTCTCAGCGAGCACTGAAATAGTTTTGTTTCCTCAGGCATTATTTTCCTTGAAGGTGTTTCTTGCTAAATGGAATCTCTGTCTGTTTAATGAAACAGAGTAATGTAAATGCCATCTTGTGATCTTTGTGCCTGTTTCATTCCCACTGAAGTAAAACTAAACAAGGCCCAGGTAATTAGTGCAAGCCATTAAATCTGAAGGAAAAGTAGCATTATTGGCCAACTTATTTATTTATGAGCATATCTTGTCCACAGCATCTGAAAGAATTGGAATAAAATAAAATGGTACCTAATTCTTGCAGATAAATTGTTGCAGGTATAGAATCATAGAATCACAAGGTTGGAAACGATCTACAATATCATCTAGTCCAACCGTCTCCTCATCACCATTGCCACCACAAGCACTAAACCATATCACGCAGCACGTCATCCAGACACCTCTTGAACACTGCCAGGTTCAGCGACTCCACCACGTCTCTGGGCAGCCATTCCAGTGCCTGACCACTCTGAGAGAAAAAGTTATTCCTTATGTCCAACCTAAACCTCCTCTGATATAACTTGCGGCCATTACCCTATGCCCTGCTCATTGCCTGGGAGAAGAGATCAAATCCCTCTACACCACAAGCTCCCTTCAGGAGGTTGTAGAGTGCAATGAGGTCTCCCCTGAGCCTCCTCTTCTCCAGACTGAACAATCCCAGCTCCCTCAGCCACTCCCCATAAGACTTGTGTCCCAGATCCCTCACCAGTTTCGTTGCCCTTCTCTGGACATGCTCTGGGTACTATGGAACCATTACTAGTTCTCATGCATGCACTCCTGTTTTTGTTGTTGTTGTTTATTTTTTTTTTTTTTATCCTAAATGGATACTGCCTACTGACCATGAAACAATTACCTACACAGCAAGTTTAGTGGCATGGAGCAACTCCACTCTTCCTGCAGCTTATAGCGCACCTTTAACAAACACCTGATAAGACAAGAAGGGAAGGAAGTTTTTTGGAACTGCAGGAAACTTGTGTTTCCTAGGGTGAGTTTTCCATGCAGGTAGGGCCAGAGCCTTTCCATTTCCTCCTCCTTACTATTCAGGAAGCTACAAATAAAGCTTTTGGGAAAGAAAGCTGAAGCCTAAACAATCCCTTTTTGGACAAACCTACCAAAAAGGCAGGGTCACATTCCTTCTTCAGTTTCTTCCACTGGGATGTTGAAGTCAAAAAGAAGGTCCTTCTTTAGGAAGGAGTCCAAATACGATGACCTCTCAATCTGCTTTTCCACCTTTTCAGTAATAAGGAACAATAAGATGCAAGATCAGAGGAAGAACCATGACAAGAGATCCATCAAAGGAAGAATGCTTTTCAGAAAGACATGAATGGGGCAAGCGATAGTGAAGAAGCGGGATTAGAAGGGCAGTGCAAAATATAGGACAACTGGACAAAAAATATAGAACAGCCTGTTCACTGGAACAGGCTGCCCAGGGAGGTGGTGGAGTCTCCTTCTCTGGAGATGTTCAAGACCTGTCTGGATGCCTACCTGTGCGACGTGCTGTAGGGAACCTGCTTTGGCAGAGGGGTTGGACTTGATGATCTCTGGAGGTCCCTTCCAACCCCTACAGTTCTGTGATTCTGTGCTTCTGTGACAATACCTGAGCCATACCTTCTAGATCTGGGTATTTTTCTGCAGTGAGTTGCATGAGCCAGAAGGAAGTTTCTGTTGTGTGCTTTGAATCCATTTTTTCCCTCAGTATGATCTTGACACCCAAGAAACTGTAAGCTTCCAGGGCAACTTAAGAAGATTGGCAGAAATTCTCTTTATCATTGGCTTTTCTTGAAAATTGACTCAGGCAAACTGCTAGCATTTTTGCAGTCACAAGCTAAAAATAGCACAAAGCAGATTAAGAAAGACAACATTACTAGCTATGTACAACCATAGTCAATGATCCAGGCTAAAGAGCCATCCTAGGAATCATCTTCCACCACTGTTCCCTCCAGCACAGGTACAAAGACTAAGAGCTGGGTAATACTTTTCCATGCCCTTTTACCAGCAACAAAAGCAGTTGCTGATGCTATAAAAGCACAGATTTACAAAAAGACAGTTCCACAATATCTGCATGTTGCTTCTAAGCCAGTTCTTCCATTTTACTCCTCTCCAAATATCTTGCACCGTGCAAGGCATCCAAGATGGGAGCCCAGCCCTCCTTCCCCACCCTGTTCTGACATTGAACCTGGGCTTTTTGCAGGGATGTTGCCTACAGACGTTGAAAAATGGAGCAATGAAGACAATTCAGTGAACTAAAAAGTCACACTCAGATATCTGGATCACAGCACTCAGTGCTTGTAGCTTTACTTTGAACCTCATTCAGCAGCTTTATTAGTGTCTCGTATCTATTGAGGCTGTTTTGTACTAAATAGGAGGAAGAATAATAAATACATCTCTGTTTGAAAAAGTTGAGTTTTCTGAGCAGCCTTGAAGCTGTACACTGAATGTTTGCCAATTCAAACACAACATGTCCTTTTCTGCAAAGAGTTATGATCATAGAAATAGTTGGATATTCTTCAGCTGCTTTCTATTCCAATTTGTTTTTTAATTAGTACTGATCCGAGAAAGTTGGGTGGCTAGATTTTGCAATATTGTATGATTTTATATGCCATGATATCATACATAGGCATGATCAGCACACACCTCTTTCTGGCCCTGAAAGTTGCATCTGTTCTGCTTGATTTCCACCCACGGTCCAATGACAGCAATTAGAAAGCAAGACATTTTTATCCTAGTCGTGCCCATGAGTAGGGCTGAAGTAAGAAATCTAATGATGAAGTTTAAGTGAGATCATACATGACTCCCCGTATCTGTATCTTAAGTTGTATAGTTAGCTTTGTTCTCAGACATCATCAAGCTAAAAAAAATTCAGTTCAATTTACAAATGAATCTGAAAGGTCCCTATGCTTTATCTTCTAACCTCTTCATACCTGCTAAAGAATCTTCTATTTCTTCAAAGTCCTTTTTAATTGTTTCTAAGCCTAACATGATGAAATTCTAGTGAAATTTTACAAATTTGAACTGGGCTCTATTGAAATCCTATGTCATTTTACAATGCTTCAACTTTTTAAAAATGATGTTCTTCTCTAGTTCTTCCTCTTCCCATTGTTGTGTTAAAAAGACTGTACATTGGCCTAGACAATTGCATTGGAGGAAAGGTTCGGGGACTATCAGACATCATTCACAGTGGTCCAATTCTCTCTGGACTCTGTGTATTAGGAGAGCACATTCAGGATGTCCGACTCAGTAACCCAGGATATGACGATGCACAATGTGGAGACATTTCTAAGTCTCTCAGTAGCACTTTAGCAAGGAATGATAATTCATTCTGAATGACAATGCACATATAGATCACAAGGATTTACTGAGTGTAACTCACTACAGTCTATCCATCAAAGTGACACTCAATCTCTTACAAAGTTCCACCTTAGCCTATGCCTCCTTTACTGTACTTAATGAACACATCACAAGTTCCTGCAGTATTACTTCTGCCTAATAGGAAAGCCTCTTGTGATTATGTGAAGCAGAGGAACTTCCCTAAACAATAGAGGGATCTGCCTGAACCATTGGTAATCAAATCACACACTGGTATTTGATGCTGCTCATGTATCATTGTTTTCCACTTGCTCTTCCCATGACGCTGCACATACTTTTAAATTAATATTTGTGTGAGGATTTTGCAGTGCAATCTCATGCCCTGCTTCAGATCAATATGGAAAAACTGTTCCGGTTTTGACCATCGCTCACTTACGTGATTATCAGACAAAGCCCAACTCAGGCTTTGCTTGAAACATGAATGACTGTGATCATTTTTCCCCTTTCTTTCAAGGGAGGTCTTCTAATTTCCAGTCTCGTCTCTATCAACAGCTCTACAAACAAAGGATAAGTAAAATTCTCCTTGACACTCAACAGCTACAGCTTGTCTTCCGTGAAGCTGTTACTGCTTTCTTTTCAGGATGTCTCATATCCTCACTTCATCATTCTTCAGATTTTCCCAGTCTTGTCTCCTGTTTTTTTTCTGAATAGATTACTCTGTGACTCACCCCAAGCAATTATGTCCTCTCACTTATTTCTGTCATGAAGTAGAGGACAACTCTTCCACAGTTCCTAACTAACTGTGGAACTGTTCCTAACTAATTTATCGGCAAAACAACATGCCAGGCCAAGTTAAAAATCCTCTACACACTAGTCCTGGAAAGCAAACCAATTGTCTGCTCTATTTTCCTCAGGGTGTTATGATAATACATAGATGAGACCTTTTGGGACAACACATCAGCTTCGACAACCTCCATTCAAGTTCTAAGTCTTGTGCAATCCTCTGGCAGGACCACACTCAATGCTACCAGGGCTCAGCAATACATCTGTCAAAATTTGCTTTTTTCTGCTGCAGTGAATGGAAGAGAAAAACCAAACGACTTCTCATTCAGTTACTTGATTTAAAAGCTTTGAGCTAATTTTATTTACTGCAAAGGAGGCATTTTATGAGGATCTATACATGCAGACTGATACAGCATCAGTTTTTAAGTCATTCTATACGTCTGTTACGCCTCTGCTGCTTTCCCCTTGAAAATTCACCTAGTGGAAAAGATTGTTCTCATTTCATCTGAACAAGTATGTGCATCCATACTATAATCCTCAAGACTGCAGGCACCTGGAGAAGGATGGTCGCTGGTGCATTACTGCTGCTGAACCCCAGAGACAGGCAGGCTACTTTAGTCATCCCTGCCAACCTAAAAACTTCAGACAGACCCACATCCTCCCACCACAGTGAAAACACCATTCTGCAGAGAAAGGAAATAAAATAAGCCTCTTGAACTGGAAAACTTCTGTTCTTTTCCAAATTGTTAGCAAATCACAATGATTTTCTTGCCTGTTTAATAAGACAAAGACTTGATTGACGCAGATTGCCTGAGGAAATGACTATATGGCCCTGCCCACGTGGCTTAGTAATTGACACTTGCCAGAGCTGTCTCAGCAGCTCTTCTGTGTTCATTACAGAGCATGGGCTATAACAAAATTGTCCTAGTGAACAGCCCAATTAACACTCATATAAAGTCATTTCCCTGGCATCTGTGCAGGCAGAACAGATGCAACAGGGACATTTCTCCCAGGCTACCTCAATCTCTGATCTAAATCGGACAAATGTGATTTGACTACCTCTGCTACATCCCAAAATGTCTCTGCCCACACTACCAACACGAAGAAGAAAGAGTACATGCTGCCACCATTACTGCCCTTCTCTGAATGGCAGCTGTCTCCTAAGATATTCCCTTTGTTTTATACAGACTAGTGTATTTGGTGAACGAAACTCAAATTTGTACCTGGCTTCAAGATAACTGAAACAGTATTTCTGTATTAATTCCAGCTTAAAATAACTCACATGAGCATCTTCTGAATCCTATACACAGCCAAAAATGGGGGAGGTAGCACCTTTGTGGAGAAAGATGCACGTCACTCCAGTCACATAAAAGATGACAGCTAGAATAAGAATGTGCATGCTTGAAAATATTTGTATGTAGGTCAGAGAGTCTTTAAATATGCATTGAAGCAATATTAATGTCACTGACCTGTCTGATCACAAGTGCAGCTGCTGCCTCAAACCATTCTGAAATTGTTTCCTCTGACTCCAAGTACCTGCTGCCCTTCAAAATCTTTCTTTACCTGCAGAGTGGTGGGGAGAAATCATTTACAGTCAAACGTTCAGCTATATTTACTGCTTTTAATAAAAGGGGAAACTTTAAAAGGATGCTTGGTTTCCACCTAATGGCCCCCGAAGGTTTATCGCTTGAGACATTTGGCACTAGCGCCGAGGGGAAGTTTGTTTTGCTGCTGCTCGGCTGTGCATTGCCTCAGGTTAACCAGTGCTGCTTTTTCTGTTGCAGCCAAGCTCTTCTTTTTCTACAAACAAAATATTTGCTTTCCCTGGGGAAGAAAACATAATAATAATAATAAAAAATAATTAGAAAAAAGCCCTATGTGTGCAGAGATGGCAGAGATTACTTGCAACTGTCACAATTTAAGAGGAAAAAAACTATCCTCTTATCTCACTTGCAGAGTGAATTTAAAAAATGAGAGCAGGAAGAAAAATGACTTGCTGAAAGGAAGTTTTGAAGACATTATTAGTGTCCAAATACAGATTTATATAGCCTCCATGTAGCACTCTGACATCTTATATGCCCTTTGGCTTTGGCAGATATTGAAAAGGATGCGAGTGGAGTGGATATGAGTTCATTGCTGACATATTCAGTCTTGACTTTTGTGCTGCATGGTTATTCAGCACCCAGCAAAATGGTACCTGCTCTCCACATTAGGATTCTAAAAATATAGTAAAATGACTAGAAATTTATTTCTATAAAGGGAGGGGTGATACACTTGTGTATTCTCCAAGTACACCACAGCTGTGCTGGCAGAAATCATGATGCAAAGTCATTTGCTTCAATGTAAAATGAGGGAAAATACACTAGTTCAGTATTGGTGACACTTTACACAGAACTATTCACATAAGTATCTCCAGGTATTATTGTCTGGAAGCAAAACTCATTCTTGAGAACATAAACTACCTCATATCAAGGTAAATATTTCACTTCAGTGGCATAGTTAGTGGTGTGACCATAAAAAAGCAGCTATACTGGATGCACATGTTCTCCTACAAATATATTCCATAACAGCAAGCTGTAACACACCCACACTGTAAAGAATTTCAGCTAATAAAATACGCAGGTTTATACACAACCTGTGGCAAAACTCAGGAATTGTACCTCTAAGTATCTGTGGAAGGGTTAAACAAAACAACACTCCCACATGGAAGAGCCCTAAGTAAGGAACACATCTTTGGGAAGATGCCAGGCTACAACATCGGCATTCAATTAAGGCAGGTGGTAATCCTGCTCACATGACTGTGCAATTAGGATAATGTCACTTCCTATTTCCACTTTGTAAAATACTTTGAGATCCTCAGATGAAAGTTCTGTACCAACATGAAGCATTTATACCTCCATCAATGAAGCAGATGGCATTTGGTATGCCTGTTTGTGTGTGAATTCTGTAGTCATCACTGTTATAATTAGTTAAGAGTCATCTCCTGCTCTGCTGCATGCTCCGCTATTTCCACAGGAGCAGCATCTTAGTGGTATATCCACCATTGTATCTTCATGACTATATTTTAAGACTATTAAGTCTGTGCATGGTTCATCTGAAATGCAATGCAGCAAAAGCATACACCAACTACAAAAGGCGAGAAGAGACTTTGAGAAGCCATCTTGGCTGCTGCTCCACATTAAGGTTTTCAGTGACAGAAGCCCGCGTCTTCCTCAAGAATTAAGTGTTATTCTGTACTAGTTATCTGAATTTTTCTAATATCTAATCCTTATTTCCCTTGGTAAAATATACACCTACTATTTCTAATCTTCTATAAAGTAAATTTTCCAGCCAAGGCCCTTAGTCTTTGCAGCTGTCTTGATATACCTGAAGATTATGATATCAAGTACATTGTATTCTTTTTCATTTCTCTGAAAAATATGCAAAGCACTGTATACCTTCCAGCTGCCTCCACTGCAAGCCCATGGCTGGATAAAAGGAACTCTTGAAAAAAAAAGAAAATTTGGTGTCGGACCTATCTTTCAAAGTAATTGCTGTTTAGTAGATCAAAACTGGAAAACAAAATGTGTCCTAATTATATTGGCCCCAAGTTTTACTTGGGATTTATTCACATTAATGGGAATTTTATTGTTTCTACCTTTGCTAGTAGGAACAAAGCACCTTGAACCAAATGGACATGGATAAGTCCAGCTAAGTAAGAGTAAAAATATATTCCTGATGCTGACTATGACTACATGCAGGGGATATGTGATAATCCACAGATAGGCATAAAAAGTAAATAAGGAAGTTTGAGTGGCTCTTGTTAACATCACAGCACACAAGGACAAGGGAGATGGTTGATTGCTCCATCCTCACTATGTGATATACCCATATGAATGCTCAGGACTCCTTTT
This sequence comes from Centrocercus urophasianus, assembly GCF_019232065.1. NCBI lineage: Eukaryota > Metazoa > Chordata > Aves > Galliformes > Phasianidae > Centrocercus > Centrocercus urophasianus. Next base: position 9,831,055 of record NW_024884364.1, on the reverse strand, counting down.
GCATCTTAGTGCACCACATACTATAGAAATTAATTCCTATACAACGCAGACTTGATAAGCTTAAGTCATTCTTAAACAATAAATCAGTTGCTTACAGAAATTTTATTTGTATTTATAATTCAAGTTGTCCAGTTGCAATTACTACTTTTATCTTAGATGAAAAGAAGGGCAATGCCTAAGACAAAAGCTTTTGGGGAAAAGAAGAGCGGCAGGAATTTGTTCTGCTTTCCATTTTACTGAATAATAATTTCCAAATGAATTGCTGAGCTGAATAAGGCATACCCAGTACCTTGTCTTAGACAGGTATCAGCACCAGTGGCTTCAAATCTTCATAATCACATGGCAGTGTTACCATAGGGGTTGCTTTTTCCAAAACCACAACACAGTAGATCATTTAACATCTTGAAACAGAAGAGCTCATATCTTTAATACTTTATTCCAGCTAACACAACTACAGAGTCTCATTTCAGTTGAGTCCTTCTCTCCACTCAAACCAAATACCTTAATGACAGCATCCGTAAGAGTGAGTTTTACAAGTTAATATATGTATATTTTTATATTAATTTTCATAATTTCCTCATCCTTTCTAAAAGAGTGAGAAAGAGTAAAAGAAATTGATCAAATTATCCCTTTAAATATTTCTTTTATTTGACCACAATTTATTCAATCAAGTTCTAAAATTTCCACCAGGATTTGAAAATCTCTCTGAGCGTAAGAATTTCCAGTGCATTTATTTACAACTCCTTGATGCCTTTCCACCAGTGAAAGGAGAAGGAATGAACATGGTAATAGAAGTAACACATCTGTGCAATTACTTTCTATATAGTTATCTACCGACTCCCTAAAACGTTTTGCATCTGGAGTCCAAACCTGCATAAAGAGCTACACTTGGTATTGTGTGGATAATTTCCTTGAACGATTTAAAGGAGCATCAGCACCTCAAGAGATTCTTTAATCTATCTTCTAGCTAAGTACAGATCAACTTAACCAAAATCATTCCTCATGTGTCTCATCTGTCCTTAAAATCTATAGAAAAAAGATTTTCAGCAGGTCTATGGATAGACAACTTCAGCACTTAACTACTCTTATTGTTAAAAGTTTGTCTTAACATTTAACGTAAATTTCCCTAGCTGCAATTTTAATCGATCATGATTTGCTCTCCTCATATGTCATTATGCACTGCTGGTGCAAAACACTGAAACAGATCGACTTACAAAGACTCACCCTCAATATTTGAGCCACTGAGTGGTTTCAAATAACCATTAACAGTGCAGCTTGCAATGTAGAGTGATGTCTCTGCATGCATTTCTGTGTTTGTGTACAGTGCTGGCACCCAATGCAATGACTATAGAGTTATAAGCATCCAGTTATCTCATCTCAGTTACTCATAAGCTGATTTCAAGACCTGTGTCTGGAGGGCTTTGGCTGTTCCTACTTAATAACACATCAGCATCAACCTCCTCAGCAATAAAACAAACACAAGCATTAGCTACAGACCATAAAAAAATAATTCTAAAACATGGTACAGCATACACTCAGTTTGATCCCCTAAGTGTGCTACAAGCAACTTCAGAGTCTGAAACAGCCCTTAGATTCAAGTTCTGAGCTGGCTCCAGAGCTGGTAGCCACCTGTGCACCTTACCCATCTTCCAAGATGACCTCCTGCAATCCACACCACCCTCTGGGTTCTGCATTTGTGGGAGGCAAACCCAGGATCTTCAGGGCTATTCAGCAGGAAGCCAGGCTCAATCTTTAACTAGAAGAGTCAGAAATAGAAAATTCACGCTTCTGCTCAGTCACTATCCGTGACCAAATATATCCTGCCCACCTGGATTGTCCTCAATATACACAGTGTATCTAATGTAAAAAGTAGGGATGCAAAAAAATCCATCTCCAATTAATGAAACAAAAATTAATTCAGAATGATATCAAAGAGGCTCATTACCATTTCAAGCCTTCCTCTCTCTCAACCCTTCCTTATTTTTTAAATAAATGGGGAAAAGTGTCAAAAAAAAGAAGTTGCTTCTAGGTAAAAAAAAGATAGCATCTTTTTTCAAGAAATAGCATGTTCCTTAGAGAACATCAAAAGAAAATGCTTTGACTTTCTAAGAATATTTTCCTTACAAATAAGAAAGGGAAAAAAAGACAAAATGGACACAAAAATATTAAAGACACTTCATCACCAGAAGTGTTCATACACAACATTTTGCAGAAAATATTTCCTATTAAAAAAAGCCTGGTGGACTTTACTTTGTGTCTCAGGCTGCCTGCTAGCTTGTGCTGAACAGGACTGGTATTTTGTCTTTCAACAGTTTAGATCAGAAAGCAGCAAGAGGAGCAAGAAGTGAAGATATAAAGTCACTTACCAACAACAGCCACTGTTGCTTGGTGGGAGACATCTGGTCACTCTGCATAGACATCCTGTGTCCTAGGTGATGAATGCCTGTCACTCTTTCAGCTCTGTGTAAATCAGTGGGCATTATGCAAGTTCTGTTCCTAACAACATGCTTTATCACCATCTTCCTCCCTTACATTGAGTAGATATTTCCCCGGTACACTTTAAACCAGAAGAGGATGATTTGGTACTGTACTGATGCAACTTGTGAAACTCAATATGGAGTTTTGTATTTCTGTCCATTGAATGACATGGAGCCTGAGGGCAAGTTACCAAAATGAACCCATCTGTTCCTAACCAGCTTGTCAGAGCAAGAAGGACTTCCTACAGTCTGATCTCTTTGCAATGGCCTCTTGGATGTCTTTATACCGTTGCAAAGCAAGGGCTGGTGGCTACTCACACGCAACACTGTTTTAAAAGTACTTAGCATTATTTATGTATGGGCTGTTGGTAAGTTTGTGGGAAAGAGAAGCAGAAAGAAGAACTGGAAAAAACATGCAACTAGACTGTCCTTTGAGGAATTCCTGGCAATATGCAGTAATTTTACTACACTGTAATACTGTTAATTTTTCAACATGTTCCCAGTAGACACTATCAGACACCTAACAAGGTCTTTACACTTAAATATCTCCTTAAATATTGATGTTAATCGAATAGGTCACTTTGTTGTTTTTTGTTTATTTATTTATTTATATTTTATCTTTTATTACTTTGAGAGTATCAAATATGGAAACAGGAGCAGGATGTACTATTGTACGGGTAAACCACCAGAGAGAGCAATCTGAAGAATAGACTGAAACCTAAATCTCATACACAAATTATTACGAACACTAATTCTCACATATTACAAAGCAGCTACTTTGCATGTATGACTTTGCCTTTTGCACCCAAACACGACTTTAATTAAGATCTAACTTATTCATAACTATAATTCGGATCTAACTGGAGTCTAGTCAAATGAGTATAATTAGTCCCAAAGGGCGTTTCTAAAAGAACTAAGTTTTCTTTTTTATCTCTACATTTAGGCAAACACAGAAGATGCTGGAAGACCATTCTAAGAACCTGGAAACTTAAAGAGCTTTGTAGAGCTGGTAGAGAAATTCCAGAAACATTGTTAAAAATAACTTTCATAAAGACTCATTTATTTTAATTTATTCTTTCAAAGATGCAATAGGAGTAAAACAATGAAGATGATTAACATAAAGCTCAAACTTTTCATATAATTTCCTTGTTTGTTAAGAAATATAACTGCATAAGTTTAACCCACTTTAAAAAGGATTAACGAGGTGGGTATTCTGTTTTTTTTTTTCCTCCTGTCCTGTAGGGACTACAAATAAATCAGTCTCCTGGATAGGTCAATAGGTTAACGTTTGGTATAACCAAGCCAGAAGAAAGCTGTAACAAATACTCTATATTCATCAAGTATTCATTTTGCTAGCATTTCAATCCATACAATAGTCTGCCCAGAAGGCAAAATAATGGCAACAAATCATTCAATATGATTTGTTCTTTCTTGCAGTGTATCATTCAACGTTTACAGCTGCTTTACGTTCCACCCTACACATTCTCCCCAACTACTGTGGCACCCTTCTTCACTGACTTGACCCTTTCTTGCCCAGCCACTCATCATCCAGTCACTCTGTCCTGAAGGAAAGCTAATGAAAACTTTTCACAGCAAGGACCATCTCATTTCTCAGCTGCCCTATTCTCCAAACAACTTCTAAGGTAGATTACAACAAATTGCTCCTCAGTCCCAGCTTTAACCTGCACATGCTCTACCATGACTCTGTGTTTTCTGTTACCCACTCATTCAGAAGACCACACTTTCATTTCTGTGCCCTTGAAGTACCTTCTGGATTGATCGCTATTTATGTTTGAAATACAAAGCGAATCATGAACTTCCACATATTGTACCCTGTGCTCTTCTGACTCTCACAGAAGGCTTTTAACCCATCTCTATAATGGAGACTCAAAATAATCCTTAGATTATTCATTTTGAAACATTTCCCAGGGAGGAAAACAATAAGAAAAGTATTTTTTAAAAAATACATGCAGTCAATTTCGCAAGGAAAAAAAAAATATGAACTTGCAATGTAATGATGACAGCTAATGCATGTGGCTCATAGTGTCACGCTCAACTCAACATGGCACATTTATGGGAAGCTATTATATGAATTCAGACCTCTTTTGACAAAAAAAAAAAAAAAAAAAAAAAAAGTGGGTTTTGTTGTGTGGATTGTTGTTGTTGCTTTTTAATTTCATTTCAAGATACATGAATAAAAAAAAAAAAAAATCCTTTCTGGCCAATATTTTGGAGTGAACCAGATGATAACAATCAGGGTTTGATTCTGTCCCCAGCGTGTGTTCACCTACGTGCTTCCATTATTTCCATTAATTTTCACATTTGAACGTGAAAACATAATCAAGCTCTCAAGAAATTAATCACTTATTTGTTTGCCATTTGTCACAAGGTTTGTGTTAAGATTAAGCAGAACAGGTATTTAGTCAGTCACGAACACAAGACAGTTATTTTGATCTCAATCTGGTGAAGAGCATTCAGAGTTTAACAGGGAGATGTAAGGCTTGTTTAATTTCCAGAGGCTTTTTTGAATTTTCACATCCCACACAACCCTACCAAGAAAAGACAATGACACTTCAGAAGGAGGTATCTAGATTGCGCTTGCTAAATTGCTCTTGACTCAGTAACTCAACAAGGTTTCAGGTGATGTACTGTCTCAAATGACAGGAGTCTTTTTTCCTAAAAAAAATATAAATAAAAATGTTCTGAACAAAGAAAATATGAGGTTCTTCACAGCAACCAGCCATACACAGTTTACAGTTCTAAGTAAAGCTAAAACTGAAGCAAAGCTAATACCTTGACTGATCAAAAAAGTGATGTGCACCAAGTGGAGGATAAAGGTGTACCTGCCACATCCCTTACTGGGGCTGTATGATGGGCTTAATACCAGACAGCAGCACACACAGTAACAGCAGTGTACTGCCTGGTATGCAGACATGAACAACTTGTGCATGCTGCATAATCAAAGACAAGGGATGCTAAGAAATCTGAGAAGAAATAAAAACCCATTAGATTATCTGTTTCATCCTCTTACCACTATAGAATTTCACTCTGTAATAATTTCATAGCATTTATTCTAGTCTAGTTCTAAAGTGCCTGGGGTGAAGAAGCTTCCTCTGGGATATTATTCACAGCTTGATAGAGCTAGGTATAAGAAGGCATTTCCTAATACACAGCAATCATGTTTCGCTTTGAAATTTTATCCTGCTACTCTTGGGCAGCCACCCTAAAGCAATATTTCCTCTCCTTCAGCTATTTGTCACCTTCAAGTTTCAGCAACCCACTCTTTCTGCTCCTATTTGATAACCCCTTCATATCTCGCAGCTTTAATCTCTTCCAGAAACATAAAATGACTCCCTTCCATGCCTCCCTTATTTGTGTCTTTCCCTGAAATTGTTCATAACATAATGACAAGTGCAGTCCCTCACCTTGTCAGCGTGTTCCCATTCTCTGCATAATGAGCAAATGCAGAAGTACAAATACATATGCAAGTCCCTGACAAGAGATTTATTTTTGAATGGATCTGTAGGCCACGTGTTAACTCAGGCAGTGAAAGAACAGTGAAATTAGGAATGAAATCCACTTTTTCTTGGTGTGCATTTTGCTTTGGAGCTGGCAGGTGGCAGTGCGTCCTTAGGAATGAGCTATGAAACCTTGACCACTACCTTTGGTTTCCTTCATTTGAAGGACAGGGTGGGGGTTACTCTTTTTCTTTCATCTTTCCTCTTCACGTTTCTTCCTTCTGATAATTTTCTTTCCTTAATTTTTCTTATTTTAAATATTTTTTCCATATTTATAGAAAACAAAATAATTTGTTGCAGCTCCTTATGCTGCTTGCACATTAGAGTGACTTTTTTGGTTTATTCCTAAAGATACTGTCTCCTTATGGTGATTTTAAAAAGTTATCCTAGAAGGTCAGCAAGAGATATGCCAAAACGAATCGAGCTATTTCAGACAACAGCTGAAGGAAGAAGGGATCCGAATTACCAAACTTGCTGATGCAAAACAGATCAGCCAGTTAGCTCAGCCTGCACACTTGGTCTTTGATCGAAGAGAAGAAACTTATCTGACTTCTGCAGGAAGCCCAGAAGACACTGAATACCCAGCAGGAGGGGAGAAGCTCATTGCTGATACCATGCTTACATGGCCTTACCTCAGTCAGGGAGGGAAAACGATGGAAGTTCTGAGGAACTTTTTCAACTTCATTCCAAGGACCCAGTGCTGGATGGTGCAGTAGGAAAGAGTCAGACCCTGAGGAAAGGCACATTATGGGGAGGGCTGTAGAGCCAGAGCATTCTTCCTGCTCTTACTGTAGCCTGTGGGGACTAGGCTCCTATTAGGAACTGCAGTGGCCCCTAAATGCCCCCACATGGGTATAAGTCACTATACCTTTCCAGTCCTGGCTATAGTACACAAACCTGATGCACAACTGCTGGGCATGTGAATAGCAAGAAATGGGCAAATGGGATGGGGCAGCAGCAGTTCAGGGGCAGGAAAGGCTAAGGGCTGGCTTTCTGAGGACAGAAGAAGCCACTGGGATCATATCTGGCCAGAAAGAAGAAAACCATGAACATATCATGAAAGCAGATGGAGAGGTGAGGTCAAGAGAGGAGCCCATGACAGCAGGAAAGACATGGAACCCACAGGCAGAAATGTGGCAGGGCTGGCAAGCACTCCAGGCAGTATGGCACAGGGGGTGGAGGAACCAGGATAGGCAAGCATCCTCCCCTACAGACAGCCTCTCCCCATCTCACATGTGCTCAGCCTTTTGCTGAAAGAGGCATTCACTTTTGTGACCCTTGCACCCAGCACTGCAGGAGCAAAAACGTTACTTTGAAAGGTCAGCCTTCAATTTTTCCCTCTTCACACTGCGACTTAGCCTCACATTTCAGGGTTTGGAGTTATGCACCATTATCTTGCTCCCTGGTTCATCATTCTGCTCCTGATCCAAGTCCAGTGGAGCCTTTCTACCAGCCCCAGTGCATCAGACCGGAGTGGCCCCAGAAGCATCTAGCTTATTGCTTGGTGAGTTGAGCAAGCTGTTACCAATACAGGGTTCAAAAGAAAATGGCCAATATTTGAGGGCAGGGGCAGTGTGATGGGAGAGATTGGGAATGGGAATTTAAAAGCACTGCTAAGCAGAAAGCAACAGCTCCCTAAAGTATTTCAGATGCTCCTCACAAGCTTTAATTGTGGACAGAATAACTAAATATATGTTCAGCTTGGCTGAATGAGCACACAGTAACAGACTTGGTAAGAACAGCGCAGAACTGGAAAGAAATTTAGAAGTAAAAATCAGAAAGAAGAAATTTCACAAACTTGCTTTTGTTCCTGAATATTTCCATACAGAAATGAACGCCAAGCTAACGCTTGGTATGTTTAACACAAATTTGGAAAGCATTAGTAAATACTCTATTGAGAACAGTTGTAGAGTGGCAAGGCTTTGGATGCTCTACAAGGATTTTTTCCAACACTAGATTTTGTGATTTTAGGATAATAATTTTAAAAAAGAAAGACAATTCTTCCCTCCTATGAGGTAAGAACCAAAGAATCCATGCCAAAATACTGTACCATATATGCCAACAGATGAATGCAAATTATGCTGTTATCATTGTCTATACTCCCGAGGAGCCAAAGCATCTTTTAAGCTCTTTCTTCTTCACGTACAGTGGATGTAGCCATCTGTGACGAATTTGTGTTTTCTTTTCTGAGTAGTAATACACTGTATTCCTCAGTGGCAGAGAATTGAACGGAGCTGCCATTTAGGAAATTTAAATGTTTACACCCAAGGGGCAATTAAGTCAGTTTTATATGATAATGTTATAAATGAAATGCTAATAAGTACTGTAAATGGCCATGTAATCACACCCTGTCATTTGCCAATTATTTGAAGGAAAAAAAAGAGCTGAAATCCAGCTGTAGAGCTGAAGACAACATACTAAGTCAAATGAGCAAAAGCAGGTACTGTGTAACGTGCAACTCCGACAGAGGCATTTATAGCAGAAATTCAATTTTCTAAGCAATGTCTGATTTCACCTTTTATTATCGTGTCAGTAGTAATAATGATTTGCTCTGATACAGGCATTTTCTTACAAGGATCACGAAGGGATTTATAAAGTTGAATACTGAGATTTCAAAGGAGCTGGAGGGTGTATCTGCATCAGCAGTAGTACAGTGCTCAGCAATGGCTTTGCTGGGACTCCAAGGCTGTGGGATGCTTTGGAAATAGTACGTTGCTTTCTTGTGTGATCACTTCTGAGTGAGACATCCTTAAGCAGAATTTATTTGCTATGCTCTTGTACCTACATGGTTTCTGGACCACCTCTCATTCTACAACCTGAAGGCGGGGAAGTTTAGCCAGCTCTCAACAGCTGTGGGGGCATATCTTAATTAAGGACTCAGCCCCTGCTGAAATTCAGCAAAGCGGAGCTTTTCTGAGCACCACAGATTAAAAGAATTCAGGCTTCAGTCCTATGAACTGTTTCTCTTAAATGAGCTGGACTTGGCACAGATGCCCTACGTTGTGGAAAGGAATAGAAATTGAACTATAGGAAAGTACTGCTGGCTCCACTGCATGTGTGAGTAAACAACACCAAAGCCCATATCTTATCTCTGTTACAAATAAAACCTCTAATGAAGGGTTCAGCAGGGTCTTGAGTCATTTTTTATAGGACCAGTCAGATCACAATTTCACTCTGTCTTTTCACCAAAATTCATTCAAACTGATGAGTCACTTTTACAGACAATATTTGGGGAGATGTTCATATAATGTGTTGGATTACTGAAAAAGGTGAAAGCGTCAATGTCTGCAATTAAATGGATATCTCTCACCACATCTATTGCAGCATGAGGTATTTCAGCAGAACAGAAAGCACCTTGTATCAGTCCTACTGTGAACTCCTGTGAAGACATTCCAAAGCCAGCACTAGTAAAAAACAACTATGGAGGAAAAGCTATCCATACTGGTTGTGTAAGATTACAGAGTTCCACAACAGTTCCAAAACAAACAGTTTTCACCCAAAACACATAATCATGAGCCTCAGTGGCAACCTGCCTTTTTTGCTAGCACAGCAAATGGGAATTGGGTCAGGAGTTTTAAGGCAGTAATGCCTTTTTCAAGCCATGAAAAAACACAGCACATATCAGACTGAATAAAATTTGAAAATAGAATCTCTGATATCCATTCATTCAGCCTTCAATCAGTTAGGGATCACATTTTGAAAATCAGCTCAGCACTGAGACTATTGGAAACTTTCTAAGCAGAGCCTGAGATTCTCACCTAACAGTACATCTCCAGGAAATGAAATTTTTGCAGCAACAAGCATCAGTGGATTTATAAGCAACAAATCTGGTGGATTTGTAAGAACACAGAGTTGGCAGAACTGCCCACAAGTAAAGACTAGGAGGGAACAGGGAACCTCATGCTCAGAGCTACATCAGAGGACAGCAAGTGAAAGAGGAATTACAACACTACCCTAAGAATAATAGTAATGTTATACATTTAAGCTATTTCACAAGATAAAGGCCTTCAGATACTCAAGGAAATTTTATACCTGAGAACCTAAGACAGGATTGCAGAGCTAAAATTTTATCACGTTATGTTTCTCAGGCTGAATTCAACCATAGTAATTCTGGGAGGGCTTTTCTAGTCACAGCCTGGCTTCTCTACATCCTCTTCCTTTTTAGGTATTGATCATGAACACTAGCCAGAAGACTACAATAAACATACATAATAACTACTGTAAAGGAGAAAATGATTTGATATTGACAGTAATTAGCTGGCCATTTCCACATGTATATTTGGTTTGAATCAAGACCATGCTCTGTTCCTATTGTGTCAGGTGAAGCATGACAAAGCGAGTCAACAGCTTCACTTCTGGCTTAGTGCAAAAGGAAACAAATGAATAAGTTCTACAATTCACAGTACAAAGTGTATTGTTAGATTTTGTACAACTTGGTAGTATAGGGGGAAATGTGTAGCAAATATTCAAAAACCACAGAAAGTACAAATAGTGCCAGAGCAGTTACTTGTATACCAATACCCAGTAAAAGTTGGCAGATACCAGCCATAAAGACTCACCTATTTTCATAGAATTGCTCAGGTTGGAAAATACCTTCAAGATCATCAAGTCCAACCACAAACAGCAATGCAGCAGCACTGTAATCAAATCCACAGTCCTTGGGGGTCTTGGTGAGTAAGGAGAGCACGAGCCACGGCTTGAATGCATGTTTGATCTTAAATTTTTGCCTCCCAGCAAAGAAGTAAATGGAATGCTTTTCTTCAGTGGACTCTATCATGCACTTGCTACCAGAACTATATGAATACATGAAACAGTAGGGATTTCCTTTTTCCTTTCAGTCCTGCACCTCTTTAATTCACGTCTGCTCATCAAAACAAAGAGCAACACAACCACCTTAATTAAAAGCAAACAAATAATAATAATAATAATAAACGAGCCCAGACAAATATTTGTCAGACCAGCACTACATTCACCATCTGACTTCAAATGATCAATTTTGCCAACATGGCTTATCGGTGTGCTTAATATGCTCTCTCCTGACATGCTTTGCTTAGGCCTGTGGCTCAAGTTCTGATTGTATTTGCAGTGAAGAGCACATTCAGCAAACTATAGCTAAGGCTTCATTATAGCAACCTTCTAGCTGGAGAGGAGCAGGGATTTTGGAAGAAGGTGCCCAGAGTGGGTAACAGAGAAAAGCAAGCTTGGGAATCGAGGGAGCTGAAGGCTATATCCATACCTCCCTACACAGTGCAAAACACCGATAGCTGGTGCTGATATCAGAAAACAATGAACAGAAATGAAAAACAACTGTGGCAAAACTTCACTGCACAGTGTTTGCTCACTCTTCACTCCAGTAACAGATGTTTTCAAGTCCTTCATGCCACTGGAAAAGCAACCCCCACTCAGATTTGTGGGAGGAATTAAAAGTTAATTTAGCATTTATTGTACTGTGTTTAATGGGGCAAATAACCATGACGTTCTAACTGTGTAGACTGGCTTTCTACTTGACACCTTTCTATTATCATCCAGCAGGAAACACGAGTAATATTCCAGAAGTAAGCAAATCCGAAGGACTTCACATGAGCTGCATATATTAGAAAAACCATGTTAAAGGGGAAATGAATAATCCAGAAAGGGCATCAAACAACAGATTTGCTTCAGAAACAGAAAACAAACGGGAAGAGATCTCAAAAGTATTGAGCCTACACATTAGCACAGCTAGGAAGGGTGGTTTAACAATGTTCTCATGCTGACATAAAAACTAAAGAGTGGCTTTTATAAACATTGTGATGTGGGAGGCGTTCCAATCTGAACACAATTTACAAACTACATCTGATTTATTTACAAGATATGAGAGTTCCCACTCCACCAGTTTCCCTGGCCTTTCACAGCCTGCCACTAGTGGATATCCAATCCAGCTCAGGACCTGAAAGCCAACCATGCTCTTTTCAGTCAACACATTGTCAGCAAGGTTTCTGAAGTCTGAATTTAGTAAAATGGCTTAAAGTAAAAATGAAAGAGTAAGAAAAATATCTAGCTCAGTATTTACTAGCTTTTTCTGCAATGTTAATTGCGAAGAAGAGAAATAATAGTAGTAATACTAAGTTTTACTTACAAAAGTAAACCCATATGTCTGGGCATGCTTACAATTCTACAAATTGCCATTACTTTTCAAAGCACCTGTTTGTAACAGAAGAACACAGAATAACAAGATATGTACAGTATGCATGAAATTCTTAACAGATACATAATTTCAGTGGTTGAAGAACCATTCAAAATCATTTTTTTTCTTGAACACAATTCTAGCATATGTAGAAAACATTTCATGCAAACCAAATACATGTGTTCTTGTAATGCAATCAGCTCCAGGTATAAGCGTCAGAAGGAGTTACAAGGTGAGCAATTATAACTGAGCTCTGTTTAGCTGGTAGCCAAGGTACAAAAAATATGCAAGACCACAGGGTTTTAGAATGAGGAGAGAAATACATTGTTGTTATTAAAGTGCATTAGTAACTCGTTTGTCTAATTCCCAGTTTAATGATGCAGCCTCTTGGCAGAAAAAAATAGCTTTCCCATTAGTTAACTTGATTCCTTTGAGAGGGTGGATTTTTTCTAGACAAAAAAACTTGTGATCACCAAATTGATTTTTTCCTCTATTCAGATGAATAAGCACCAACAGAGAGTTTTGTTGTTTTGTTGTTGTTTCTGTAGGATTATTTCGACTGGAGAGAGGGATTTTGGCTGTCCTCTTTTGAGGAAAGGTTGTTTTTGTGAAATGGATCATTACTAATCTAAGTCACTTCTAACTGTAGCAGCCCATTTTCATGAAATTATTCCTGAGTGAAATGTAGCTTTATTCCAATGGAAGAATAACTATGAAAATGCCTCATTTATTCCTATTGATTTGAAAAGCAGCCAAAAGATCATTGTCTTAAACCCACTGCAAATTTGCTACAAAGAAGTTATTGACATAAACTGCTTCAATATTAAACTACTGAAGAGCTAACTCTAGGATGATCTATGATCTACTAAACCATTATTTGAAAAAAAAAAAAAAAAAAAGTGGGAAAGTCAAGATTTTACATGCTTAGCTTTTCCTCTTTTCCTGTAATCTGTTTAATACATTTTTACCATGTTGTGTTTACTCTCTAATCAGAGCAAATGCTATTCCACATTTTTCATTTAAAATTAAGATGCAATTTAAAATTAGCAGTAAAGGGATTTGACTCATCTTCATTCTGGGCTTGGAGCTGCAGAGAAGGCACATTGATTAAGAGAGAAGGAAAAAGAACAAAATATAGAGAATAGGAGAAAGGTGCGGAAGAAGAAAGCAGGGAAGGCAGGAGGAGCAATGCTGGCAGCTGAAGACAGAAGCAAGCAGACAATGTGAGCAAAAATGATGTTTCAAATCCCAGGCACAGACCACCACCTCTAGAGAGTTAACACACTGTGACATTATAGCAGTTCTCACATTTTGACTTATCAGGCAGGACCTACTTACTGCACAATTTAACTCATTTTGAATAGTTTTATAAGCTCACTCATAGGGAAGTCTTTGTATTTTCACACGTGTAGAAAGCTAGGAAGGGGCAGAGATGAGATTAAAATTCCCATGAAGTAAGTGTTTTTGAAAGATACAGCTACCCAGAAGAACAATCCACTGCAGCTTCTTATCAAGCTATTTTTGAGAAGTAGGTCACTGCAGCCCCAACTATTCAAATATCACTTCTTTCTTCCAAGCATCAATCACCTCCAGGTCTTGGCTAGTAAAAGGAATCTCTCCAGCACAGAAGGAAAAAGAAACAGCAACACAGAGGAGCAATTTTCTAAAACATCAATGGCATCTCAAGAAAGCAGTACTGGCTTTGCCCTATCTGCTGATAGATAATTGTTATAAAAAACAGTAAGAAGAGAGGTATCTTCAAATAACACTTCTGAGATTCCTCAAGCATCATTTAATGTTTAGGGAGGTTATTAGGTTTCTGTTATTTATCTCTAAGATTTTTTTACTTTTTCTTCTACAATACCTTCCCTGTTAAGCCTAACCATATATTAAGTCCATGTTATTGTTGAAGCTGTTTGTTCTCCCACCCTTCACCTCCCACCATCTTATAAATAAAACAATATCCCCTTTCTTCCCACATGGAGGAAGAGATTGTTCCCTCCTTAGCAGGGAATGTCTGAAAATATTAACAGGTCTCTGAACTGTATTTTTTTTTTCACGCGCCATTCTCACAAAGAACATCAAGAATATGAGAAAAATGTGAAATGCAATAAGCTCACGGGTCACCTCCTGCCTTTCCAGGTAGGTTAGGCTAGCACAAGAAACAGCACCAAACCAGAGGTTATTACCTCAGGTCCCTGAGGCTGTCTGTTTATAATCTGAGGAGTTCAGCAGTCGGCAGCTCCTTGTTCCATGCAGCCCCATCGTTGTTCTAGGGGCTTCTTTGTTGCAACTGTTATCTGGTACCACAGGAGAAAATTCAGTGAGTCATCTCCAGTTGTCAGGGCACATGCAACAGCAATTCTCTTAATTAGCTGAAAGTTCTTTGCCATTCAGCTTCAGGCAACTCCTTGCTCCTGGAAGCACTTCACAACACCTCCAGACTTGCAGATTCAAGAGTCCAAATACATCTGAACTGTCCCTGAAATGACTAAATAAATAAAAGAGGCAAGAACAAGAAGAGTGTAGGAATATTCTTCATACTTTATCATTTCATCAGTGCTTGGCTCTGGATTCTCTAGCATTCTCTATTCCAAAGTAAATAATGGACACTTTCTACATCTTTTGGCATTACTATACACAGCTCTGCCTGTCTCCAAGATTTTGCAGCATGAATACTAATATGCAGTGTCAGTAGCCTTTGCTGAGCTAAGCTCAGTACTCCCATTATCTGCTCATGCTGCTTTTTATCAACTGAACCATTTGTATGAATGAGAGCTGGTGATCAGCACTTATGCCACAGACATTTGGGTCTCAAATGTGAGCAAGACATCCACCACACAACCTACAGGAGATGATCGTCTTTATGGAGTAGAAACCAGGCAGAGTACGTCTAAACCGTCTAAACATGTATTTAGAACATGTCTAAAATGTCATTAGAGGTTTATGCTTAGGCATATTGAGATGTATTGAAGAACCAATTGGTATTTCTCTGGCAGCTGATTTCAGCAGCCCGTGCTTCCACAGCAGTTTTTTTGCTTTTACACCAAGGCAGAGGGATGTCTACTTTGAGGGAGTTTGCTCTAGGGCTGATTTTTTAGCCAGCACTTGTTGCTGGCTTTCTCAATGATCTGTCATTACTCCTGAAAAAGCAACTGATTCCTTCATGCTACTACCAAGGTGCTTATTATGCAGATAACAAAGGGCATCTGCTTGGTATTTATCCACAGGAAAAAAAAAAAAAAAGAGAGAAACAACAACAGTGCCTTGTCCTAAGAGAACAGACCCACAATACTGCAGTACCGTGTGCAGGAGCATAAAAGCAAAAATGACACTATTTTGCAGCATGAAGTCATTTTCTCAGAACTCATGTGGGTGACGTGCAATGGCCTTGTTCAGTACTCCAGTGATTGACAGACATGATATAAAGTACCAAGGTGGATAAAGTTAGCTGCAGAGCTCCAAATCCTCCCACCGTCCGTGGGATGAGTCAGTCCCAATAGAAAAGAGATATTGAGCTGTTGTCAGAAATAGCAGGGAAGCAGAAAAAGCAGCTCTACATCTTTCAACAGAAGGCAAGAGATCAGATCAAGAGTTCTAGGTCACCTCTTTATGTACAAATACATAAATTCCTGATATGTTGTATGTTTTATTTCATTTTCAATGTAAACCTTATATCCTTGTGTGTCTTCTCCCTACTGCCAGATATGAAGTGTGAAAACTGCAGAAGTATTTTACCCAACACTATTCTCAGCAGCTGTCTCATGCATCAGTGCTATACGCAGAGTTGATAGGAGCAGTTTTGGAGTTTGCATGTACATCACTGACACAACAGCATTATGCATACGAACCTTAATGAATCCCATTATATGATGCCTCAGTAAATTTACCAGCATTAACTTACAACAGCAGCAGCTTGGAAATCCCTCTTGCTGGCTTGTACTGATTTGGAAATGTGCTGGTTCGGAAGCAAAATAACCTAACAGCTACAATCCGACTACATCTGCTTATCAATCATAGTTGCTACTCTACAGGTGTCACGTCTTCCCCCATAGCCAGAGTAGCACACAAATTTCAGAGCCCTGTTTACTCTGCCCTCAGGCTGTAGCTTACCTTGATGATGTGTCCATAAGGGGAGGGTGCTGCAGAACCTTCTTAACAAAATTTCAGTGTGGATTCAGAAAAGCGTGTGGGCCTGATGTTTTCTCAGCTTTCACTTGCAAAACTTCATTTCATTCATGCTTGTTGATCATAATTCTGGTTCCTTCCTTATTTTCTGTCATCATTTCAGTGTTAAATGTTCACTACCATCAGAACATGCTTTTCAAGAAAGATGCTACACAAGATGTTCTGAT
Organism: Centrocercus urophasianus; assembly: GCF_019232065.1. Taxonomy (NCBI): domain Eukaryota; kingdom Metazoa; phylum Chordata; class Aves; order Galliformes; family Phasianidae; genus Centrocercus; species Centrocercus urophasianus. Next base: position 9,814,542 of record NW_024884364.1, on the reverse strand, counting down.
ATATAGTATCAGTATAATAAGTATACTTATTATAAGTATAATAGAAGTAACAGAGACATACTAAGAAGAGTAGGCCATCATCCTCCTGTTGCTTCAGGATGCTGAGGGCTTTACAGTACACCTCAGTTACCTTTTGGTAGCAACATGCGCCAAGCATCCTACCAGTCATGGAAGCAGGTGAGCTGGGGAGTCAGCACAGCACAGTTCCCAGACCACAACTTTGTACCCCCAGCTTTCCTCACAGTTGATTACCCAAGCCATATCTGCAGTATACTTTAAGTAATCATTCACACTATCTCCCTATCATCCCACATTAGACCAATGTCACTAAAATCCCTTTGTCTCTCCCTGATTTTGAATGTCGATCATAAGATGATAGAGTGAATAAAGCGAGAATAAACTTCTCTAAGCTCTCACAAGCTTCACAGTTCCTGTGTCCTCTGTACACTAGCACCGAACACTCATATTTCACTGATGAGCTATGTCACCCAATTACAGTAAAACAAGAACAGAATTTCAAGTCCTACAGCATGTTTCAAAGTCAAGAAAGACTGGAGAAGAGTTTCAGGAAAGCTGGAAAAGTATACAGCTTTTTTCTAAAAAAAAAGCCCAGCCAAAGGCTACTTTACAAGCCTGGCCTTTCCTTGCTCTACTTCAGCAAATACATAGTCAAGCAAAAATTAAAGAAAATTCAGGTTTCTGCTTGTCGTTTTCCTCTTTTCAACTGTCCCTAGTTGCTTTAAAAATGGCTAAGAAATGAGCTTCCAACTCCAGTTGGAACTCCAGCCAACTCCAGCCTATAGCACAAGTTAGACAGTGCTGAGGAAGGTCTTGAAAGGTGAGTGATAGAGAGGGAAAGGTTTCAGAAAGCTTCTGAGGCAGGAAACCAAAGCATCAGAGGAAAGAGAACTATTAACAGAATGAGAACAATGAGGAAAAGGAAGCATGCAGTTTCCAGTACAAAAGGTACCTTTCTGTATAAAATACACACATTTCCACATTTCATTCAGCAATTTAAGTGGGATTAATTTGTGTGGCAACTATATATTTGAGAGGTTGGGCTGTTTTTACCACATTAAATCTATAGATACAGACCCTATTAGGATATTCTGTTGCATATTCACTGCCCTGCAGTTGTTACAGATGTATTTCTCACAGGGGGAAGCAGTTTAGAGACAGCAAGAACAGCAAAGCTCAGCTTCCTTGTCTGCAGGCAGGACAAGACAAACGATCACCATATCCAACATACAAGAGATTATTGGCAGCCCCAGCACACCTGTGAGCAGATTTAAGCTAGTCAATCGCAGAAACAGGAACAAGAATCAGTATGTAAGTCTCTCCAGATTTCTTCCTCTGCAAAAGTCATAAAACAACGAGAATAGCAAATAGTCTCCGCAGCATCAGAGCAACCTTTACAAATCACACGAACAAACAGATGGGGAAATGCATGAGGGATGTTTTCTGAGAACACAACTATCCTGCTTGCTTTATTTTATTAACTGTAGAGGGCCCACGTTCTGGTTTTACATGTAAATCAAAGTGTATCAGTGAATTTTTTTTATGCAAACCCAGACCAAAACACAATCGACAGAAATGCTACTGAAGCATTTTGATTTTGATTTTGGTTTATTTTTGATTGTGAGGTAAAAGTAAAAATATTAGCATAAGTTTTACTGTTGCTTGTAACTTTTTGCTTCCTCCATGCTGCAGTGCATGCTCAATATACTGAGCATGAAGATTTATTTACTGCAGACTGACCTGGAGGAACAGTAAGTTTAACATTTACCAAAACAAGAACTCATTTGCTGGAGTGTTAGCCTCTATGCACTTTCATTACTGTGTGGTCCCACATGCCTTATCCTAGGCAAATGGAAAGTGAGAAAGAAGAAGCACCATGATAGAGCTGTGGTATAACAAGACCTGTTCAACCCACAGCCTGCAGACTTGATGCACTGCACCATGGCCTCCCTGTCCAACCCCAGCTCATACAATGATTCATAGATTTATAGAATGGCCTAGGTTGAAAAGGACCACAATGATCATGCAGTTTCAACTCCCTTGCTATGTGCAGGGTCACCAACCACCAGACCAGGCTGCCCATTTTCCAGCTGACACAGGCAGCAAGTAGCAGGCTCTCAGTAGACTGGACCAGGGGATCTCAGGGATGGCAGACAGCTGTTGGTGCAGGAAGGACAGCATGGGGCTGAAAATGCAGGATGTGCAATCAGCCACAGGCACAGCACAGAACAGCACAAAGGTTTACCTGCCCTTCTAGCCTCTCGGAGTTGCTCCGCACAATCCAGGAATGAGCCAGACTGAGCCAGGCTCTACTGGCATCCCAGTATAAGTAGCACAGGCCATGCAGTCACAGTCTGTCACCTGGTGATGCCATTGCCTATTCCTCAGTGGCATCATTACAATTGGAATAGAACTTTTAGGTCATCAAGCCCATATTTCCAGCTCTATCGCTAAACCAGGTGTCCCCAGCCTGCAGCCCACAGGCCTCACACAGCTCAGCTCAGCCAGCAGCATGGACCCACTTGATCATAAGCTTTAAATATCTGTATGTGATTCTTAGAAATATATTCAATGAGTTGATTATGCATCATTTGAGCATAGACTGAAGAGACAACAGAACACTGTGGAGGGCAGGGCACAGTGAGGTGCTGACTCTGCCACTCACACCCTCTCGCACTTTGGAAGAAATATCCAGAATACTTGCGTGATGCCAACAAATCTCCAAGGTGAGAACCAACATATCTGTGCTCTGTGTCAAACCATAACAGTATTCAAAAAGACAAGCTCAATAAGCTGATAACATAATAGTTCCAGGCTAGATGTGCTGGGCAGCCTGGTCTAGCGGTTAGTGACCCTGCCCATAGCGGAGGGGTTGAAACTGGATGATCATTGTGGTCCATTTTGACCCAGGCCATTCTATGATTCTGTGATTCTATGATTCTATGAACATTTCACATTTTGATACCTTGGCTGAGCACAGTCCTGTGAAGAGCGAAAAATATACAGATTCACTTTCCATGTTAATAAAGGAATTCAAGAACAGGTTTCAAGATTGCTGTAAAAAGAAACTTTTTTGCATATTTGCAACTGCATTTTTAGTCAACATTAATACATGATCCGTGAATTTTCAAATGGAATTTACAGAGTTGCAATCAAACATTCAACTCAAAAGAAAAATCTCATCATGCCTCTTTACCAGACCTTTATAAGTCCCACCTTAGGAGAGAGAAATACTGATTGCTTCTCAGTCACACCTTATTCTTGTCATCGCTTTTGGCAATACATACATTTGTGAACAGCTGTTGTCAAGGATAAGTACAGAAGAGTAAAATCTCATCAAAAATCTCTGAAGAACACCTCAAGAACTCACAAAGAGTTGCAGGTGCTGCCATTGCAGCAGACTAAGATGTCAGTTTCACAAAAACAAAGTCATACATCCTTCTAGTTTTACACTTCTGTTACTTATTTTTTATATGTTTTAATAAAAAAAATATGTATTATAAAGTTTTGTTTATTATATACATTACCTATATTACTTATTTTATAAGTGGATCAAGACAATTCCTCATCAGTCAATGCAGTCCAGGCAAGCCAGAAGGTCAGATACCCATGGGTACAAACTTTCCCCACCGCAGGAAGAAGAACACTGGCATTTGGACCCAAAGCATGGTAGAAACAGGGCTGCCACAGCTCTCACCACGGTCATGGCAGAGGGTTGAGCCAGGCTGCTGAGCAGCAACAGGTGGGTCACAGTGATGGTGGGCCAAGGTCAGGAGTGAAAGACAGCTGGTATCCATTAACCCATGGAGCACCAAGAACTGCAGTCATGAGATAGCACAAGGTGACAGTGCCAGGGAGTCCTAGAGAGAAGGAGGCAAGGTCAGAATAATGTTAGACACAGTGATGGAAGGCTGCACGAGGAATAGTGCCCAGGATTACTTTTTTTATTTGAATAGGATACATGGATGATGTTAAGAATTAAGGCACAGAGCGTAGGCTCAATTCAGTCTGTCAGTTGAACCCAGCTATGTCTAGCAAGGGACTGACCCAGATGCACTACTTTGGCAGATCAGAATCAACCAATTAAATCATATGATCACTTCCCTGCCTCATTTTACAACATCAGCATTCTGTCAGGATTTTATTTTTTCATATAATTTCCTGCTTCAGAACAAACAAACTGGACAATCTATGTTGCACAGCATCACTGTCCCTATCCTACATGATGAGTCATGGACCTTAAACTAGCAGCAAAATATCTCTGAACAAGTGGAGAAATGGAAGCAACAGCAGGTCAAGCCAGTGACTGGTGGATAGAAAACAGACTTCGTCTATGAGTTTTATACGTACGTGCGGGGAGCAATGCTCAGGTCTCCTGGGTTGAATTTCAAGTGCTTTTCAGCATTTGGAGTAATCACACAGCATGAAATATGTTTATGGGCCCATGAAAGGGAAAGTGGTAACAGGGAATAGTAAATATGGATTTACTAAGGGCAAAACGATACTTGACCAATCTGTTCAAATGAATAGATTTGTGAGTGCAGGGCAGGTGTCATTCACTCCAACTTAAGGAAGGTTTCCATGTGGTTTCCAAAAGTATTCTTCTATCCAAATTAAAATGCTGTGTTCTGAGTGAGCAGCTAGGTGGGAAAAATTTGGTCGGATGATTGTGTTCAGAGAGCAGTGGCTGATGGTTCCTCTTCTACCTGATAACAGCAGCAAACTGAGCACTGTGGGTGCTCTGTCTTGGGACCTGCCCTGTTTAACCCCTTCATCGATGGCCTGGAAGAGGTGGCAGAATGTTCTCATCAAGTTTACACCTGACAGCAAATGGGTGGGATTGCACTCAGGAGCGAGGCTGCAATCCAAAGGAACTGAGGCATGCTGAAAGAATGTGTCAATAGGAACCCTAGAAAATTCAGCAAGGACAGTCCTTGCTAAAGTCCTGCATCTGAGTAGGGATAACCCCTTCAATACCATATTCTGTGGAACAGCTCTGCTGGAAAGGACCTGGAGATCTTGATGGACAGTGAGGCACACTGGAGCCAGCAGTGGGCCTTGGCAAGTTGGCAGGTCAGCAGTGTAATTTGGCCAGGGGATGGAACACTTGGGGAAGGGTTGAGGGAATGGCACTTGTTCAGTCTGCAGAGAAGTCTTTGGGGGACCTAATTGGTTTAAAGAACTTGCAAATTGCTAACTGAAAAATGTTAAGTGAGAACGCCATCATGAGCTCATAGCATTTTCTACACTAAAAGGCTAAAACGGAATAGGTACTGAAACAGAGCCATGCTTTGAAAAGCATGTGTGAGTTGTTACCTAATTTAAGAGCCAAGCCACATTCACAGATTTGGCCTGGCAGACTAGAAACACCTTTATTAAGTGCAATTAATTTAATAAAGACTCGTAGCAAGGATCTTACCTAAGTATTATGTAAGTGCAGCCCTCTGTAAGTATTGATAGATCTTCCAGCTATCTATGCTGAAGAAGTTAAAATGTTGCTGAAGCAAGAAGCCTATTCCTGCTGCAGAAAAGATCTGAACAAGAGGAAAGTATGTATGTGCTTTAGCTCTGCCTGCTTCTGATCCCATTTCAGGCTCAGTATCAAAAGGGATTTCTCTAGGATGACAAAGGACTTCCTTGTGTACGCTACAGAGCCTAATCTAGCACTAACTGCCCCAGGAGCATACCATGACCAGAACAGATACATGGCTGCCCATAAGTACCTTTAAAAAGTAACTAATTCTGATGTCATCACACAGGCACTAGACTTTGAGTTCCAGGTGAGTGCAGGCAGGGAATAAAGTCGTATCTCCTCCCTGCACCATGACACCTCAACAGTTCATTTTGCAGGTGTTGCAGCTCTCCTGCTCGTCCATAGCACTGCTGACTTTCACTCTTGCTGCTCTGTCTTCCTTTACAGACGCAAACACAATTACCCAGAGAGGAGGATAATGCACTGACTTCCCACTAAATCATGCACTTCTATTAGCACACGTAATCAGCACTTCTACCAGACCAAGCCTGCGTGCTCGTTGCCTGTAGCAGAACAAGCTACTCAGCAATGCAGATGGGTAGCAATGTAAATGAAGAGCATTACCTAGGCTACAGTCATGCTTTGCCAAGTTACAAAGTGCATGCAAAGTGCTATCTCACAGCCTAGAAGGCACCACTGCATGTCTCTGACCAGATAAATTACAGTGCTGTGATGACTATATGCAACCACTCTATCGCATGGCATTGACTCATTGGCCAGCAGGATTTGATGGTGCAGATAAGATGCTAACAGTGTGCACACCACATGTGTTTATCCCCTGATACATCACTCACACAGGTGAATGGGAAGGACTATGTGCACCCAATGAACTGGCCAGTGCATATCCCACACCCAACTCCGGCCCTTTACATTCATTAGCATTTGTAGCATATGTAGCATTACATTCAACTTAGCATTTGAATCAACAGGACCACTATCTTCATTTGCTACAAACTGGGGAGAAAAAGAAATCAGAAATATCTGCTACATAAAGTAACTTGTGAACACACAGTTTAATAAATTTTACTTAGTTCATAAGATGAAAAGGATCTTAGTGTTCCGAACGGTTTAAGGGCATCAAAACTACTCCTGTTCCTCAAAACAGCTATTGCATAGCCAGATGTTACCACCTGCTAAGAATAAATAATAAAGCTACTAACTGGAAGCAGACATTAGCTTGATTTCAGAGACAAGTGATTAAAACCCTGAGGGGAAACCAGTCACAACAACATCTGTGCTGTCACCTGCCCTGAGCAATACCTGCAGTGGACATCACTCAGCCTTTCCATCTTGACTGGAAGTTGAGTGACCAGCTGGTGGAACATGGGGCTCTTCTGAACCATTCTCCAGTCTGGGGAAACTGGAAACACATGGAAGCCTTTTTTCTTAATGACATTTTTATGCAAAATAAGCATGCTTGATAAACGCACCTCAGGGGCCTTGCTTTTAGTAAGCTAGTTCAGGTTGTGCACAGTGGTTGATACAGGCTAGATACTGTATTTGTAGAATGACCACCCTGTCTACCCAGAGAACTGAAGATTTTCCCTTTTAGCAGTACATTGGAAGCAATCTCTCAGAACATTTAAGCTCCTACTAAGCATATATATCTTGGTTACAAGGACTGCTGTAGGTCCTTTCTGCTGGAAAGTAATTTTCACACTATACCATGAAGTCTAAATGCAGAGATTATGAGCATACTACTAGCCAGCAACCCCACTCAGTTTGCCAGTGGTGACACATGAAAACTCTGATGAATGAACAACATTCCTCCCTGATACTTTCAGTTCCACCATCTCAAGGATGTATTTGCTAATTGTACAAACGTTCACAAACATTCTCCGAAAGAATGGGAAACATTTAATAAGAGTGAGTAACAGAGCTGTTATAAAAACATTTCAAAATTGACACTATGGCAAAGAGCCACATTACAGCCCTGCATATCAAATGGCCAGGCGAGTCAATAGTAGCTCTCCTCTGCAACCTTTCCACTTCCAACTTATCAGAAAAGATGTTTATCTTTCTTCCTGAACGGCCCTCGAATTGTCTAAATGGTACTAAAATAAGAACTGAGTGCAACCTGAGGCAGGATCAATTTGCCATACTTGGAACATTTCTCAGTTTATCGTGATACTCCTGCCTGTTTCTCCTCCAGATGGAGAGATAAGCAGTTTAACAGGGCAAGGCTGCTGTTTTTGGCTTATTTGTAGACCCTAAGAGATACCAAGAGTAAGAAATACTGTCTGCTAAATGAAGCAGGAAACCTGAATAACTTCCGGCTTACTTCCCAAGGCCTGTTTGCCAAATATTAAATGAATTTATGCCCAGCACTGATGTGCTTAGCTCCAGCTGGATATGCCATTTATTTCTTCCAAAGGCAGGAAGCCTGCAAGCATTTCCACCTCTGTATAGCTTTATTAAGTTCTACTGGATTTAAACCAAGCTTGTCTGGTGTCTCTTTTGTTTCCTCCACAGTCTGGGTCACCAATCAAAGTACTTTTCAGTACATAGCACTCGCCTGCAGAAATCTGACCTCTGTGTAAAGCCGTTTGCTGATGGACACTGCTAATGGAAGGGGTTTTATAAGAAGAGATATTAAGTAATATAGTTTCACTTAAAAGCCTATATGAGGCTGACATTATGGACATGAGAGGATTATGCATGTGTGTGAAGAGTTCCTTCTCATACAGTGCACAGTGTCTTTTTAATTCACTGCTTCACATCAAACCCAGTATCTCAAGCACCAGGAGTCTCTTCCCACTGACTGTAACTCGCACTTCCAAGGTGTCTCCACTCCTCTCTCACCCCATGTTCTGCCTCTCCATAAAGCGCAACCTTTTTTGTGCACATCCACCCTGCACCTGCTTACCCTGTTTCTTGAAACTCATTAAAGGGGTGAGGTTATGAGTTATGCTCTGAGTGAACCGCAGTGAATTTTACCTCTATGAACAATGGAGATACTTTCCATCTATGCCACGTTCAGGTGACTGCAGGAACTCACTTGACAAACTTAACTGGTGAGGGATCAGCTTTTAGTACCTAGTAATTTTCACATGAGAAAAAGTTGCACAGACAACACAACATATAATCTTGTTCTTCACAAAAACAAACTGCTCCAGAATTTTTACTTTATAGAAGAAAAACAGTTTGCATGTTACATTATTAACAACACAATTTTTGCAATAGGCTAACCAAACCTTGAAAAGTTCAGTGAACAAGTCTTTTATAAAAGCAACAAATTTCTTACCAATAATAGAAACTGAAATAGGGCAGGTCTACTATTTCAGAGGTTTTTCTTTCTCCAGTTTTTGTGACAACATTTACTATTATTTTCCCGTGGTCTTAAGGGAATTTTGTGAGATCTCGGTTAGAAAATACTCACCCATCAGTTCAATTGAGCAGATTAGAAATAGTCTTTAAAAGTACCAGGGACAGTAATCAGCTGTTGGAACAGCTTCCTGAGCATGGTAATGGCTATCTCCATTGCTAAAAACATCCAACTAAAGCTGCTGTAGTATGTTACACAGCATGAATTTTATTTATGGAATTTCTGTGGTTGTTTCTGAGTTAATTACAACAGATTTTCTGAATTTATTTCTATCCAGACTGGGATAGAAATCTCTTGACTTTTATCACTACCTTTTAAGGGCCATTAGAGCTATATTAATTCATCGTCTATGTTGAAAGCTCTTACAGACTGACTTTAAAGAATCTTTCGCTTTTCATCTTTGCAGGATGAGGTCACTGCATAAATACACAAACTCCATACTTAAAAAGAAAGAAAAAAAATGCTTCAGACAAAATATTCATTCTGAATTTTTTCAAATAATTTTATTAAATGATCATGTTTTACATGTCATCAGACCTAACCCCTGAAGTGCAAAAATGTTTCTGAGGTATTAAGACTGGAGGAAAACAGGCACAGTATTGGTTTTTAGGGACACCACATTACAGCACGGTGGACTTTGTGAACACCAGGCTTTTATACAGCATTTGTAGGATCACAGAAAACTGAGAGTCTGTACATCTTCAGACTTGAGAGCTAAGAAGCCCTGATTGTTATCCAGTTGTGTTACATCAATGAAAACGCAGACTTTGTTGAAATAGGATGAGGACAAATATTAAAGAGGTGTTTCTCTAGGCCAGTATGTACAGTACTTTAAAAACTTAAATTCCAAATTAACTGATGAATCTGTGACCAAAATCCCAACTGTCTGTCCAGTCCAGCTTATTATATGTCATGTCTACTATGGCCTCTCTTGTACACCAGAATTTTGTCTAGTCTACACAGCTATACCACTGCCCAGTGCTCCTGTTTGAAGGCATCTGGTCACTCTCAACTTCATTTAAATTTGTTGTTTATCAGATTCACTAGAGTCAACAGCATGGTACTGCCTGTGGCCTGTTATTCTTCTAGGTGCCCTCTTCCCCTCATCTATGCAGTGAAGAAGTCTAATCCATGGGGAGAATTTGCTACAGAAATAAGCATTGACCTACTATTCATTTATTTGCTTGTCTTTTCAGGGAGACAGGGGGTAAAGGAATACTTTCTCCCCTCAGAGCATTTCCCAGGGTTAGAATTTGACTGAAAGTTGTAGATGTGGTGAATCTGTGCATAATTAATTTTCTGCAGAATATTAGTTAGATTTAAAACTCACTCATATTCTCACTCAATAATTTTGTTGGGGAAAAAAGATTTCAACCTCAAAACTCACAGCATTTTTCCTGGCACCTACAGCAATTTGCTCTAAACCATTTGACTCAAAGATACCCAGCCAAATTCTGTTTTGCGTTACTTTATGTGCTATCACCACAATCCAATGGAAGATGTATCTTAAGAAAACATTTTCAAATGAATAATAAGCAGAAGTCTTAAATTACTCTAAGAGTATGTTTCTTTTTAGCCAAGACAGATGATAACAATTTCCTCCTGAGCCACAATTGTTTTTTCAAATTTGTAATGAAACATGAAAAAATGTAAGTGATTCTCATCTTAACAGACATTTATGACTGTAGGAATGTTTCTGAATGCATAAGGTTTTGCATAGCACATTTTGATACGTTCTCACCTTAAGCATCTTCAGCTTTAAGACCTGTTTAGGAAGCTGAAGACACGAGCTCTATTGTCAGCACACCCATGGGCGTTATGTCATATATAGTCTAATCACAAACACAATTGAGATTCTCTGTTTCCTAGGATTGTCACCAATATCATTGCTACTTACCTACACACAACAATGTCTAGCATGTCTACAAATAAAGAATAGCTGGAATAGAAGCTGGATACAGATGGAATGTTGCCTTTTTTATTTTTTCTTTTTTTTTTTTTTTTTCTTTTAGTGGAAGCATATTTCATGGACAAGAAAGGCAACCTCAAACAAAAAGTGCAAGTAAATCACTTTCAGTTAAAAACTGGGTTTCGGATGCCACTCAAGACTGAGTTGTTGGGCCAATTTCTGTGCAGTAGAGTTAGGGAACACACAAAAAAGAAAACACTTGTGATTCCGAGGATGACCACGCCTGAAATCAGTGCACTGGTGACTGAATTCAGCTGGAAAGGAGGTCCATGTTGAGCTGCAAGAACAAAAATGCACAGGTAATTTCCGGTTAGAAATTCTCAGCAGTGCCAAATGCTGCTGTCTTTATATCAAATAGAGAATAATTACAGCAAAAGACTAAAATTATACTTCAGAATGAGTACCTGTCTACTTGGATAAAATTTATCTAAGTATACTTAGAAAACTGGTAGTTCTTTCACTACCAATTATACTGGGGAATAAAGACAATAAGGATACTTCCAACACACAATCCCTCACACTGGGTGACCAACCTTGACCTTTTATATTTAGGAAAAGATTGCCACTGCCCAAGAGCTGTCGAGGCAGAGGTGTAAGGATAACTGTTTCCATGCCAGGAGGGAAAGGCAGCTGTTGTTATGGGGTCCAATCCAAGAAGATAAGGCAACAGATAGCTAGTACAGTTCTGAGGACAGCATCAGTTGCTTCTGCCACTGGGTCTTCTTACAAGCAAGTAAGAAGCAGGATGGCTTAACAGACCATCCTTTCTTTACTAATCATTAGCAACTCCCCATTACCAGCAAAATAACATACAAGCTGAAAAATGTCCTCCAAGTGTCCATAGGAGAAGCACTACAAAAAAATTAAAGCCCAGATCTCCCTGCAGCCTATTTCCTTCCTCACTCTACTACTGACCACTAGTTCTAGCCAAAGTTCTTCATGGGCTCTTCATGTGGTTAAATGCCAGAACAAGAACTAAGGCAGGACTCTCCTGAGTTTGAGCTCTGAACCGAACTGCACCTTAACAACTATTTTGCTGCACAGCTCCCATATGGCATAAGCAGATTTTACTGCTTAAGTCTGATTTTGCTTCTGGCAGTTGCAATGCTTCTTCACCCTCATATGTCATAGCAACAGATTTTCACTTCAACTCCACCACAGGAATTAGAGGCTGCTTTGTTGGTGAGGTTGGATACACAAATGAAACTGAGCAATCCAAATTCACCAAATATTTTCGTTATGGCAGGGTGCCAGTATTTACTTATTTAAAAGACAAAAGCCAAAAAGAAGAAAAAACAAACAAAACATTCAAGCTCAGCGCCTCAAACTGAAACAAAAGGGTTCATTCTCCTCAGTTCTGTTTCAATCATAAAACATCTCTTTTGTGTTTCTTGGAATTTTGATTAACTTACCAAGCTGAGAGTTGTTGGTTGGTGTCTCATCTGCATTAAAACGAACAAACAAACAAACGAGATGCATTATATTTTACAGACACCTGGCACCTGCCCCCCTCCTCTCTTTGCATACAAAGGCTAGCAGACGGCTTTATTTTCAAAACACATCAACTATATTTGCAACATTGACTGGCTGTTTTTAGTATCTCTGGTAAAATCAGTATGACAACATTAATTATATGAAGTCTCTTCATTTTTTTAGGCAAATGCAACAACACAAAGTTATTTAGTATTCTGAGGGGGAAAAAAGAAAGCATGCAAACAAGAAAAAGTTTTTCCAAGGAAAACTAAAGCAACGACCTTAAGTGATGACAAAAACACCATTTCTCAACGTACCCTATGCTCTTGGCTCCTACATACTGTACTCAGGGAAACATTTATATTCCATCTACTTTTTTTTTTTTTTTTCACACTTACCATTGCCCATCTCAAAACTACACTTTTTGTCACTGTTTTTGCTTTTTCATGCAACTTGTAACCACAGCTTATGTATACGTCTATTTTGAGCAGCTGTCTTCTATGGTTAAGTGAGCCAACCATCAAAAGCTTACAATCTCACCTTCACAGATAGGTGCTTACTTTGACTCTGAATACAGAGACCAAAACATTTTCTGTTGTGTATTTCTCTTGCAGTGACTTATTTTAGTTTAACAATCATGAATGAAGTTTCTCTGAAAAGAAGGTAATTTTAGAAATAAGAGTTCAGAAATACACAGGAGAAGGACCATTATTCATCTGCTGCAGCACTATTCAGTTCCTACTAAGGTAATTACATAAGTAGTGCTGTTACCAGAACAACTGATGATTAGAGTAATGGGAAGGCTTGGCTAACTATGTGAGGTGCTTCTGGTGAGACACTGAAGTGCACAGGACCAGCCCAGGCATAGATGCAGCACCAACTCAAATGTGGAAACCAGGGGGTTGCACATCTGCAGCCACATGACAAGCATATGTATTATGCTCAGCCAGGTGCAGCAGGTTTTATGGGCTCTCTACTAAAACTAGAGCAGATCTGTTCTTGAAAATAGTATTAAGCACCTTTGTATAGCATTGTGTCAAAGACAGCACTGCCACCCATAGGATTCCTCATCCACAAAGCAGTCAATTCTGTTCAGCTTGAAGTTTTCCCATGCCCGCCCCCCTTTTTTTCTTTGACCACACTATTCACGAACCTCACATCACCAGTGCACTTATCACTTATTTGCACAACAGGAAAAGACAGTGGTAGAAAACAGCAATTACCTCTTTTTGCTCCAGAAGGAAGAGTGAAGTTTAAGCCAGATTAACTTGACCAATAGCACTCGGGAAATTGGTGGCACATTCCAGAACTAAATCACTGCTTTTCAAAGTACATCCCACCAAAACATGCCTCTGTCAGTGGGAGCGGAATGGCCCAAAAGTATGCTGTATGAAGAAATCTGTCTAATCTAATAACACCTTAGTCACATATCTCAACTAAAAGACACCTAAAAAAATACTACTTCCCTTATCATAGAATCATTTTTGAATTGGAAGAGACCCTTAAATGTCACCTAGTCGTCTTCCCCTGCAACGAGCAGGGACACCTACAGCTAGATCAGGTTGCTCAGAGCCCCATCCAGCCTGACCTTCAATGTCTATAAGAACGGGGCACCCACCACATCTCTGGGCAACCTGTGTCAGTGCCTCGTCTCCCTTGTTGTAAAGAATTTCCTCATACTAGTCTAAGTCTCCCCTCTTTTAGTTTGAAACCATTTCCCCTTGTCCTGTCACAGCAGACCATGCTAAAGTCTGTCTCTTTCTTCTTTACACCCCCCCTGTAGATACTGAAAGGCTGCTATCAGGTCTCTCTGGAGCCTTTTCTTCTCCAGGCTGAACAGCCCCAGCTCTCTTAGTCTTACTAGTGTTCTCATTAAAAAAAAAAAAAAAATAACAATAATAATCAAGAACGGTCAACAAATTATATATATTAGTTTATCATAGCTTTGGGATCATCAAATACCCATGGTAAGATCTTGATTTGCTTGAAGTAATGCTTTATTTAAAGCTAATACATTAATATCTTTTATTATTACTATTATTATTATTAAAAAATGCATCCACAGCATTTGAATCAAACTTTACTCCTTAAAAGGGACTGTTCACATGCCAAGCTTTATATAGTTCTCATTCCTTGCCTAAGGCAGTGTTTCACTAGCATGTGTTTAAGCAAATCTGTCATTTATTTTCAATATGCATTCATTCATGCAACTCTGAAGTTAGTTTTTTTTCACTTTTTATTGACTTATCAGATGACAGTAAGGGTACTCAATTGGGACCATTTATAATACAGAAGAAAATACTGTTTTTCCTTGATGAAATGTTGCTTATAACTGAGGATATCTGATTTTAAAAAATAGTCTCTTTGTAGATGGCTCCAAATTATGGAGGGTCAGTCGCCCTCCTTGTACGTGTGGGCACAACTACTTTGCATGTAAAGAAGGATTTTATGCTCAAGTGTTTCAATTATCTTTCCTAGACAAGACTCAGTCCTGTACTCAGATTCCTAAATCTAAGGCTGCTGAAATCTGCAAACCAAATTTCTTCAACAGTTTTAAAACGTTTTATTTTTATTATGTTGTCTACAGCAGTCACAGAAGTACTTTTCAGAGACTGCAGGTTGGTTTAAAACAAACCCAACAAACATCAACCAAAAAAACCTCCACATTTTGACAATAAAAATGGACCTCCTTAGAGTTCCACTCAGGATCTGAAAGCTGAAGGCTAATAGCATGTATTAACATAAATAGTAACCCATAGGTGAAGGTGGAAGAAATGGCGAATAGAAAATGACAGTGAGTATTTATTAGCTGTCCAAATTAACTTGTGATGCTGAACACAGTACCTTAAATTCCATTAACTTCCAAAAAAAAAAAAAAAAAAAGTCACTGACTTTGGGTTTTTATTTTCATGGGGTAAAGAGAAAGTGCGAGTACTAAGCAGAAATACTAGCTCATCCTTTCTACTAGATTCCAGTAGTTGAAGAAAAATCACCCAAACTCATGGAGAATCCATCCATCCTTTTTCTAAGTCATTACAAATTTCTGTTAAACTGTTAAAACATATCCCCAGGCGTTTGAAATTTCTGCCATGCATAGAAAAAGTTTGCTTGTTCCTACCACTCCTCGTAATGATGGGGCCAGCAGTGATCACAGCATTGCCAGAGGTGCTCTGAGGCCTCCAAGTTGTTCTGCTACCAGCATCTCTTCTTTCTCTGTGACTGCAAATCTGAGTGGTTAATGAAAACAATCACTGTTTCAGACTGGAATGGAATTATTGCCCTTCTGTGCTTCCTGTTTTAATGGAAGTTCTTTTACAAGCAATACTACAACTTTTATTTCTTATAGTATGCATTAAATTACTTTGCAATAAAAACAACTGCAATATTCTGTAGAAGAGTATCTTGTAAATGCCTAGCTTCCCGTTGTAGTTTGCCTTACTTCATTTACAGAACTACATTGCTGTTGTGTACAAGATTCATCTTACAGTTTATTAAATTTTCAGTAGTTAATTTCCCAGTGCTTTGTTTACAGTCAGTTTTCACAATAAATGTGTTTTGCCTGACTACAGATAGACAACATGCTACAGTTCCTGTTCTAGCAGAGTTCTTAAGTTAAACGTCATATTTTTCCATGGACTCCTAAATAGCAATGACACATTAAAACCATTCCCAGCATTCTACCATCTGGAATCCACTTTTAATTAGCATCTCTCTTATCTATCTTAATCTTGGTTACTCAAGAAAGCTTCAAACAAGATTATATCTTGGATTTCAACTGCATGTGAAAGAATTTCAAAACCCATAGAACATGCACCTCCACAGAAACAAAGAATTGCATTTAAATTATTTAAGTAATAAAATAATGCACAAAACGTCAGAATTGAGGGCATTTTAAAATTTTGAATGGAAAGTCATTCAGCAGGAAATGATACTGCATTTTGAAGATATCAGCGCAGAATATTTTGTGTTCAATATACAAACTGTGTTTCAGTTTCCAAAATACATTTGTTGTTTGCAATGCCCCCAAAAGGAAATAATCTTTGAATTGAATTGAATGTTTGAACGTCCACACCACAGCACTTTTGTAACTATGAGGGAGATTATAATAAATAAGAGGGGAGGCATTATTTTTTCCCCACTATAAGGAATACTTTCAAATATCCCTCATCAGAGTAAGTTTGCTTACCATTACAGTAAGTTTTACATTAATTATATTAAAAATATTTATATTAATCTGCAATGATTACGGATACTTTGTTTCTATGCTATATTAAGACTACTAGATCTCAAGATGTCTCAGTCATTACTTTTAATAAGCAGCTAAGGATCAAAAGAAAAAAGATGACTGATTGCATGTCCAACAACCGCACATCTGTTATGGATGAGCACATTCATTACCATATTCACCATAAGTTGTTTTACATTCCTTCAGATGCACGAAGCTCATCTTATTTTGACTATACAAGTCACCTTTATTCTGTGCATTCCAAGCATCTGTTACTCTTGGATGCAGACTAACTCCAGTGTGACTATCTTACATTCAGAGAATTTGCATCAATTTCCATCAATTGAAACTTACTGGCACAAGAAAGGGACAGTCATCTGCTCTGCACAGCTTTGTCACGCAGTGGAGGAAGACCGTAGACATCTTCTGGTTCTTGTGCTTCACAAAGCGGAATACCTCAAATGAAAATCGCCCCATTTGGCTCTTGCCATTTTCAATGATAGTTGTCTGAGGGTCCTTGTCA
The DNA here is from genome assembly GCF_019232065.1 of Centrocercus urophasianus. NCBI lineage: Eukaryota > Metazoa > Chordata > Aves > Galliformes > Phasianidae > Centrocercus > Centrocercus urophasianus. The sequence goes on along the minus strand of NW_024884364.1, from coordinate 9,797,476 downwards.
CAGCTAGTTTTTGTAGAGAAGATTAAAGCTAGGATGATTAGATAGATGGCTGGCTTTTTAAAGCTATTAGGTGAGAATAAGACAGTTAGGCAGTCAACTTAGTGCTTTGGGTCAACGGTAAAGAACATACTGCCATGATGTCCAACGTGTGCAGCCACAGTCACAAAACAGGCTGCAAAGTCCTGCACTCACTGCTACAGAAACACTGTGCTTCGTTTTGTTTTGCAACATCGCAGTTGCAAACTAAGGTACCATTTAATTCCAGTGATATAAAAAAAACCTAAAGGCAAAAGCAATAAGTTACCAGTTATGCTAACTGGTATAGACAGGTAATTCCACATGAAGACAATATTCTAGCAGCCCTCATTGGTGAAATTTAATCTGAGATACTGCCAAGATACTATTCACATTTTTCAAAATTCCAATTCAAGTAAATATTATTGAGAGTAGCAGGAACATCTATTTAACTTTAATCATTTCCTTTACTCTTTTCCTAAATACCAATCTACAATATTTTATAATATAGTCATTCACTGCAAGAGTATCTTTGGTAAAACAAAGGCCAGTTTGCACATTTCTGTTGTCTCTGGTAGACACATTTTAGATGTACAGTTCTCCACCATAATTCTTATTACTCTGAAATTGATCCTATGCTTACGTTCAGAAAAAGCTGAGTCTTGACATGTTATCTGTAAGTCCAGCCCTTAGCCTCTCTACTAATATTTCTTAGAGTTTTCAAGCAGCCTAGAAACCACTATCTGAGAAATTTATAACTGTGTTTTTTAAAAGAAAGACCTACAATTACTGAGTTGCACAGGATTTACCTGAAAAAAAGATCATATCGAAGATCATCACTCGGATTACCAGATGGTGTAGTGTAACAGTAGTCCATCAAAACATTCCACCTGTACAGAGGCAAAGTGATAGATGATGATGGAAATGGCAGTATAAGAGCAGGAATAGACAGTGAGGGAAAACTTTCATTATGAGGACAACAGCAAGATACGCATTCAATATCGAGGATTTTATATCCTTCAGTTGAAGGCAATGATTGTCAAACACTAACCACCACTTTAATGCACAAAAGGTTACAAAGACAGACAGTTGCTTCTAAATCGGAATAACTTAAAAACCCAGGAGCTGAATAGGCATCAGAACAAGAAATAACATCCTCTATGGTACCTGCCATCAAGGTTGGTTGCTCTCACAGCTGCATATATTTTGGTTTTCAAAGGTAAACCTGTACTTGGAATGAGGAGCTGCTGGCTGTAGGTCGAGTCCTGAAAAATAAACATTGACTCAATATACCAGAAATCCCACTGTGACAAATCATCGGCATTCACAAAATAAACTCTCATCTAATTTTTCCAACTTGTGTTAGAGCACATAAGACAGTAATAGACTTTCTGTCTCTTTGTGTCCCATTTCTGGGAGGAAGTACAAAACAGTGCCAGCACTGCACTGTAGGCATTTGCAGTTTGTCTAGGCAGTTTGTCAGTAAAGACCAACAGTTCATATGTCTTATTCCATGCAGCTATTGGGGAATATCTATTTATTTATCATTATATGAAGTGGCTGGGTCAGTGACTGAAGAAAAGGTACTATTTATGAACAAGGTTACTGCAAATGAACACCTCAGTATGTCTTCCAATGCTCACATGCAGTCAAGTGGCTGCTGTGGTTTTCTAAAGGAAGAGTATAATTATATTGTCAGAGAGCAACCTTTCTCAGGGAAGGTTCTCAGGTTTTAAGTAGCAAAAGTCTTCTTTTAAACTGTAATGTTTCAAGAATTCCATTTGAAGAAACAAAACAGCTAAAAATTGGCCATACATGACAATGACTATATATAGACATAGCTGCTTTGCTAGTTTCTTGTTCACATTAACTTCTCTTTAGCAATGACCCACAGATGCCATGAAACAAATTTAGAATGACAGATGTTAATTTAGCATATCAAAATGCACTTACTGTTAATGTCACCTATGTCAAATAAGGTTGCTAATCCATAAAGAACAGAAACTCAGCATGTTAATACCTCTTGTGAGAGGTCAAAGCACTCAAGTAGAATTTTGGAAGTGCTACAATAGAACCAGTGTGGCAGGCAAGAGCAGCAGCCGACAGTAACAAGAAGAATTAAGTATATAAATCAAGTGATTTTTCTAAGGAAATAGTGTCAAAAATCACAGCTTGCTCAATATCCACCCTCTTCATTACTGGAGGCCTTGGGAGCCATGCATGCACACATGATCCTTTAGGATGTTAAACAGTTACCTTGCCACATATAAAGTCAATTATACAAATTTCTAATATCAAATGCCACCAAATTTTCCAAAATAATGAAAAACATTCTACAGTAAGTCCCTCATTCTGTAAGTTTTGGAGATTCACTGGGCTATCTGGTCTAGTATTAGATATGGATGTTGGTGGCCCTGCCTGTGGCAGGGGGCTGGAGCTTGATGATCTTTGATGTCCCTTCCAACCCAAGCCATTCTATGATTCTATGATTCACAATCAACTTGTAAACCTCCTGGGGTAGAGAAGATAAAACCCATTTTTCTGAGAATTAACTGAGAAATAAATGCACTTTCAGTACAAGCATTAATAGCATTTATAATTCAGAATTAGGTCCTGAAAGGCAGCAACAAACAAGTGGTGGCCAGTTCCTTTTCTTACAGAGAAGTTTGCCAACAGTCCCTCTTCCTCATCTTTTTGGTCAGGATTATTTAAAAATCAGAGAAGTATAATCTTCATTTTAACAGATTAAGAACTGATATTCAGAGCTCTGCCAAACAAACATGATTTTTTTAAAGAATGCCTTTGGAAAATGTCCTGTTACAATATTTATAGCTCATTATGTTCAAAGTTTAAAGCATTGACTTTTAAATCAGTTGCATGAATTATAACTCAATGTCATGATGACATGAATAATAATGCAAAAAATCGGAATCATAATTTACAAAAATGTTGCCTGATAGATTGAGAAGTTGATATTTAAATCAGGTATTTAAAATGTATGAATAAAAATTTTAATCAACGGGAAAAAATCATTTCAGGGATTAATGTTGTTATTAAGTAGTGGTCCACACGTTTTTCACATTTTACTGTCACCATCCATATTTACACAGGAAAAACTTACACAATAATGCACATCCAAGTTAAATTACCTAAAAGGGTATATGACAGAGAGGTTAGCTAAAACCTATTAGAATTATTGACCCTTAAAATCATGTAAGTTCACAAAATGAGGTAACAAGTACAGTGGGCTTCAGTTTTGTAACAAATCCCACATCCCTCATGACAATTAAAGATGATCAAAACACTCTTATGAGCCTTGAACATAAAAATACTCCAGCAAAAGAGCTGCCGTTTATTGCTAAGGGAACAGGTCTATAATATTTTTATAGAATACTACAGACTATCCTCTGTATGAGTGCAATGTATCTATGCATATATACACACAGATATATAGAAATATGCCCATAAATATAATGAATGAAAACACGACTATGCACTCTGAAGTATGGCTATAACTACTACAACTGATTATTTGCATGGCATTAGAACCTTAAAGCCAGAGCTGTAAATTGATGAATTGCATAAATACAGGCTGTGGTTCCTCAAAGACCAGCTACCCAAACACAAGGCAAGAGATACATGCAAACAAAAAAGTTCCAGAGAACCTAGATTAAAGCTGTCCAAACTGAAGGCCTGGTGCTTCATCAGAGGAATGGGAGGAGAATAACACCTAACAAAGAGGACTTTACAATTTGCTCTACAAATCCAGTTTGTACCTACAGAATGCAGAGATGGATTTCATCTAGATCGTGTTACTGTGTTTTATACTCACATTGTAAAGCAACAAATTCAAAGTGCTGATAAATGTACCATTGTTCTCCCTTACAGAAATAGCAGCCGATGACCTACAACAGAACCAGAAGAATCGTGAAGATCAAAAATGCATTTTATTTTTGTCTTTACACACTTCAGTGTTTTTTATTGTTAAAAAACTCAATGAGCTGTATCACAAGAAGTTAATTTATCTGTTTGGGTTATAAACCGCAGAAATACAAGCTTATAGTAGAAACACTGGCAGAACCTTAACTGTATGGAAAATAATGGATACTGTCAAAAACATGAATCAGAAAAATAATTAGCAGAGAGGCAAAGTGACAAGAAGGAACCTGCTTTTCATGATGTACAGGATCTACTAATGGAAATATTTTCTTCCAAACAATTTCAAAAAGAATTTCCATGTTTACTGCTGTCATTTTGTCATCAGAATACAATAACTTTAAGGCAAGCTTTACAAGAAAGCCCACAGTAGCTTCTCATAAATACTATGGTATCTCATACAGTGATGGTAATTAATTTCCCTTTTTACCTTTGCATCACCTCTTCTTTCAGTGTATTTTTTTTTCATTCTCTTTACTACTATAAAAAGCTAAGTATCACCATGTTGACAGTACTGCTATGGCATGCAAATATTTAGGTATGCACAGATACAAATATATATGGACTTATACAAATATGGGAATGAAACACATAGGAATGAAAAGGACACTTACGAAGCAAGCTGGGTATTGTTAACCAGGTACTCCAGAGGATAGCTACAGCTAAATTTGTACAGAAGCCCAGGTAAATAGCTGATAATAGTTGGTGGGTCTGGTGTATCTATATAGCCCGAAACATTACCTATCTGTACCACTGAGATATTCCCATAAGCATTGACACCTCGAGCTGAGGACACCTATTGAGGGAGATAGAAAACAAGTATTACCAGGAAGTTGAACATGGGACAAGAGTTATACCTGATGCTTCACGCATCATTTACCCAGAAATACCTTCAGGAAGATCTGTTGAAAATGAGTTTGCTTTATCAACACCGTGTTGCTTATGTTCTGTCTCTAACCTCCCCAGGATCAAGCATATACAGTTCATAGGGGATATCACTGTTCTTGAAACACGGATTTGAGTAACATTTGAGTAAAACTGATGAATCCTGGTAAGCACTTTCTCTGGGAATTCCCAATGAATTTGAATGTTTTGGACAATGGTGAAGGAACTTCCCTATTACAGTGCCAATGGCATGTGACTAATTGCTCAGTCAACGGCAGGAAAATGCTCAGTATCAGATTTCCTAGTCTGTCCCTTGCTTAAGAAACACAACCTGGAGCACCAGGTAGCATAACCTGCCACTGCTATTTGGCTTTCTCCCCATCCCATCCTCCCAAAAATCATAAAAGGTTGGTATTCCCTTTGTTTATATGGAAAGCAAGTTTGAAGCCTTCACTGTGGAAAAAAAGCCAAAAAGTTGCATGGGATTTTACTATTCTATCGTGGGGACCCTAAAACTTGTAGCTCCTTCATCCTCTTTGTGGCTCAGCATGCCTAGACAGGTTGAGAAGAATTTTTGGTTATGTTTTTATCTTGTGCAGCTTTGTGGGAGCCCCGTTGGAATCTCCAATCTGCAGTTGTTTGGATTGATAAGAAAGCATGTTCTTAAAGTTATAATCAAAGAGCATGTTCTCAGAGTTGACAGTGTGACTGACTCCACACGAAGAGCAAAAAGTTCCTTCCTGTCAACTTCTAACACAGGAGATGGAAGGTACTCAGAGACTGGGAAAAGTGAATCTTGAGCTTGGTGAACTTGGTTTTGTTGAAAATTTTAAAGAAAACTCAGCCTGAAGCAAATAGGTCAGAGAGCATTTTGAACAATTCAGCACAGTTTGACAAAATTATTAGCAACTGAAAACAGCAGCGCTGTTATGAAAACTGACAGCTAACTTTGATTGTATGAATTCCAGGTAAAACATAAGCCTTAAAAATAATACATTTTTACACATTTTTGTTATTTACTCATAGGCAGTTTGATACAAACAGTGAAGACCTGTACAGGGCAACATACACAAGTTGTGCAAGCTCACTCTTCCTTGGTTGAGAAGGTCTAAGACTTTCTTTCTTTTTTTTTTTTTTTTTTTCAGTCATTCACTGGTAGATAACTCTTTTTCAAGGGAGTGAAATTTATATCGGTAGGAAACAGGGTTTGAAGTCAGCTCCTGGATCAGATTCTGGTTTGAAAAACTAGCTAAATATTACATTTAATTATTAGTTACATAAGGATATGCATTATTTATGCACAAAACAGTAACAAAATGCAGACTCTGAAGTCACAGTCAGACAAAACATCATAGCACAGATTGACACTGCACCAAGTAAAAGACCCGAGCTGAACATACAAATCTGATCTTCAGGCCCACACGTTGATTTTTTTATATATATATTTTATATGTAAAATATATATATTTATATATATATATACACACACATATATATAAAATATATAAATATGTATATATGTATACTTTATATATATATGTATGCATATAAAATTTGAGCACATAGTTAATTGCCATTCTTCATTTTGTGGGTGTTTGGTGAATTTTTGTTTGCTAGCGTAATATTCCCAGTGTGATTGAAAACTTTAGTTCGTTGCCAGATAGTTCCACAGAGAGGAGATCCTAAAAAGAAGTGAATGCCATGAGAGCACTACTTGTAGAGATGCCTGCTGTGAGCTTCCTCCCTCACGGGGCCGAGTCCTCTAGCCGGGTTATTTCCGCTGCAAGATTCAGCCTGAAGGCCCTGCCTTATCACAATATATACAGGATCAATCAACAAGCCCTTTCACACGAGATCTCAGAAGCACCCAGACTATAACTCTCATGCTCTTAAAAATATTTTTCTTTTATTCCACAAGCAGGTATTCGAAAAGTTTCAGGAAAACAAAATATGTTCATAAAGTTTTTAAGAATGCCTCGTGAAAACATCTTTTCCAGTGAAAAAAAAATTACTACTATGTGAAATGTACCATCTAATCAGAGGGCAAATGTGTCCCATCACGTTTTCTGGTTAGAAATCAAGTACATTTTCAGCTTTCTCTGGTTTTCTTTGATGTATGCATTATATTGCTCACTGGGAAAGACAATGCAAACATTATCCATAAAAGATGTAATGCTGTCAGGCCATTCACTTGACCCCATGCATAAACAGCCATGCTACAATTTCACTTTGATTTCATCTTACCACTAAAGTGTTTCCACAGGATTCCAAAGTACTCAGATTGATGATGAAAATGACCACTGCTGGAAAGGTGTTGTTATTGATGAACCCCCTGCAGTGAGCATCCCCATGCTTCCCATTCAGTGCCAGATCTGTTTCAGAATAACCAGAGAATAGAACTGTGCAAAAATTTATCTTCATAGTAATCGCCTGTACTCCACAGAAAACATTGATATCACGTTCAGCTGCAAGGGAAAAAAATGGTAAAAAGATATTGTAAAAAAAAAAAAAAGAAAAAAATATTGTATTTGAACTAAACAGCATATAATTATTGCACCAATTAGTCTGGTGTTATAAATTCCTATCAAATCAAGCTTTAGACCTCCATCACAGCAAAATAATGGAATATAAAGAACAGAAGAGCATTGTTCTGAAAAACGAGTATATCTGAGTCTACAGCCACACTAAAGAAAGAAAAAGATTAATGCAGTAAGTGTAGTCTACCATGCAACAAAACCACTATTCCAATCTTCACCAGCAAGTCATCTAGTAGCGCATTCAGAAGTTGAAGCACTGCAAAGGATTGGAAAAGTGGTTAAATATCTGGAGTTTGATTGAGCAGCCCTCTTCTGAAACAGTAAATTCCCAGCACTTGTGAGAAAACTTGGGAGGGAAGCTTTGCCCCTCAGTCCACTCCAGATGGCAGCTGGCATGGGAGTGGAGTACATTTGAGGCCGTCTGGAGTCTACTTTGTATTAGACCATAGTCTCAGGCTGTGCAGCAGACAATGAATAAAACCACAGAGTGTCTTGCAATCTTTCATTCTGTACATTATTACAATACAAAAGAAGGTAGATTGCCTAGAACATGGCAACTGTTATAACTAATCAGTTTTTGAACTGCAGAAAAATGCTGATGAGCTGATGGTTAGACTTGATGGTATTAGTTAGTCTTTCCAATGTTAGTGATTCTATGAAAGTCCTTCTTAGATGAATGTACATTTATTTAATTTGAATATACTGAGGATTTTTAGGTGTTTGAATAGCAAAGCATTGGGTGAGATTACAGGGACAAGGAATGGTTTCTTTGGGTGGAGAAACCCAAAGCTCTTACATAACTTTTCTACAAGCTCTTTTGCCTTTAGACAATATAGGACATTTTGTTTGGGTTTCTTTTTTTCCTTAAGTGCTCTGCAAAAGGTGTACTGCATCATGTTAAACACAGTCATTACTCGTTTATAGAACTACACATTTATTACACCTGCTTAAGCATTAAGGGCTATTAAAAATTGCAGAACAACTTCAGTCAATACTATGCCATTAAGCCTGCTGAAATGAATTGTTTCACTGAGCTGACAAAACAGAGAGGAAATGAAATCTCCATTATAATGAACTAGCTCTTCCCCCATGGTACAGGAGCACAAACAGTTTAATTTAGACAGCTTTAATGGTGGCTTTAAAGTCAAAACAATCAAGTGCAGAAAATAACAGGCTAAACTCTGACCTGAACTAATGTGGTGATAAATGCTACTCACTGGGTGCAAATTTGGGCAGAAAGGTACTGGAGGCAAAACATAAGTAGAAGTGATGTGGTGTGATATTCTCCTGGTTTGTACATGTGCGTATTTTCACTAACATAATGTACAAAGATCAAGAAGCATGTTATGGTATTCACTGCTAGAGGACTGTTGTAATTCAGTTAATGGGTATACTGAGGTGGAGGGGACAATACAAAAACATAAATAGCGAAGGATATGCTTCTACATTTATTCAGAGTAATTCACTGATTGTAATAAATTGCAGGATATAATATAAAATAGCTCACTTAATTTTATAACTCACTTCAAGCCTCTTTAAAAGCAGGGTGTTATTTTTCCTGTTACGGTACCTTTATAACTTGCAAAATTCTCATTTGACACTAATGGAAATGGGACCATACGGTACAATAGCCACTTTTGCACTATAAAGGAAGATAAGCTGCTTTCCTAAACTGAACCTTTTTGCTAACTGCTTTTCAAGGACACATTGTTATTAAATCTGTCCATTCTGTAATACAAAAAAGCACAGTGTTTGTTTAGAAGCAATTCTGAAACTAAATACAAACAGATCTAATGCTCCTTTAGATGCTAAAAGTCTAGCAATTTTTTTGTGAATTTAGAAAGTTAAATATTACTCCTATATCTGTATGTTTAGACAAAAATAGTTGCATTCCTGTGGTAAAAACTTCCAGTTTTCTGACGAAGACAGTTGTGATGGCTTGGAAGTAAGGTCACCCAGCTGAGACTTGATGGGGCCTTCAATACAATGGCCTCTATTGCTGTTGCTTACAGGCAAAGCATTTGGCCTCTGACTCAAACTACACCAGATTGCCATAGGCAAGAGTACTTACAAGAATGTCATGTGCAAAACAGCATAATCCATTAGATACAGTAATAACTACAGTAACTGAGACCATCTTGAGTCAAGGATGGACTAATGGCAGCATGGCCAAATGTAGACAGCTCCACTGCCCACTTCTGCCTGGTGTCCATCTGTACCACCAAGACTTGCAATGGAGCTGACCGTAAAAATGTGTGGAAGACAAGAACTTGCCAGAAAACTGCTGGCAGAAGTCATTCTACCAGAAGCATGCAAGGATATTTATAGCCCGAAACCAGCTTTTCTGCAGAAGCCTTTTCTTTGATTAAGTCACAGCTTCAGTGGTGAATTAAAATGCGCAAGAGTGTGCGAAATAGCAGCAGTACATTCTGGAGATGAACTAGTTTTACAAAGTTTCAGTAAGTTCTTTCAGCAAGAGCACTGAATCTAAACTGCACATTTCCATCTGAAGATAGCTGCACTAACATGGCTGTACACTCCAAAAGCCTTCTAAAAGCTATGCTCCACTACAATGCACAACTTAAACTTTTTTCTTCAGGCGGATTTCTGACGGACAGCAGGATTTGACCTTGTTCCATACTCAAGAAAACATCTGCCTTTAAGTACAAAAGACACGGAATTTTTGATCGACCAACTGTGTTTTTGTCTACAGCCCTGCTGATTATTGCATGCTTACACTGTAAAACAAACCTGCAAACTGCAGGAAAAAAACAAAGTCCTGTCTGATTATTTATCACCCTGTTTATGCAGCGCCATCCCTATGCAAAAGTCATCTAAGCAGCAAACGATAAAAGCACAAATAAATGAAAAATGGATGAGCTCACAGGGTCTTTAGGAAGGCTTAATTTCTCATCTTTGCTGAAGACAAGCTTCCTAAACTTCTGTTCCTCTCAGCATTAAATAAAAGAGCAAACAACTTCAAAAAAAAAAAAAAAAAAATCAATGGCTTCTGAGGTATCTGCACACCACAGACCTTGGCTGGAAAGTCCACTGTCACCTCGTATTTGGAATTTCAGCTGACAAAAACAAATGCTTCTTACAAGGAACAAATAAGGAATGGGGAAAATAATCCTACCCACAACCTAGCTCTGCAGGGCAGTATCTCAGCCTCAAAAGACACTTGTTTGACATGTTCTTCGCTCTGACCCCTCATTCTTCCGTTATACCTGAATACTGAAGGCAGGGAAAAGAGAGCCTCTCACTCCCCCCACAGGTTCTGGCCCATCTTCTGGGGTACTTGAACCAATCAAGCAGAGTTCTGGGGGGTTTACTGAGCTCCACCAGCCTCAGTGCATCACTTAACAGTCCCTCTTGAACAAAATACCTGTCGTATTTTGGGACAAAAGCATTTTGGTTTTTCATCTCTAGCTCAAATACATGGCTACCATAAGTAAAATTATTTTTCTTTCTTAGCTCTCAAAATCAGCACTAAAACCATTGATTAAATTTCAGCCTTTGAGTTTTTACTGCTTGAGATCACAAACAGGAACAAGCAGGACTCAGTTCTCACCTGCTATGGGCAGTGTGGCATTATTAGAATTTACTTAAAAAAATAATAATATTTGCTTGTAACCTAAGCAAATGCAATGCACCTAGCAGTATGGTAGTAAAATTTGCTTGTAACCTAAGCAAATGCGCCCGAGTCTCTGGGATTCAGCAGGCATGGAATCTGATATAGCCATTATTACGAGACAGAACTGTGTAAGTAGTTCCTAAATACTCTCAGTAAGAGTTGGATTCATTTTGTGGTTATCACACAGCAAATGTAAAACCATGGCATGGGGTTAGTGTGAAAGGTGACCAGAAAAGCTTTCACAAAGCACAGAAAGAAGAATCTAAGCTTCCCTCTAGTGGCTGCAATCCTCTTAAGAAGTCTGAAATGAAAAAAAAACCCACACAAAAAAAACATGGAAAATAATGAAAGGTAGATCTGAAATAGGTGGGCACAATTAACCCACACTTTTTAGTCAAGCCTGTAAAACTCTAAGAATAGAAATACAGAAGTAGTTTGTGAAAAACTCAGCTTAATGGTGATTTTTGCCAGCGATGAACAAAACATATTTTATCCTTTTTTGCATGTCCTGTATTGCTCTACTTTTCATATTTGCATCAATCAAGGGAAAAAAGATTCAAAAACATTGGTGGTCTTTTATATCAGCAATGCACCTAGCAGTATGGTAGTAATAGGAAACAGTGAAAACAGATGATTCAATAAAACTGATCTTTCCTGAAGAAGAGTCAGAACCATTATCATTTAGAAGAAAAGAAAAAGAAAAAAAGAAAAAAAACAACAACAAAAGGTATTACAGCATAATTCTGAGACTTCATCACTACTACAGGAACACAAGATGTAAATCAGTCAGAATCAGCCCTTCATTACTATTATTCTGACCAAGAACCAACAAAGGCAGGAAAAATAAACCATGTAACAGATTAACAACATTCTTTAACTGAGTAAATTCTGATATATATATGTTTCTCAGTGCATTAACAGTTTTGGACATCTGATGTCCCCAGAAAAACTTAATCCCTATTTTCTCGAGGCATGAATATAGATCATCTGTAGATGCATCGCACAGCTTTAACTGCCTCCAGGCAAGAGCTTAATGGTGAAGTGAGGCACTGAATTTTGCCATCAACTTCATTTTTGCTGAAAAAATACGTATCTATTTCTGTATTTCATTAAAAGGACATAATTACCTCACTTGGACAAAACTTGAAAGAAAACCCAGTTAGGAGTTTCAGACTCTTAAACCTGTAAAGAGCATTTCAAACAACATGACTTCTGGTGAATTTCTTGAACAGGACAGAGCTCTGGCAAAAGCAGGTCAAACCCCACTGATGTGAAGGTAGTTGTATTCATTAATACTAGGCTGGATTTGACCCAGCGTGCAATTAAGAAGAGTGTAAAGTGTAACATTACAGGAGTTTCATCGTCACTCAGGTAGTTAATATTCACTTAATGTGAAGCCCTACCCCGAGGTCCCAGGCAGATTTAAAGCTCTGTATTTAAAAATAAGCGCTGCTTTGAACCAAGACAGTAAAGAAGCCATTTAGAAAAAAAGTCTATTAAACACTTACCAGGAAACCTGCTATGGAGGTTAGCATCACAGTTGTAGCCGTTGAACTGAGCAGTCACCGAAAGCACTTTAATCGTCAGCAGGAGCAGTAACCATACCTGTTCCATTGCAAAACCTAGCAAAACATTAGGTGGTTATTACACACATCTGCTCGTTGCGTTGAAGATGCTTATTGCAGACATTTTACCACTCGGGAGGTGATGGCCTCCAGCAAAGGAATCGTGGATAAAGCTCACAACCATATGAGAAAGAGGCCACGGGCAGCTGGGCCCATTTCTGTTTCCAAGCTTTTAATCACAATGTGCAGCAAAGAAGTGCTCATGGATGGTATAAAAGAAAGAAAAGGGGAAAAAGTCCCCTAAAATTTATTGATAGATTAGGAGAGTGCTTATGCAATTGAACATTGGCAGTTTGGTTTTCTTGTTTTTTTTGTTTTTTTTTTTTTTTTTTTTTTTAATATATTTCAGTGTAAAAATCCATTGAGAAAGATGAATTAAGCAGAACAATGTTTTATTTCAGCCACGTCCTTGAAAACTGTACAGATAAATGTCTTTTTGAGCAATTCTCAGGCTCAAGGTCCTGGAATAAAATCAGTCCATATCTAATTGCCAAAAATTTGTTCTTTGAAGCATGCATGCAATTGAATTGAGCTCAGGTAAGGAGTTGGCATAGAAATTACATCTACTTGAATCATACCTGGCAACCAGTCTAGAAGGTCAGAACACATAAATTTTTCATGTCTTGAATAATTATTCTTTCTAGGAGGAATTCTCCAAAGTGTCATACTTACAATACTTAGCACAATCAATAAATATCTGATTCGCATATTCATTAGGAATATCTCAGAACACCAGGGATTTTGTCCATGAATTGCTTTACTTTTTCTTTTATTTATTTTATGAACAGAAAAATCTCTGCTAATCTGAAGCAATACTAGTTTTCCCACAAAGGAATTGGGCAATTCTGAGAGATTTAGGTGGTTTGCTACCTCTAACATGACAGCAAGAGATGCTGATCATCACATTTTTCTGAGAAGAGAAGGAACATTCACAAACACAGCACACTTCCATGCAGCCTTGGAAGAAGCTAGCAACAGCACATGGGGAGAATGTTTGGGACAAACTCCCACTTTTTTATTTGAATCATTCATGACTATGTAGGAGTGTGGGGTTTAAAGTCTTGTGTTGAGAAACAGAGACCCTCACAGAGCATTCTCAGATGCTCCCTGGCAGCAAACAAGCCAACTAGAATAAAGCACGAGCCATGCACTACATGAAGAAGCCAAAGGAATGTCCCAGTGCCACCAGAGGAGTCCAGTCATTCACTCCTACTCAACTGAGCCTGGAAGTACCTGGGATTAAAACAGAATTGGCAGCACCAAGTTTCTGCTAGGCAGGCATATGGATATTTGGACTTTATCTTTGTCGGTCCCAGCCTACTGAAGCTATTCTATTCTTAATAAGTCAGATTCAACTTTTGCCATCCTATCCAAAAGCAGCTGTGCCGCGTGTCTTCTGCTCATCTTCCTGATCCAAGTGTCACCTATAGCAACAGTGCAACCTTCTTTTAGTCTCAAGTGGATACAAAATTCTAAATAAAACAATTCTTTGATCCTTTAATCTTTTTTTCAAGCAGACTCCTGTGGAGGTTGACAGCACTTGCAGCTAATGCTGACCAAAAAAAAAAAAAAAAAGAAAAAGTGAGAACAAAGAAAACAAAATTCTTAACTGGGTTGCTATGAAACCTCTACAGTTTCATGATCTCCTTACCTTATCCGTTACTCTCGGTGAGAATTAGGGTGTTTCAGGTTTTGATGTTGGTTGTTTTTTTTTGTTTTTGTTTTGGTTTTTTTTTTGTTTTTTTTTTTTTGTTGTTGTTGTTGTTTTGTTTTTTTTGTTGTTGTTTTGTTTTTGTTTTTGGAACAAGGAAAATTTAACCTTTATTTTGTGAACATTTTTTACTGTGGAAAACTGATGTTTCTCCAGTATATTGTAGCCTTACCTCTGTTTGTACAGCTGTGATTTGGATAAAATGTCTCTTTCTATAATTGAGCTAGTTTCTGATAAATCAAGGGCATTTTACAAAGATCTGAGTTTGACTTCAATTTTCTATCTGCTACAATATTTTTTTGCTACCAAAAAAAAAAAAAAAAAATGTTTGAAAAGAATTTAATGAGAAATCACACTGACAAAGCTGTAACTATTATTTTAGATAAAAAGCAGACCTTCAGATAATTTCTAAAATGTTATTTAACTTAATTTCTGTTGCTGTGCTTCAGAGGGAGGAGAGATGATTGCTAAAGACCAAAACTGAATTAAGACATTAAGTATTTATAGCATTAGTTCTCTAGTGCATTCAGAGCGAGTCAAATTTTAACACAACCAATAATGTTCTTCTTGCTCTCCAACTACTGACTGACCTGCATATGGATTAGCATGCAGACCTGCAGCACCAGTGGGTCAGCACTCCTGCTGATCTCAGTTAAATAAGTTAAGAATGTGCATTATTTTATTATTTCTTGCAAGAGAATTGCAGGGCTATAAAATACCCTGAGAGGCCAACTTCATGTATCCATTTACCATTGTAAGGATCAAGGCAACCACTCCTTCCCAACTTGCCTTTAAAATGTTTCCAGCTACTTCTCACTAAAAAGTGCTAAAACCTCAGCCAACCAAATGTAGAAGTCATCCAACCAAAAGATTTGCATCATAGAATAATTGAATGGCTTGGGTTAGAAAGGACCCAATCATCAAGTTCCAACCACCAACCATAGAGACATCCAATTATTTCATCAAAATGGCACTTGTCTGTATACGCCTATAAAATGAAATATCCACATAGTTATGACGAAATATCCACATAGAAAAAAAGGAAGGTAAAATTCAAGCCTCAGGAGTAAGTGATTTATAACCTAGAAATCAACACGTACATAAGAAGATAGTAAAGGTATGCTTTTGGTTGGGCCCCCCCCCTTGCTCTTTAACATGGAATTGGAGTTTTTTTGGCCATTACAGCACCTCGTGCTTTTTTTTTTAAAAAAAAAAAAAAAAAGTGCTTTTTAGTTCAGAAACAAATATATTTGTCTGTTAAAAGACATTTTCACGATTCCATAGACACAAACTGCACAAAAAAATGCCTTCCTTCACTCCAGGTTTCACCAATGTAACTAAAGCACTCTTTTGTTTTCTTCAACTTTCATTCTCCATTTTCTCTGCTGAACATTTTTGAAAATCTTTTGATGTTTACATGATTTACTACGTTTGTTTATGACACTCAGTGTAGTGTTTGGACTCACTGAAATGCCCAAATCAAGAGAAAAAAAAATACTTTCAAAGTCATGCAAATAATTTAACTTAGTTTCTGCTCCTATACCGAAGGATATCTTCCAAACAAGGTTTCGTATATTCTATTGATCAAGTGGACAGTTCTTTCCGTTGATTTGGAGATGGAGGAAAGCTCTGTGTACAGGACTTCCACATATACCCAAAAAGTTCACACGGCAACTATTTCAAGCATCCATTGTAGAATAGATTTGAAGGATGAGTACAGACAAAGAGACAGAGATTTGAGGACCTATCAAACATGGTTAATTAATCAGAGACTGTGCATCATTTAGATTTCTAAAACAACCAACTCAGTGGAAAAACAGCTCAATATACTTGGGTTCCAATCTACCAAACTGTTAAAATGCTGAAGTAGACAGGGTATGAATTTCTTTGCAACTGGATTTGTTTATATATCCAGCACCAAGTCATATCTGCAGATCTTACTGTTCTGTGCTGCATGTCATTGAAGAACACAAAGAGGAACAGTTGCAACAAGCATCCCTCGATTTAATTGTTATTATTCTGCAAAGCCCTTGCCCCTGATTTCACAAATGTTGCCATGTCAGAAAACCCACACAAAATTTCAAAGCAAAGATGTTTGCAATTTAAATGAAAGCCATTCTGTATTCAGCTTAGAAATACTGTGGAACAGCAGTGACTAACCTAAATTCCTCCTTTTATTACCTGACACTCAATTTGTTTGTTCTCTCATCTTTTCATTTTTAAATGATCTTCAATGATTTTCCATTTTGAGCAGCATTCACTACTGGTTCAGTCCTTCATTTTATATTTAAATTCACTTGTGAGCTAATTTTGACTTTTGAGCTTAATTTTTATTTCAAATATTCATCCTATATTTTATTATAATCTGATGCTTGTTCTTCATTTTCCATTTATGGAGTAGCAATGCTACAAAATAATACAGTGATATGTATGTATCTTGACTTGTGCATAATGAAACTAGCAGAATAAATGTTCTATTTACAAGTGTTTTCATATAGATCTATTAACAGACTAAACGCTCTCTAGCAACATACATTAGGTCTCTGCAAGTAATAGAATAGAAAAATGATTGCTTTTACTTAAAGATGTTTTGAAGTAATCATGATGTTGTTTAATAAATATTACTACTTATAATAATTTCATGACAAAATAGCTCCTTTTGGTTCATGTCTGTCTCACTGTTTACCTTAGTTCTGCATCTGTGCTGGAGTTGTGTGTTAGCTGTACCTCCATCAGAGCTTCCAGACATATATCAGACTATTAGCACTTAAAAGTAATGTGACAAACAAATCCAGAAGAATAATTCTCTGCACCCAGCCCTTCAGCTGAACTTTCTCATTCAGTTCCTACATCCCACTGTAACAGATTATCCAGACCATGCAACCTCTGTCATCACCTTCTTTGCATCTTTGGCTCTTCTGATGCAGATAAAACAGGACTTGGAACTTTACAGTATCTGTTTTGAAAACAAGGACACCAAATGGTGTAATTCCTGGTTTTTGGTTTTTTATTTGTTTTTGTTTGTTTTCTTCCTGAAGGATAATAAAACTCCTAAAGGATAAGAAAAAAAACGGGCGCCTGAGATGCAAGTAACTTTTTAGGAACAGGTTTCATCTTTAATATTTCCATCCGCTTGTGAACAATCTTTAGTGTCAAGACTTTGAAAAACAGAGTTTCTTTTCTTATGAATGCTTCAGATTTCAGATCGCAATACCATGCTATTTCTGACATCATGCAAAAGCTGCAAAGGTGAAAATACACGTACAGAGATACACACACATACATAACACATACACACACACACACACACACTGATTAGTATTTTCTAATCAAAACAAAGCTCATGACAGTTATAAACCTGCAAAACAGATTGGATGTTCCCAAAATTATAGCATTTGAAGGTACGCAGCACAGGAATACAAGCATAATAATGACGACACATACAAGGAAATAATAAAACTAAGAATGCTAGAAATCACTTCATCTTGTGAATGTAAAAAATGCATCTGATTTTTCTTTTCTCAACCGAATGGGAGCAAAAATTTGTTTTAAGTAGGCAAACTAATCTCTCTACTAACTATACAGAATACAAACAGCAGTGGTGGACGATGAAGGAAGTACGATGCATGAAATGTACAGGTGTACTTAGGCATAGATTTGCTTTCAGTATCAATTATTTGGCCCCAGAAATGATTCATGCACATTTTCTAGTCATACGTTTAGACTCTATTCTTGAGATATAAAACAGAAATCCTGGAATGTCTCTATACTATATGAGCTTTGTAATTAATATTGGGTCAAAGCTCAGAGCGCCAACTAAAGCCAACAGGAACTGTAATTGATGAAGAACAAATCATAGACAAAATCCCAAATGCCAAGATATTTGGTGAATCAATCAGTTGCGTAAGGTATCCAAAGAAAGTGAGACTGGGAACAAACTTGGGAAGGGCTTTTTTTTCTTAATAAAGAAAAATAAATCAAATTTTTGGTTTTATTCTAAACTTTCTGGTTGTTGTTTTTTTTTTTTCCTAGTCCCTCAACAACAACTTCTTTCACTTAAACTAATAATAATGTTTTTGGCTTTTTTAAAAAAGAGATAGATGTTAATTTTCCACAAAAGTAATTCATGCCAAAATTACTAGAATTTAATCTGGAAGATGGTCATTTCAGAAAGCTATCAAATTTGGACCAGCATGCTACATAGGTAATGGAAATTCAAGACCATTAAATATTAATGTAGAAGTAATACAGAGCTTTCTTCTGAACTGAAGTGAAATAACCATTCTAAGCCCTGCTGAACACCAAGAGGCTGAAAATCTAGATCTGGTTCCTAAAGACACAGCTCAGGTTATCTTTTGTTAATCGTATTACTATTAATGAGAATTAAACATGTATGTTGGATAGATAATATTAAAGCCATGCAATGCCTTTCAACCTATAAAATCAGTGTAATGCATACTGAGAGATCCACAATAGCCTTGGTACATCCACAGCTTCATCCCGTAGCCTTAGGTAGGCAAAACCCTAGTTGAGACATTTTTATTACTATTACTTTGCCATTCTAAAGGCTAGGGAAAATGTAACTACAGTGCTATATATTAATAACAAAATCTGTATTTTAACAATACAAAACATTCACCATAATAATAATCTTTTAAATGCTGTATTTCAGCATGCAAGTCTACTTGCTGTTACGACAAACCCTTGAATGCACTGAGATTTTTTTATTATTATTCTGTTCTGAAAAGAAATTGACTGCTTATTTACAAAGTAAAAAGAGAAATAGTGATCAAACGAACAGTACAACTATATGAAATATTTCCAAGGGATTTATACAAAATAGCACAATACCTTCCAGGGAGATAACAGACTAGAAGTGAAACAGTCATTAAAGCACTTTGAAAAGCTATGTTGAAACGAGTCATAGATCCTGACAGTTTATATATATTTAAACTCTCCACTTAAGATAGTTAAAATCATGCAAGCAGTTTACCTGTTATTCTGTGCTAAACAACAGTACAACAGTTATTCTAGTTGTTTCCTATATCCATGAGTGAAATACTAATATTCCTCAAAAGGGCTACCTTTCCTTCATGCCATTCTATATTGTTTTTACTGTAGTTGTACTTAGTGATCAGTTCAATTTTATTTAAGTATTGTCAGAATATTTGGGTTTTTTCCTCCCACAGAAATGATCTGAATAAGCAATTTAGAACTTGCTGCATTTCACAGAAAACATTGCTAAAACCCTCCCACACGTTTATATTGACATCCTAAGGCTTTTGAGAACATTAGTGTTATAGCTATAGTCATTATACCATACAAAGAAAGCATTGAAACATTATGTACCAGATAGATAAGTCAACAAAATTATTCAAATTTCTGTTTCAAATGTTTGATTCACAGATGCCTCAATAAAATGTAAGAACGTAAGTCAATTTAAAGCTTCAGATAAAAAAATACAAATAAAACAAACCAACCAACCAACAAACAAAACACCAAAATCAACTGCATCTCTCAAGTCACACAAGGAAAAACAGATTTCTGTGCTGCCCTTCCAACCTGCAGGAATTACTATGCTTTTCCATGGGCTATGAATTGTGCAATGCTGGTACTGAGCTCAGATTTTAGAGGCACACAGGACTGAAGGAAGTGATCTATTGTCAAAGCTTTGGACTAGAATTAAAGAGTTTTGGAAAAATTCTTCTCTGATTTCACATTGTCTACTACATAACCAGAAAAATGTGTCAGACTGAGGAAAAAAAGTAAATTCAGAATAGAATTTGGAGACTATTGTAGTGATCTGAAAAGATCATTTTATTCCAAATCTGGAAATCCTTGACAAAGCAAGAACTCCTTTTCATTATTAAAACTTACAATTTGATGTTCTGCTGTGTATTTCATTAATCTCTAGTTAGAACTTAGATTCTTCGTGCAAATTTGGCGGGTTCAACACAAAAAGCCAAGAATTTAAACCAATTGAAAACAGATTTCCTATTATAGTCACTGCATATCTGACTTGCATCATAAAGTGAAAATCATTTTGTATTTCTCACTTTTGTCGCAGAATATTATAATAAAGAGAAGAAAAAATCTATAATTAACTGTTGAAACTGATTACAAAACAATTTTTAATCACATAACCAATAGCACATACCTATGGACTGACTACAACATGCAGAAGTACCTGCAACGAACGCAGTGACAACAGAATTTTGAGTCATTGGCTAGCTACACTGACCACATAGAAAAATGGTTTGATTTTGCTCTCTTGCACCTGTTCCACATTGCGTTCATCTTTCACTTTTAGTAGAGATATCGCAATTTGAAAAACAGTAAGAGACTAAAGCAAGTCCAGGATCATCTTAGACAAACACAAGCAATGGTTATGTAGTCCTCTGTATGGGCAGACAGGGACCGTCCCTAAAGCCTGGAATGAATAGGTTGTTTCTAGGTTTAAAGATATTCAGCACAAGCACATTCAACCTACTGATTTCTTTTTCACATCACTGATCATTATGAGGATTCCATCAGCTAGCAAATTTACAGAGACTATCAAATCATTTGATATAGGCCACTAAAGAGTCGTCACATGGTAATGGCCTTCAGTTGCCTCTAACTATGGTCTGGATTCAAAAACACCAATACAGCGATGAGACACTTCTTATCCTATTGCATGCCCCTAGAGCCTTGCAGTCACATGGGCAGATAAAGATCCAAACGAGTATCATTCTCCTTAATTACTCTTTTTACGCTTTTGAAGAGAGCAATATAAATATAAATCTTCAGTAAATAATGCTTGATGTCACTGGCAAGTAGATTATAGTGCAGCCATCTGTTTGCAGTTTGAAAAGTTACCATTAAAACAAGACTTCACTGACAAAAAGCACCAACAGTTTATGCTATCAGATTGACTTCAATTTCCTGACTTTCAGGAATAGAAATTAAGCAGTAAAGTTATAGAATGCCACTGTAGAATTGTACAATCTGATCTAATCCTTAAAAGTTAAACAAATATGGAGTAAATAACACTGCTAATATCTTGGTCTAAACCAGCATAAAAACCCACAGGCTTCATAAATGCGTGAAATCAGAGAGCACTCACACTGTTCCAAGGATTACATTTAAACAGAAACAGAGAAGCTATTTTATTTTACTATGAAATAAAAAAAAAGATTTGCTTATGAATATTTCTTTTACCATGTTTCGAGTCCCTTTTATAGCCATTTTGGACTTATTACACGGTTTGAAGTAATTTTTAAGCCAGCCTCTAAAACAAGCCTGAGGGATATTGCTCAAGACCAAGCTAAAAGAAAGCAAAACATCACGCACTGATCAAAAACATTCTTTGATCAAAAGAACACAAGTAGGTTGAACAGTTTCTTTTGCTGCTGCTCTAGGATGGTGCTAAAATTTCCTTTCACAGTGCACACAGCAATTAGAATAACTATGTCAATTTGGACTGTATCAGTTCATCAACTTAACTAAAGACTTGATTTCAAATCCCCACTATCTTCACTCATGAGTATATTGTCATTATTAATATTTTTAAAAGAAAATAATGAAAGGTGGGTGCAATTATCATACCCAGCCAGCTTTGTTACTGCAGACAATGTCATTTCCAATCAGCAAACCCATGTCATTATACTGCAGAGGGAGACAGATAAGAAGTCTCGCTTATCAAAATTCTCTTCCATCAATGCAACGATTGTGGGAATAGGCAGACTGACACCACAAGTTGGATAACATTGTCTCCCTCAAGAAATTTATTGTTTTCCTCCTGGAAGCAAAGCAAATGGGTTTGACACACATTGGTAACCTCAAAGGTGTATAACCTTCCTCCCCTCATATTAATGATGTGGGTTGATCTGGGTACCTTTAGTTAAAATCAAAGTTGAGATTTTCCCAGTTTGATGATAATTTCCCTCTCTATTTTCATTATCCATTCCCTACATAGTTCTTCCCCAGCCAACTCCCTCTGAGAGTTTTCAGTGAGTTCAAACTTGTCAAACAAGTGTTAAAATGATAACTTTTTAAAATAACAAATAATGTGAAATTTTGCAATATTTTAGTAAGTTCTAGTTGGCTGACATAGTGGGCACTTACCCAAATCCCCAGAAGCTGTTGAGTCAGCTGTACTCCATCTATCCTGTGCTCCTGCATGTGATCAAGTGTTCAACTTCTCTGTCCTGCAGAACTTTTCAGAAAGCATTCTGAGCCTGCTGGTGGGGGAAAAGAGACACTCATTATGAAAATTCTTTTAAAAATAGGTCTGGATTTTAGATGGGAAAATTTGACAGGTCTCAGAATGCCTTACAAGTCTGTTCATCACCATGCTGAAATCTGAGCAGGATCTTTATGGTGCCTTTTTTCAATCCTCTGCCTCTTTTTTCTTGCAGCCTTTTGATCTACTTCTCTCCACTTGTACGAAGATCTCCAGAGGTCCAAGTGGGGCAAACAATCAATGTGAAGAAATTATTCTGTCATCAGCTTGTTGAGGGAAAAGCTTGTCTGCTTAAAAAGAGGGGTGGGAGGAAGGAGACAGATGGAAGCACTGAGATAGGATCAGTAACTAAGCTGCATGGTTATCAATGGCCTGTTGTGTGTTGTGAGAAGTGTCTATTTTTTCAGTTCTGGGCTAAATTCATAGTACCCACAAAACAAAAGCAAAAAGAGCGACATTTCACGCTGTGATGAAAATGTGATATGGGGGTGTCACTGTGAATACAGGTGACAACAGAATGATAATTACCAACAGGACATCAATGCACACAAAGCCAACTGCATACAAAGGCAAGATGAAGCTGCTAGAAACTAAACCTGCTTCATAACATCTACTTCCTGATCCTCAGGCCTTAGAGGGGGCAGAGGGAGATGTTTCACTCCCTTTTGTTGCATTAGATTTTTTCTCTCTCCTGCCTCTTTTCACTTTCTCCCTTTAGTTTTTTGTGATAGCCATCTATGCCTGTAAACTTTCATTATGCCTTGGGGCAGGTAAAACTGTAGTCAATAGGCTTTGGCATCCCAGAGAAAGTTTTGAGGTGCTTGGATTTTTTGGGGTGTAGCATGAACAGTGAAGCCTGGCCTTTGCCATGTCTTCACTTACACTAGCTGCTCATAGACATCAGTGCTGCTAAGTACATCCACAGTGATCCTGGCCAGTCTGGATGAGTAGTAACCTGCCCAATACGCTGACCTCCCCACCTCAAAAGCTTGCTCTATCAGGTGAATGAAAAAGGAAAGCAGCAAAGCAGGTTTCAACAATAAGCTCCCTCACATATAAGCCATGTATTCTGTACCCATGGGAATGGTGGATCATCCCTGGCTGTTCCAGATCCAGGAAGGAGAGCCCAGTGCTGCTTCCCCATGCAGGCATAGAGAGCTTTTGCTGCTTCTAGCAGTTTTGCTCCAGAAAGAATCATTTAAAACATACTCTGAAGTCATCAGACATCAAAAGGCTTTTTATACTTGTAAGTTGCTAGTCCTATTTTCAGACACATATCCTATAACATTAATGGTTTGACTGGGTTCAAGAAACTAAATCCGATCCTTCAATATAAATAGCACAATACAACAAGAACTAGGGTTGCCTTAGACTAATAAAAAGATAAACAAAGGGAAATGAAGCAATGGCAAGACCTTTACTTCATATTAAGTGTTTAGGCAGGTTTGATGCCTCAAGTCACGAGAACACATTGAAATATCTCAGTATAATATCAATTTCACAAACAAGAGTGTTAAAGCATGGTCTTACTCTTGAGTAGGTTTCCAAAGCAGGAATCTCAGTTAAAGACACCTATAAAATCAAAAGTTATCCCCTGCCTTATGGCCTTTAGATGAGTTTATTAAAAAACATCAAATCATGTTAAGACATTGTAGGCAATTTCTTTCCACTTCCAGTGGCAGAAAGTATAACTTCTGGGCAATCTGGTCCAGAGCCTCACCACCCTTATCTTCCTTATATCCAATCTAACTGAAAGCACTTCTAGTTTGAATGCACTAGGCAGCAGGATAGGTCCTTGCAACTTAAGCTCACACCAAAAATCAGCCATTTCAGCAGCTATACACACTGAGGAATCATGGCTACACACTTTCGGGAGACTTAATTCTGCCCATCAGCTGCAGGAGCAGCTTGGCTGGAGCAAACACGTCCACCTCCAAGCAGAAATAGGTTGAAAGTTACCTGGGCAACAGAGCTCAGGAGAGCCTGCAAGACCAGCCTTCATCCTGGCAGGTCAAAAGTCTTCTAAGGTCTGTCAGCTAGACAGTCCATCATTTTGCACCTCCAATAAAGTTATTGCTGACTGAGAAGCATATGGTGAGATGAAAGTACAGTTATCTGCCTTATCCCACCCCCAGACAGTTCACACAGTTTAGGATTGCAGTAGCTTTACCCTCAATCCATTAGAACAGGTAAGAACGAACACGGCTACAATGTGTTCAGACAGTAATTAGTTGAAACATATTTAAAGGAAGCAGTGAACAAATCTGCGCTTTCTAGAAATAGCACTTCACTGCTATCACACAATACGATAAGCAATCTGAAGGATATGCTACATATACCCATAAAATCCCAAGTTGTTTCAAGTTTTCTATAAATAATGGCACTTAGTAATTCCACTGCTACATAATGTTATCTTCTCTTTCAAAATAAAAAGAAATCCTTGTATTCATTAACATGTAACAAAATAAAACAAGCCTAAGTAATTCACCATTAGGGATGTGAAGGGATGTGCCCCAGACCGTTTAATTCTCTGAACTTACACAGTTTATTTGTAGAAAAATGATTTTTGCTCTGTAAAATATTTAACAATTTTACAAGTTTTTTTCAGCATGATTTCAAAGTCATTCTGATCAGAACAGATATAAGACAACAGTATGAATATATCAACTGAAAAACAAAGAATAACTTTCCAAATATATTATTTTAAAAATTCAAAATCTGCCTCCTTTCCATAAAATCCCTTTGCCTGTCTCACTATCCATTTTTAGTATTATTTTTTTCTTAGACTATAACAGCTGCTTTTTTCTAAGCAATGATTTTAGAGAATGTCAGGACACAATCTGATTGCAGTTTTAGTGACTCATCAAAAGGATCTGAAGGACTAAAGCATCTCAGGAGCTCTCTCTTTTCGTGTAGACAAATGCAACAAATAAGTAATGCCATTTCTCCCACCCTCTCCTTCAGGACGCAGAAAGTTCCCACTCACCCAGAATTTGTCACTGACACCTAAATACACACAGGGAGACAGAAATGAATGGAAAAAAACAACTCAGGAGAAAAAAAAAAAAAAAATCAAATCAAAAGGGGAAATCCAAAGATTCTTAACCAGCTCATATGCAATCTAAACTGTGCTGCTGTTTGCCCATGATATAAATACTGAGTCTGTTAGACTTACATTTCTCTTAGAAAAGTAAATAAGAAGAATATTATTCCTAATCAGCCAAAGGAAGAATCTTCCCCTCCGCTACTTATATCACAATTATCCCATTCTGTAGAGCTTTGGAGATATCCTAGATTTTCTTTTGACAGATTTACATCAACATCAACTTCCACAAAGCCCAACTAGATTGCTAATTTGTTAAACAGGAGGAGAAACAAAAGACAAAAAAAAAAAAAAAAAAAAAAAAAATTGGCTTATATTTGGGATATGTATTGGCATACATAGACCTACATTTGCAGGTGCTTTGATGGAACTCTTCTCAGCAAATAACCGTTATATATTACATCCCCTCTTATTTGCGTCTTTTCTAAACATATCTACAATGGTACTTCCTGCTCTCCTTATGAGTAAATTGCAGAGCCCTACAAGCATCTCCTGCCTCTTCTCGAACTGCCTTTTCTCTCATATTTAGTTTTATTTGCTTTTTAAAAACTTCACGCTTTCACTTTTCTAAACACTCCTCAGAATTATGTCCATATTAAGCCCTTCGCATAAAAGATTTGCACTGCTACCCCTTTTCTATCGATATGGCAAGAGAACGGGCCTCAAGTTGTGCCAGGGGAAGTTCAGGTTGGATACGAGAAAAAGTCTCTTCCCAGAAAGAATGTGAGGTATTGGAACAGGCCACCCAGGGAGGTGGTGGAGTCACTGTCCGTTAGAGTTCAAGAACTGTGTAGACATGGCACTGAGGGACATGGTTAATAGGTATGGCGGGGATGGGTTGATGTTTGGACTATATAATTTTAGAGGTCTTTCCAACCTTAGTTATTCTATGATCCTTTCCTAAAAGATCGGGTGTGTTTCAGAATCCAGTTAACATAGAGTAGCATCCCATGTTGTTCTTACAGTATGCAGTCAATACCTGCTGTCGCTGCAAGGAAGGGGGTTTGAAAAGAACCAGTACTGCACGAGTTATTCTTCCCTAGCAGTAGCCAAATCACTCACTCAAACACATAGCTTAAAAACTGTCATCACTATTTATATTATGGGCATCTAGAGAGTGTGTACCAGTTTTAAATAACTGAAGAGTATTCTGCCTCAGAATCAAGCAGTTCCTATCCTGCCAAAGCAATGGTAATTTAAATCTCTCTAATGTAAACTGTTAGAAAAACAGGGAGCACACGTGAGAAAAATGATAATGAAATTATGTTTGTAATGAAACATCACATAGAACCCAAATCCAGTCTATGCAGATCTTTACCAAAGGCAAAAAATGCAACCTGAACAGATTGTAAATAACTCTGGCACCAGTCTTATCTGCAGAAAGACCACAGAACTAGGAAACATAAATCCCTGTTAGTCATAGCAGTGCATAACAACATACATCAAAGGACTGACGTGTTTCAATAACAGCAGAGGTAAATTTACAAAAGAAATGGCTGTGGTAACATATTGTGAATTGGGACTAAAGAAAAAACAACACACAACCACCCATGAGACTACATTCAGCTTCTCCAGCTTTATTGAAAAGAATCTGATTTGCAGCAACAAATATTTCTCACAGCACTGCATAAAAAGCATTAAAAACAGTCAGCTTCTTGCATTAAAATATTTTGTTTCACAGCGTGCCTGATTTTTTGGTTTCTTTGTTTTAGATCCATAGGATACTACACATGTGAGCTTCAGTTTATCGTGGATGCTCAGGAAAATAATTTTCATGTTGACCATATCAGATTTAAAAAATAAACCTGGAATCACACTTTGCTTTGGATTTACATTGATTATTTTGCTTTTTCCTCAAATCGAACAAAAGTAAAAATCATTCTATTTCCACTTTAGTCACAAAAATTTATACAAGGAGTGCTCCAAAAGCAATGTTTCCTATTTTATTATATTGGCCCACAACACCAGAGGCAAATGTTGGCAGCGTGGCAGTGGTAGAATCTTCCCACCAATATTCCCTTACTTGTGTGACAGATGGCAGCAGAGGGGCAGTCTGACAGAACAGTGTCTGACATGGGAGTGCACATGAAGCAAAGGTGTGTCACTGAATTCCTCCATGGAGAAGAAATGGCACCCAATGACATTAGTCAATATTTGCTGAATGCTGATGGAGACCAACCAGTAAATGTGAGCAAAGTGAGGCGGTGGGTGGTGTTTCAGCAGTGGCAAAAGTGAGTTGCCCCCGCAGGTGCAGATTTTGATGAGCTAGGCATGCAAACTCCAGTGCATTGCTGATGAAAATGCAGAGCTAATGGTGGTGACTGTGCTGAAAAATATTATTTTGTAGCTGAGAACTTGCTCTACCAAATACCGTTGTTGTGGTCTTTGTGTATTTTGCAGTTTCCATGGAAATAAATATTACTATTTATTTTATTATTATTATTACTATTTATTATATAAATATTCCATGGAAATTAATATTACTATAAGTATTACTATTACTTTCAGAGTGACCAATGTTCTACCCAAACAATTTGCAAAGTTTAAAACCATAGTAGTTTCAACAGCATTTCTAAGTATACACACACTTTCTTACTCTTGTATTAACTCTGAACATCATACTCTCCTAACTCTGACTGCAAGACACTCACTTTTGAACCCATTACCAAATTTTAGCTAAATGTACAGCCAATATTCCTTTCCTTTAACAAGATTTTATCTAATATTTCTCATTACTTTAAACATTTATCCTCCAGAGAGGCTTGCAGATTTTCAAATGAGAAAGGCTATTTTCAGTCTGAAAGCAACATCAATCCGGCTGCCTTGCTTTACAGCAGAGCTCTTCCTTGTTTCTCTGCCATTAGTTTCTTAAACTAAATGCAGATGTCACCAGCCTTTCTTTAGAAAAAGGAAGTAAGTGTCCCATTAAGTACTTAGAGGAGTGGACAGATTCTCCCATTCAGCTCGTTCCCTACACACTTGCTGCTACTGAACAGCAAATCTTGTATTTCTGAGAAAGGGCCATCACAGAGAGGTTATTTTCCCCTCTAAGTGGTTTCCTTCTTTCACTTGTTCTCAAGTTTAGTGCTAAGTTGCTGAAAGATTACCTCATTCATATGATTGGGAGACTGTC
Organism: Centrocercus urophasianus; assembly: GCF_019232065.1. NCBI lineage: Eukaryota > Metazoa > Chordata > Aves > Galliformes > Phasianidae > Centrocercus > Centrocercus urophasianus. Next base: position 9,768,673 of record NW_024884364.1, on the reverse strand, counting down.
AGGCTCCAGAGCATCGGGTGAGTGAGGCAATAATTATTTGTTTGAAAAACACAGGTAGTTTTGCCTGCATTGCAAAGAAACATGCCTGAGTTTTTCATTATTCCAAGGACAAATCCTGAAGCTTATTTCCTTTTCAGAAGCATAGTCCATGCTCACAATGGTGGAAAATTACAGAGATAGTTCCAATCACTGCTCATGTTCAATAAGAGTCTGAATGGAGCTAAAGGGAATGGGGCTGCCTGCCCAAGTGTATGCTGCTGTTGACTGCATGCACACATACATGCTTGGGCTTCTCAAAGGAGGAAAGCGATCTCAGCATAAGGTAGGATGTGAGTTTAATGTACTTTAGCATACCAGCAAAACTCCCTATGTCCCCCGGGCGAACCCTTCCTTTGCTGCAAGCTGGTTTTTCTTTTTTGGACCGTGGTTGACATTGCGGTAGGAGCTTCCTTAAAGTTGTCTTTGTGTTTGTTTTTTAATGCATAAGCATTTATGTTGTTTTGAAGCTTTTTTAGAGCTACTTTTATTTAAGAACAATGCCAGTTCAATAGCACAGTAAGTACAGAGCTTCCCATGTTTGTTCAGGCCACAGATAGATTTCTAAAACTACCTTCCGTGAGCTTTTTCCTAGGTCAATACAGTCCCTGTTTTATTTACTAGGATGATTTTCTATCATTTAGTGTGAAATAACTTCAAAACCCCAACAGCATCAAGTGCCAGGAAACTAATCAAGGAGAAAGAACAAGTGAGAAGAGATCAGAAGGATTTTTACACGTAAGGGTCTCGACCCATTCCTCCTAGGCAGTACTCAGCACCAGAATACAGAACTACAGACTACCCCCCTAGGAAGAAACAAACCTCACTACATGACCTCTGTGAACTGGATTTAAGATGCATGTTCATTATGTTGCAGAGGGGATGTTCAAGAGGATCAATATGCCATTGAGATAAAAGAATGGTATAAACTGTCCTGAGAGTTGCTTAGAATATTCTTTACTGTCAGCCTGGGAATTAAAAACAGAGCAAGAGGCATATTAAAACTGTGCTTTTATAAGCTTAATCAGTAGGCTGGAAAATGAGTTTCACAAAGAGATAATGAGCTCCCAAATCATAATTTGCCAAGGGTGCATCGATTTCACTGGTCTTCAGATCATTTATGAGCATCCAGCACAAGAGCACCTTCCTGCCCCAGGCTCCCACCAGGCAGAGGTATGAGTAGGTGAAACTCCACCTACGCAAGAAGGATTTACAAGTTTAATGGCTGTGTGAGGTACAGGAAGGTCATCAGTTTTGGATCTACTCAAGATGGATATTTTGTGGTCTTTGCTGAAGCTGAGAAACAAACCGTTTTCACTGCGTACTGAGTAAGCCTTTTGCCTCCCCTTTGAGGCATTTGCAGAGGTAGCAAAGGGCTAATCTTAACAGTTCAATTGCAGAAGCAGCCATGCTGCCACCACTGTGGGTTCTACCAACCCTACAGTCACTAACTTGCTACTCACCCTGGTAACCACTAGGGCATTTAGTACTTTAGTACATGAGAGAGTAGGCTGAAGGTTTCTCCCCTAGCTCAAGGCAGCATATTCTTTCGGGGACAGCTCTATTAGGTCAAAGATCAAAACTTATTCCTGAGTTAGTGACAAGTTGATGTCCCCACCCTACCTGAAATGTTTTACACAGACTGTGCAGTATCAGTTGTAAAAAACTGAGATAACAATCCAGCTTAGCTGTAGATCAGTGTCTAAAGCACTGCCCTGAGAAATAAGTTAAAATCCCTCAGAATAAGAAATGCATTAAACTTGGTCTTCTACATCTTAGTCAAGTAGCCAGATCACTGGACCACAGGAGGGGCCATTGCAGAGGCAAGTTTCTATCATGGCATCTAAAACTCACTACATATTTCAACACAGGAGCGACACCACAGACATAGATGACAACATTGTGTCATCTCAATCCCCTATCTAGGCTCTTTTCATTTTTTTCACATCTTACTTGCAGTTCGCATCAAAATGTACAAAGCTTAATGCTAACTCCTTCTGGCAGGTTGGGACAGCTGAACAGATAAGGGAGTTGCTTCTTGTTTTTTGTTGTGATTTTTTTTTTTTTTTTTTTTTTAATTCATTACTTTAAAAAAATTCTAAAAAAATCTGGTTTCATAGGGATAGGGGCTGTGGGATTTGTGTGCAACTTTTCTTCCATCCATTCTGCAAAAAAAAAAAAAAAAAAAAAAAAATCAGACATTCTTTCCTGAGACTAAAAGTTAGAGTGAAGATGACCCTTATCTCAGTAGTTTGGAAAATAAGACCAGAGGTGCAGGACATGAACAGGAAAAAAAGACTGTCTGCAATGCATCCTGCCACTCACCTGCTCTGTGTTGTCTGAACATGTACTTTTAATAGCAAAGTACCCCACATAACAAGAAATGGCCTTATCCAATTTATGCAATGAGAAAACTAAGAGAAGCTGCAGCTTCTTTTCTTCATTAGATGAACATGTCATCCCCAGACCTCAGCAATGACTGAGCTGGTATGACTTCTCACCCCTTTGAAATGCCTTTCTCAGAAATACCGATGATTTGTCACTATAGCTGTTCCAGATGCTTAAAACGCTATCTCAGATCTGATGAGGAAAACATACTGCTGGTACTACATCACACATCTGCTGCTCATTCACTTTTCTTTTACTCCACACAGAACTAATACAAAGAGCTACAAAGTTCTGAACTTTACATTCATTTTCTGGAGGGGGGGGGAAAAAAAAAAAAAAAAAAAAAAAAAGCAGGAAATGGATGCCTGTGAGCCTTCATTAGTCTGTACATTATGAAAGATATTATATGCCAAATATCAGAAATGCCTGCTACACACAATAGCAACAGATCAAAGTCAATGCTACTATACTAAATGAAAACATTACAAGAATCAATGTGATCAGAGCTACTTCTTTTAAATAATCCATAAAATCAGAAAGTGGGAAAAATGTATCCTCTCAAGAATTACAGCTCCAGTTGATCTATTTCTTTCCTCACTGTGAAGTCCACTGCATTATTTATTCATTTAAGTGCTCTAATCAAGACAACTGCTCAGAAGTCATTTTAAATAAGAGTGCACTGCTCAATGTAGCAGTAAGAGATAACAGCAATTTGCAGCCCATGGTGATGTACAGCAGCATAAAAAGCTTGCTGGATTGAGGACACATTACATGGTTACAGCTGAGAAAGTCATTTCACAATATAAAAAACAAGTGCCTTTTTTCTTCTGTATGTTGCAACAGACAGCCTCCTCCTTTAAGCCTGATCCCAGGATCCACGAGAGCCACACTGCACCAGCCACCACAGTCAGAAGGCGTGCTCCACAAAATGCAATCCTACTGAATCTACATTTCAAGCATGCAGGCCTCCTGTGGGGAGGTGAGCTGCTGCTCTCCAAGTACAGAGCAGAGGTGGCTGCATAACACAGGGCTAGCCCCTGGCTCCCACCATCATCATCAGCCACTGGAGCATTACAGTTCTTTTCAAAACAAGGCTTCTTAAGCAAACTCCTGGATTTGTGAGCTGCCTGGATGCTACAGTGAACAGTAGTATTGTATTCCTTATAAAGCAGGAGTTATCATCATAACATGCACAATGAAGACTAAGCACAGTACCATGTCAGAAATAGTGAGGTTATACACTGTTCAAAATGGTCTTTAAATCAGTAACTATTTATTCACACAGAAAAGACAACAACATTGTTTTCTAAATCTACTCGGCTGAAAGAAATATTGCAGGTTGTGTATTTTTATTGCCTTTTCATGACGTTATTAGTATTATCTAAAATTTAAGTTTAAATCAAAAGGAAAAGTGTTACCAAAGCCATGCTCAGCGCATTTTATTTCTTGCTCTACATGTACTCATATTTTGGTGGGATAGTTTTTTCTTTTATTGCATCTGATGGTACCTATTCTTTTTCTCCCTTCTCAATACTTTAAGTGGAGAAATAAATTTAGATTAAAGGGGATCACAGTATTAAAATGAACATTGAGAATATCATAAAATGTTAATTAAATTAGCCACTAAGTGCATAACAGCTTTTTTTTTTTTGGTTTTGTTTATTAAACTTCTAGCTACATATGAAACAGTTTTTTTTTCAGAATCTGAATTCCATAGGATGTTCAGTCTTGTTTCTGTTTAAAATCAGGGAGAAAAAAAAAAAAAAAAATCACTTTCCTAAAATAAGACTTTGTTTTTTTCCCCGTGAAAAGGAGAAATCCATTTCTCAGCTACTGGCTGTAGCAGATATCTCTCTGCCATCAAGCCACTAAGAGATATGAAAATCACATAAGGGACATAAAAAGCAAAATAATTGAACTCTCCAGCTAAATTAGAATACAGAAGATTTAAAATTAGAACAAAGAAAAGAACACATGAATAACAATAGTCACAAAACAGGGAAGCAGCAAGAACTTTAGCAGTGTTACTCCTAAATAAAATACGTGTCTGCTTCAAGAGCATCCTTCAGCAAAGGAATGCTGCAGACCTATGCTGAAATTAAATATTGGAGCTAGAGACCTCCTGTCACCAGATTCCATAGGCACTGAAGCTGAAAATCATGTATTTTAGAATTGCACCATTCTTGTATAAAGTTTCTCTAAAATAGAATTTCACACAATCACGGAATCACAAGGTTGGAAAGGACCTACAAGATCATCTAGTTCAACCATCCTCCCATCACCATTGCTACCACAAGCACTAAACCATATCTCACAGCTCCTCATCCAGACAGCTCTTGAACACTGCCAGGAACGGCGACTCCACCACCTCCCTGGGCAGCCATTCCAGTGCCTAATCATTGTATAGTAAATCTAAATAAGAATATATTGTTCTTTGCTCAACAGGACTTGCACACATCCTCTGGGAGGGGGTCTCATAAGGGATTAAAAAAAAAAAAAAAACCCTGATTATGTGTAAGCTCAAGGAATCTAGAAAATGTAAGATTTCTTGCTAAAATACAGTACAGCTCTAATCCCCAATCATTACCATTATTTCTGAACAAAGGTATTAGGATGTGATCTTGTGTCAGTTTTTAAGTCCACGTGCCCACAAACTCCATCAAGCATGCCGTAAACAAGAACTACCAGTTTTACAATTCCTGCAAAAAAAAAATTTTTCTGTATAGTCCAAATCATTTTCAACATGACTTCCAAGCAGGAGTAATTGTTACGGCTTTTCATTATTATATGCAAGAAGCTCCTCTCTCTCGATCAAGACATGCTACTTGCAATGTAAGTACATTTGGAAAAACAACTGTGCTTTGGAACTTAATGTCTCGTTTAATACCAGACACTACAAGTGGAGATAAAAATAATATATAGAAGGAATACACAACAGAATGCACAAGTTTTACAAGGAGATTTAAATTCTTTTCTTAAATTTCAATATTTCCAGTCTTCTCTTTAAGCTTATTTCTATTCTCTTTCAGCTAAAATAGTCTAGTTAAAGCTTGCTCTATAAAATCCACTTTCATGAGTCGTTCCCACTCTAATAATGCCACACATGTAACAGATACTACACAAACACCATAAAGATAGCCTGGTCTCAGACTACACAATCGTATCTGAAGTGTACGTGAGCATGAGGACAGCTAGAAAAGAATAGTCCAATGCACAGACTGAGTGAGACACTGCAGCTTTTTTTGGCGGTGCTACCAGGGGCCGTTCTCATGGGGAGCTGGGGGAAACAAACTGATTTCAACTCTTCCCAGCCCCAGACCCATTTCCTTTCTCCCAGCCTTCCCTGCTCTGTGGATGGTACTTCTTTGGGGATTTCTCTCTGGGTTATTTTTAAACCTCACATGCTTTTCTGCAGAGACTGCCTACCTACATTGGCCTGCTGGCAACAGAAAGGTCTTAGACCATGAACAGTCCAGCAAAGACTTGTGCGGGCTTCAAGGCAAAGGAGAGCTGCAACAGAAAAGCAGTAAAATGGCTTTAGAGATTTGCTAATTCTTCCTGGCATAAGAGGAAGCAAAAGGAAGGAGATAATTTTTGAAGATTTAACCAGGACAAGACACCGGCTAAAGGAAGAAAATACTATAGAAAATATAATAATCTTCACACTGAATGATAAAGGAATAAACTACAAAAAGTAAGGCTATGAATGACCTTAGCAAAAAATACAAAGTCAATGCACAAGAGAAGGCAGCAGTGAGTCAATAAGGAAACAAGCAACCCTGTACTCCCTGCTAAAATCATGTTCTTAGCACCCTAGGGGTATGCAGTGCACTCAGCAAGCAGACAGAAAATGATGCAGCTCCCATCTCTGAACTACTCCTCCAAGTGAAGGACAAGAATGGGCTCATCCACATGCACAGCTAGGAAAAGCACAGAGATTTCACAGAACAGATCTGTAGTATTTACACACTGCCTGGAGAGAATCACATTAACCCAGATCAATACATCTGGGTATGTATGTTTGGAAGTTGTTACTCCCAGTATTCATTCATTTCTACATGGTATTATTTTGTTATTGTGGGTTTTTTTTTTGTTTTTTTTTGTTTTTTTCCACATAGACTATAATTTAAATTGTTTCACCACTGTACTTCGAAAATCTACATTAAATAGAACTAGAAGAGAACTCTCAGCTAGTAAATACTGCTTATATTGAGCTTCAGTGAGATTTGATAACTCAGGAAAGCCAATGAACTACGCAGAGCCAAAGGAGAACAAAACTGAATATCTACATAACTATCCAGGTCTGATTTACACACAGTAAGTTTGGAAGGACAGCTGACCTTGTGGGCAAATTCTTTTCACAGTAGAGATGGTTGTTTCAAGGATATGAGACAGCATGCAGTTAATGATGCAGGCAGACTTAACTTTCAATAGCAGTTTCATGGTAATTCATTTATCAACTTAAGTTAGCACGGTAAATTTAAGAACTACTGGAGCTAAGATACACCTCTAGTATTAGTAGTAATTGAGTAGTAATTGGGTAGTAATTGAGCCAAACAGTTTTTGCATGCCCTGAAGGAGAAAAAAAAAAAAAAAAAAAAAAAAAAAGCATGCCAACCATCTTAACTTCCCAGATGATTTAGTTTCTGAGCCTAAATATTTATGCTAGGAAAAATGAGGTAGGACTTCAGTCTATTTTTAAGTATGTGCATATATTCGTATTCAAGCTTTTCAGTAACCACTTGATAAAGTCAAGTTAGTGGCTCTACTAAATTAGGGTACGTTATATTTGGACACTATCTCATCACCTTTACTTTTAAGCTACAAGCAGCAGCAATGCAGAGAAGTTGGCAAGACAAATCAATATCCTGACAGTGTGGGGAGTAGGAAAGAAATAGAGTGTAACTGGCTAAACAATACCATGATTACTTTCCTCAAAAATTCAAGTTTCTCAACACTTTTAATAGTTTATGTTTCACAACCTGAGATTTCCCTTTGAATGAACAAAAAACTTCGTGGTGCCTCAAAGAAGTCTGGATGGTAAACAGAAGCCTAGAAAATCAAAGAGTAAACATGCTACCAACAAATACTTGTTTTTATTTTATGCAAGAAAAGTAAAATCCACATTACCACCTTCTTCACAGTTACAGTATTAAATTTTTAGGAGCCTTCTCAATCCATGATGTTACACCCAATGTACACCATCTTCTCTTTTCTGTTAGTCACTCTCTACCATAGCCACTCAACTGCATTTCCATAACTTTCAGTGCTATTCTTGTTTCACTAATTCAACTTAAATGTGTAAAGCAATGCAGGTAGTCTTCTTTTATAATTATATGCACCAAGGACAAGTTCCCCTCCTCTTCCAACCAAACATGACCAGCCCACATCAACAGTACTATGTTCCATACCCAAGAACTTCAATGTTAAGTCTCTACTCACACCCCTTTCATCTGAACACTGCATCACTCCAACCCTCTGCTTTCCTGTATACCATCACGCTCACTTCTCAGTCAGAAGCATGAGCTTTTGCACTGGGTACATGTCTGATAAACTCCTACAGAATTCTGAGCAAAATAATACAGAATTAAAACAAATGAAAACAAAAATTAGATTCCACAAAATCTAAAGAACAATCAGCTAGGAAGCAAGTTGAGTTATTAGCAAAGCTGACACTGCGTTTATGCCACTACTTGGTTTCTCCTACCACAAAAAAACCTTACAGTAGTTGACTTCCATCAGCATAGTTTCCCTTTCCTCAGCAATATACCTCCTATAAGTATTACTCCTGCATTAGTGAGATGCATAAAGGAGACTTCGGTGAAGTCCACGTGATACATTAATACGAACTACATCAATCAAATCAATTCCTACAGTTTATTTCTAAACATAAAATTCTCATAGGAAGAAAAAAAAATTAAAAAAAGCTTTTCACAAGCTGAAGTCTATTCTTCAAGGCCACAGTTTCTTTAGGCTTTCACACTGCCAAAAAACTGAATCCATTCCCAGCCTTCTTTGAGATCTGAAACAAACCTGCAGCATGATGATCCAAGCCAATTCATAAAGACACTTTCTCTCATCAGTCACATAAAAAGCAATGGACAAGTTTTGAGGGTTTCCACATGTAGCACTGTTTTGCACACCTTTGCTGGTTTGCCTTGATGGAATCTAAATTAATCATATTCGGGACCAAGATTTGTAGCCAAGTTTACCACATCATTAACACATTTATTAAGAAGAACTTGTTAGTTGAGGAAAACTAGGCAGGGACAGTCAGAGTGATCAGTGTGCCCAAGACCCTGATATGTGGGAGCAGGACGTAAGCTTTCTCCTGTCAGTCCAGAGCTCCCTTTCCAGCAATGCCCAGAAAAGTAGCAGCCCAGTAGCAGTATTCACAGCAGCCCTGCGATGCTCAGTCTGCCAGCAACATGTGAAGATTTACATTCACACCTTCTTGCTGGCAGAGAACACCACAGAAGCTTGCAGGATCCCATAATTAACATGAACATAATTAAGCTGTTCATTTCCCTCAGCAGGCAGAAATGGAAGGTGTGTCACCTTCAGATTGTGATTCATGTTTGGTTCGTTGATTATGCAAAAGTTCTGCTTAAGAAAGGATTAGCTACTCTGAACATTACTTAATAATCAGGAAAATCCCTGCTTGTTATGGAATGATATAAACTTCTTATGCCAGGGATCCCTTGCCATGCTAATTAATTACTCTAGTTACCACTGAAGACCCCCATTCCATCACTCACTCTCTCCAGCTGCTGGTCGCCCATACCAGAGTCCTGAAAATGCCTCCTCAAAAATCAGTTTAAAAGGGACATTGTACTATGCTTGTGTCAAGCATTCCTGCCAGGAAGTCTTTTCCCTGGAGGAATCATTTCAGGAAAGAGCCAATGCAGGCGAAGCACAGGTAATGGGATGGGAAGCAAAATCTTACAAGAAAATCTTCATTGTTCAAACATTTTGAAAGCACCAAAGAGCAGCAACACACAGCTACTGTAAGTTTTTTATGAATGCCAAAAAAGAAACCCACAATGTAAGTTCTCAACATCATATTCCGTAGTATGAATTCAATTACTGGTATCTCCACCCCAATCAGGAACAACATTTACATACTCCATCTCTGTGCTGTGATTTAGCCTCAGAAAAGCATAAATCTTATTTTTAACTTCAAATCAATGCTGAAGCCCAGAAGGCTAGCCTGACCTTCTGTAAGACAAACCAAAAATCTTCCCTATCTCTTTCTATTTCAGGCTTCAAATCCTGCTTGAACAGTATTTCTTTTATTTATTTTGTTTAAAAATATATCTAGTCTCGATTTGAAAGCAATAAAAGGATGCTGCTTCTAATCCTGATCAATCAGCCATGACTGGGCTTGTCAGTAACACAAGACTGAATACTGCCAACTCAAGCTAGTAAAATAGAATTGAAAATAAACTGAAGAAATAAAAGCAGACAAAAATGTATACTGTGTGGTTGGAAGAGATAGTACAGATAAGAGACAGGTTTTTAAAAAATAACAGTAAAGTACTTCCCAGGAAATCTTAGGTTATTTTCAATGAAAAACAAGGTCTTTGTGCTGGTTGAAAAAAAAAAAAATAAATCCATAATTAGAGATCTGGCCCAATGGTCAAAAATTGCATTGATCTGCACGTTTTCTATAACGTTTAGGAATTTATTCACGTTATCTACATGGCACGTATACTAAAACAAGTGTCCATGATGCATAAAAGTCTTCCACAACCCACTTTAAATTGTAACTACTGTCTCCCAAAATAGCTCTCTCAATCAGTATAATGCTGATACCAACACTCCAGTGATCAACGTAGAATTTGTAATTAGATGAACGCTGACAGACTCGACTCTTAGTCACGTTATTTGTGGTTTAAGTACTTCTCTGGTGCAAGTACCAAAGCAGCGAATGGAGCAACAGAAGAGCAGCTGAGCATTACAGAAGACACAGTGGTAGAACAACAATCATAGAAAAACTATTTTGGTGGAACTGAGAATCAGGCTGGCCTAAAACTAAAACCAGTTTGCATCCAGTAACAGGGAGATAGGAACATACAGTGAAAAGCAGTGGGAGATATTTTTGGATTTCAAGATCACAGTTAGTGCAACAAAACTCAGTTTAATAATATTTGCTGTTTTAAAAATGCCACGTCCTGTTTGGACCAGCTTTCCTTCAAGAAACTAAGAGGACAAATGTAGATTTTTTTTTCCCTATAGTTTTTGTTTTTTTTCTTCTCGAACCTGACAGTGATTCAAAATCATTATAGAAGCACTTAATATACAGTTTTACTCACAGGTATTGTACAAAGCACAGCACTGATTTTTCTACAGCTAAAGAACTGAATGGTCTTCAGAGTAAGAAAAAGGGGATCAAACATTACCTGCTACAACTGGGAGCACCCATGTATTCCAGTTTTTTTTCTAGCACTAGCTGTTGAACACTTCTGCTCCAGAGAGGAGATATGAAAATGTGTTAGGAAATTAGAAATCAAGAAGCCAAGATAAAAAATAAATTCTGGATGTAAAGACAGATTCTTTTTCTTTAAAAACAAACAAACCTTTGTATTTCATTAGAGAATACCAAGCTCCTTTAGGCTCAGATAACATAAATACATTAATAATGAGTATCTTAAATTCTGATATACTTTCCTTTATCCAAGAATACCATCTGAAAACGAACAAAAAATCGTTCTGCATCTTTTACTGCTTGAACCTCATTGTCTTCTACGAACAATTGTGCCCTCAACCCAGCAGGCTACAAGAAAAGGGCACATATAGAAATATATGTAAAGTAAATCCCTCCCTAAGGCTCACAATTAACTCTGTAAATCCTAAGGGAGTTACACAAACACACCGCATTTACAGATCTTGGTTTGTAAAACAAGGTTTAAAATACTTTCATATGATGAAAATACAGCAGTTTCCACTAGACAGCTTACAGGAGAAGACAGATTTTTAATCCAGTTTTGTAAAGCAGCATCTGAAAATGCCATCAGTGCTGCAAACACAATACTGCATGTGCCATAAACAGCACTAACTGCACACAGAATTATTACAGATGCAATAACTAGAAAAGTACTATTATTTTAAATTTAAAATCCTTGGAGCAAAATCATCTTCAAGCAGCTGAGATATTCGGAAGTCCAAGCCCAGTATATGTAGGTTCCTTGCATAATACATTTTATTATGCAAAATGAAAAACAACCAACTTGTGGTCAATAAGGAGTATATTTCTTAATAACTTATGGTAATAAAATAAGTGTAAGTAGCTAATTGCATGATATGATTAGCTGCATATAATCACATTATGTAAGCAAGTACAAATTGATACAAATAAGTTTATATAGCATATGGATGGCAGTCACTGCTCTCACACAGTTGCACTTTCATAAGGGTATTTTTTTTCCAGTTATTTTAGTGAATAAGTGTTGAATGTGCAGAGAAGCAGCAACCTGCAAGCATCAGCTGGCAAAGGTGTTTGAATAATTTGAACAGGGAAGTGACTATTAAAGTAGTGAGATAAGTATAGAAACACACAGTCAAGTATTAGACTTCTGCAGAAGAGATGGCGGTTTGGCAGTCTGACATTTCTCCGCTCTTCACATCAGCAAACCGTAGACATGCTCTTCATCTCTGCCTCGCCATGCTGATTCCACAGCCCTAATGCTTTTTTGTTTGTTGGTGCTGTGAAAACTGGCATGTGCGTGCTCAGCTGCAGCACGCAGGGGATTCATACCCCAAGTGAGAGAACTCCAAGCTTTACTCCCACTTAGCAATTACAGCACACAGCTACAAAACAAAACATGGAACAACTAAATGGACTACAGCATATTTCTATTTGTCAACATGCTTTCAATGGATTCCCAACAGGAGGTTCCATCATACTCTAATGGGCCTTCTGTTATGGTTATTACTATTATTACATTACCTTTCTCTCAGCCTGGACAAGCATCAAGAACGATAAAGAAGCCCTATGCAAGCAGCAAAACAGCAGCAGTGCCGTGTGTCACTAAGCAGTGACACAGACTTTTTGTACTCAGAAATGCTTGCAGCCATAACCACCTGCTGCGAGGTGTAGGCTGCTGCTCTTACATTTGCAGTGATGTTTTCCCCCCACAACCCTTTGCTCCCTTAGGAGCAAAAACCAAACCACAGCCCTGTTTGCCCACAAGTCAAATGATAAAAGGTGTTGATACAACAGCTCACCTGGATGCTCACTGTTTCACTGTAAATAATCTGCGTTTTCTCTACAACTGCTTCCTTCCTCTCCTTTTTCCCCTAACACAGCTGACAAACCCAAACTATACAAGGCCTTTCCAAAGGGCCTTAGGGCCTTTTTCTGCAAAAGATGTTTGGTTAAAGAAAACAGTATTTCCCTCAGAGCACCATAAGAAGGTTTTCACAGCTATGCTGCTCTCCCTGCTACAGTGCAGTGCAAATCAAGAGCCAGGAAAAGCAGATGGAGAAGGGTATTTTCCTGGGAGCGCACCAATCCTGCAGGGAATCAGAACTGAGATGGTAGGTGTTGGGTTCACACCCACCCAAACAGGTGCTCAGGCCCTGAGATCTATGCCAGTGTTTAATTTCCCATTAGCTAACAATTGTTGGATGCTGGTCTTTCATCCACAGATGCTCTCTCCAAAAGCCCTGACAAGAATTAAGCTGACAAGATGGCCCCAATACAACCCGTGATGTAATACAAGAATAAGCAAATGAGCAATATTTCATCTCTAAGATTAATGTCATTGGAAGCCTGCAGCCAAAACCACTGGAATATTTTCACTCCACTGCTGATTTTCAAGCTATAGCCAATACTAGGTGCTTGGCTAGGATATGATGGTCAAGCTTCATTCTGAAGTACATTCATCAGGTCTATTGATTTCCTGCTCATTTGAAAAACAAGTTTCTGCCTTTATGGCTGACCAGGAGGGTCTTGCAAAGGCAAAATTTCAAAACAAAATTAGAGAAATTCAAGTTGCAGCATGCCTGCTGTATACTTATTCCCCATTAAAACTACTGCTCCATAAAACCTTGTAACAAGGGGAAGGGAGACATTCTGTTTTTCATGCACGTCATTAAATTTAATAATCAATGAATTCAAAAGAATCCAGCACATTATTTGTCCCACCCATTTCCTGAACCAGTTCTGATGATTATATGCTGTGCTTTGTCTAGCCCAGATTTGAACATCTCCCCTGATTAACCTCCATATGTTCAGTCAGTCCCATTCTCTTTGCAGAATAAAAATACATTAATCACTGATTACATTCTGCCTACAGACAATATCAGCCTCCCCTGGCAAGCTAAATATTGATGCTCATCACTTTTGGCTACTGAGAGTAGCACTTTAGAATTTCTAGATGCTTCATTTGCTCTGAATTTGTTCTGCTAGGTAAAAAGCTGGGGGAAAAGAAAAAAAAAAAACAACCCAAAGCCAGAGCATGCTAATTAAGAGCTAACTTCTGCCCTTGAGAACATAGGCATGCCACTGCTAAAGTGAATGAGCTGTACTACTTAGGCATCAGCAAACTTACAGTTTTAATAATGTCAGAATAGGATGAATGTTACTGGACCAGTAAGGGAACTACAGGTACGTGGAGTACAAGAAATATCACACCCAAACACCTCCACTTAAACAAAAGCAGAGTCAGTACTTGTAAAAACATAAACTGTAGAATTGATCTTCTAACAGAAGAGATTAAGCTTTGAATTTTATAATTTCTTTTACTCAGGAAAATAAATGCACACACTACAGATTGATATTTCAGGAACCAGAGAGATCTGCAAGATTTCTTAATCAGATATGCCAAAAGCAAAACATAACCAAATGAAAAAGATGGAAGATGTTGGAAGCTCAATGAATGCTAGACACAGGATCTTCATTTATTTCTTTGCATTTAGACTTCATGTGCTATGTGCTTCATGGCTATAATCCCTGAGATAAGAAATCAAGGATAATGAAAAAGATGAGAATTCCCTTCACAAACGAGTGCTACTTAAGTCTACATATAAGAGAAGTTCTCACAGATGTCATTTAAATGATAGTATTTAATTGTTTACAGAGCCCTAGATAATTCTCAACTACAACATGCTTTATTTCAACATAGTCACAATCATTTTTGCCAACACTGATCAAGAGCCTGCATGCTGCATTTCTCAAAATCTGAACAAGTGGAGGTAATCCACTGCTTTGTAGCTGCTCATAGCAGCATCACTGCTAGGAAGATGTTGCCCATGCAGTCCAACTCTCACTGTGATCACATCCACTGTTTGGTCTTCATCAACATTCAGCAAACATCAATAAATGTCAATGGCTGCCACTGCCACTTCTTCTGCATGGAGGAAATTCAATGACACACCTTTGCTTCATCCACGTTTCCATATCAGATGCCACTTTCTCAGACTGCCCCTCTGCTGCCATCTGTCACATGGCAACAATATGCAAGGGAATACTGATGGGAATTTTCAACCTCTACTGCCATACTACCAATATCCGCCTCTGATATCATCAGCCAACATTATAAAGTAAGAGACATGCCCAGAGAAGTTGTGGATGCCCCGTCCCTGGAGGTGTTCAAGGCCAGGTTGGATGGGGCCCTGGGGAGCCCGGTGTAGCATTAAATGGGGAGGCTGGTGGCCCTGCCTGTGGCAGGGGGGTTGGAGATTCATGATCTTTGAGGTCCCTTCCAACTCTGGCCATTCTGTGATAACTGAGGATGCCAACATCATTTTAGTTAGCAATGTCAAAGAAAAATGGAAGAAGAAATGCTTTAAGAATCATTCAGATGGTCACATAGAACAACGCTCGCAGTGTCAACAAATTCAGTAAAATATTTAGACAGCAGTCTACCATTTCCCCACAGACAGAGAGAACAACTGCTGTTTTGTCACATGAACTATGCTGTCTTGTAACCTATAGAACCACAAACAGTGGCTGTGGAGCACCGTTCTCCAGTTCATCTTGCACCTCCACAAGGACACTTGAAAGTCACAGTACTCCAGCATTAAGTGGCAGACAGATGTACCTACATTAGTTTCAGCGTACAAGTATTCAAGCAGTTCTGTCTTTGTCAATCTGCCATCAAAAATAACAACACTGGCCGACATAACACGCAACTGTACCTTGCTATTAAACCGATGACTGACTCTGCACAAATACTACCTTGGTAGCACTGCCTGGATAAACACCAGAGAAAACATGAAGGTACAAAGTAGTATGTTCACTAGGAGATCTGGACAAGTAGGCAGTACTTGCATCTCATTGCAGCATACTAGCTGCTCTTGCTGCCACCTAGAATGGTACATCCGCTTGGCGCACACACACACACACGCACGAATAAATGAGCATTTCTAGAAACTCTGCATTATTGATGAAGCATTTGTTTAACAAGTTTCTTTAAGACTGTCAAAACTGATGACCTGAAGTAAAGTGCTGACTTCCGAGGCATTATGTATTGATAAAAGCATAAACAATAATAGAATTTGGAGTGGTTTTTCTCTGTAATGTTATTTAATGACTCAAGCTAACACTTAAAAAGATCATTTGAATTATGTTGGTCTTATTCCTGGAAGGAGAAATACTCATTTTTGGCAGTTCTTCTGGCTTGGACAGGTCAGGAAGGAAGAAAGGAAGAAGAAAACAAGACAGACAGAAATAGATCTGGTTCATTTGTGGAAGCCCATGGGAAAAATAATGTCAGTATAACATACAATCAAGTATATAAACAAATTGCCTATATGAAAT